>NC_084867.1:9300833-9617205 GCF_951802175.1 Populus nigra | reverse complement strand
TCACGTATCCTCGGCGAGCTTAATGGGAGTGCAGTACAAAACACTAAGCACACAACAATTATACAAAAACATTGTCCAGTATTCATAACTTTATTCCCATGAATGAACTCCAGATACAGTCTAAAAGAGTAAAGTTTGGCACATAATTACATGTGGAATCAAATTGATTGTCCCATGTTGATCAGAAGTATTCTCAGGCAGTTGTTTCAAACACAAAACTGTACCTTGGATCGGTTAGATCATGCAAATCAAACTCTGCTCTAGTTCTCATGGATTTGTTCTTGCTCCTCCTGTATCTCACTTGAGTTCAGCACTGACCCCCCGCCATTAATCTCCACTGTACCTCCTGATTCTGATATTTTTGTTATCCTCTGTAGCTCATCAGCTGTGTCTATTGGATGAGACACAGATTGATCATCTTCTGACTGTTCTTTCTGAATTGATTGTTTTGGTCGTCTGATGGCTTCAGCTGCTTCAGGCATCACGACAGGGGGTGGCTGTGGAGGGACCCATGCACGCCTAACTGGTTGCTCGCTGGTTTGTGCACCAAAAGGTCCAGCTTTTATTTCATCTCCATTTTCTATCTCTGTGATTCTAGCATTTTTCTGCTGCCACCAGGGTTCAGTGCTCTCGCCATCCAACTGATCGACACCACTGTCTTGTACATTGGAATTCAAACCTTCTCTGCCCACTTGAGACTCAAGCACTTGGCTTGAGTTGTTTTGAGCTCGACCAACCTCCCAGGGCTACTCAGAAGGGTAGAGGAGCAGTTAGCTTTAATGTGAATACAAAAACTCTAAAGAAGATTCTTGTTATTCAATGTATTTTGCAAGAGTCTAAAAATATGAATATGTATTTTTCCAAGTTATATATCTCAAGCTGGACGAATGGATTCTGTTTTTAAGAGTGAACTCAAAAATCTGTGTCTACTTAAGAGCTACTTCTGATTCATCCACTAGAATAAGACATGATGCATTCAGCGATACCGAGTGATGGATAAAGTAGATGCCACATCAATTTGTAAGGCCTTTTCTTTTTGCTAATTTTAGCACTGCTCTTGTCAAATATAAATAACATTCTGGAATAATTTAATAACATATCATGCCCTACTTATAGCAATCCAGGAGATTTAAATCAGAAGAGTGCAAGGGGGATTGAAACTCTCTGAAGACTGGTAGCAGTTTCAGATTTTCATTCCTAACATGACCAACTGAATCCAAAAAACATAATCCACATAATGCATATGATTCTATTGGAAAAGAAGGAATGTAATGGTGAACCAAGAAACAACTTGTCAAATATTCACAACATTCAGGAGTTCCTTTTTTTCAATAAGTTAATTACTACGATGCAAGTACTTTGAATTGGAAGAATGAAAGTAATAATGCTCGCATCTAGACAGGTAGATGCTCTGAATTTACATGGCCAACTAAATAGAAAAAACCCTATTAGCCTATGGATCCATTGAAAATGAAGGAAAGTGATGTAGAATGAGATAACATCCCAGGGGAATTAATATTTGGCTAAATAGGAAGTTTGGTTCTGTATATGATAATACAAAACTTTTTAATTAAATTTCGTTATTTTCTACTTAGTAGCTAAAATGGTTTTACAAGGAAACTAGTTATATTTCTTGTTTGGTAAATTTTCCTAGTTTAGTTTTCCTAATCCTATTAGGTTTAGATTTTCCTAACGTTGGTGCCTAAACCATTCACTCTATTAGAACATTAGAAAGGGCAGCATGAATTTGATTGATCAATAATTTGAGTTTTCAGAAAATTGGTTCGCTGCTTATGCTTGTTTCATTCATTAATTGATTCTGCATTAGAATGTTAGTGCAAAACTTCTAAAAAGCACACCTTCGTTCTAGATGCTATGCGAGGATTTGAAATTTGCTGATAGGGGTTGGGTGGTTGATCATTGATATCCTGCATATAAATCCAGGATGACAAGATTAGCATGTCACTCACAGCAAACGAAGCTAATTTCAGTGTAAAAAATAGGTTTGACTTACTCTGATATTGGCAGGTTTCTCCCCTCTCTGGTCTATGATCTGCAACATAATTACCAAAATAGTTAGCGGAATTCCACCATTTGCAACTGAATCCATCAGCATTGCCAAATTGAATCTGAAATAGTTATTTCTTATGCATCCATATTTATCATACAAGAAGAAAATCACACGATATGGTAAAATTCAGACATCTCAGATTCCAGTTAAAATATGAAACATTACACTCGTACAGTTAAGAAATCTCTAGAAAGATGATTTCTCTGTTCAATGTTTAAGATTTTAGCCAATTTTCTTTAAAGTAGCAATGCTGACTTGGGCTTAAGTTGCTACAGAAGGGTACAGAGTTATCAAGTGTTTCAATAATTCCCATCTTCAATTGAAACTGTTTAATTGTTTGACCAAGTTAGTTAAATATCAAAACTTTGAAACCATTCAAAAATGTCCAAGTAGGGTTCCAAAAAGTAAAGACCTTACATCAATCCTGAAAAAAAAAGAAGGAAAATTTATGCCTTTGCATCCCTGTTTTTAATTAATGAAATATGATCCTATTCGCCAAAATATTAAAAAAAAAAAAAGAGGCATCCCCGTTTCTCTGCAAAAACACCAGCATCATGCAAACTATTGACCACCGCTCCACTACAATCTACAGGAGGATTAATTCCTATGGATGCCAGCCTTCAATACACTTTGAACAAATTTGTTACACTAGTTCATACCTCCATATATGACTTTGGGTGTGCTGCAACAGAGGCTTGAGCAGACATGGGCTGTGATGAAGATCTCCCTGTCCATAAAACTCTGATTACATGACATGGAAATCAAAACCAAAGAAAAAAAGAAAACAAGAACCAAAACTGAAATCGCTGGAAAATAACCTGAACGCAAATCAAACTCTGCCTTGCCATTGGTAAATGTTTGCTGATATAAAGAAAGAAACATTAAGAACCTCAAATTGCCAAGCTCAAAACTTATCTCACAGAATTTATAATGCAAACTTTCATTCCAAATCATGAAGCTTTCAGTGTCCAGTGCACACCTAAGTTATGCTCACCTTTGGATTTGCCACTGAGGCTCTATAATCTTCTTGATCAGCAAGAGAGTTTCTCACGCGGTAATCTGTTTGTCCTGATGAGACAAAAAAAAAAAAAAAAAACTATAGATGAACAGATCTTCTAATAGTGTTAAGACATGTTTTCCACAAATTTCAAAACATTACAAGATAAAAGATAGGAAATGAAAAGGAAGGCCACAAGCTACAATTATTTTTCTCAAGGCCTTCTCACCAGCGTCACATGTAATAGGGCACCCAGACTCCCCAACCAACACTGAAGCATAAAGACTTTACATAATTTCAATCACATTCAATGCAATAATTTTACTAAACAAAGCACCACCTTAGGCATCTGGGATATAACCAAGCAGTTTACTCAGGCAACAAGCCAGATAACTTTTTAATGCATATAATAACAAGTTCCAAGACATGTAAAGAGCAACAAAATTGAGCAATATCAACAACCAACTGCCACATGCACAAGAGCTATGACTACTGCAGGCATTTATTTCATTCATAACTGGCTGACAGCCAAGAAAAATAAAAAATAATGCAGTTCATATAAACATTTTTTATTTTTCATACAATTTTTAACTCAATAAAATGTCATATAAGCATAGCAAAATCTAGTCAAAGCATACTTTATTAAACACTAACAAAACTATGCAAGAAACAATCCTCTTGTTCTCTCTAGTTTAACTTTAGCTTTCCTGGATAAGCAACAAGAGACCACAGGCCCCATTATTTAGGAGTCATGACTTTCACATGACATTTTATGCCAAATTAGAGATGCATGTATTCAAAACTACAAACAGTTACAAGGTGACATACCTACAAATGCAGATTACGATCCTGTGTTTCCAATCTACCAAACATGCAGGTTTTCACTATATATGTGTAATTTAATTAATTACGAGTCACATGATTAGCATGTGACCTTTTAAATATTTCCTTTGAGTTATTTCACTTGGTGACCAAGACTAATGAATCCTTTTCCTACAAGTATCTAGGGCTTAACTATTATTAATAGACTAGGAAAGGACAAACCCAAATTCATACTATAGTTGCTGCAGTACACTACACCACTGTGCTACAATAACTTATCAAATTTAAATTATTGTTTAGGATTTGCTCCAGCATCAATATGGGTAACATGCACCATAGAAATTGAAAATGATCAGCCAAGAAGACATTACTGAACTAGTTGAAAAAGAACCAACTTTACAAACAGTTTTCAGAATTCTGGAACGAATCATTTACAACTAGTTAAGCCTTAAAAGTCATTGAACAAGAATGTCAAAATAGCACCTCAATCTTCCATGAATGTCTTAAAGTTTCTGCGATCATCAACATCAAGCATTCTGCACTCCAAAATCCATTTCCACCAAACGAAAAGATACCTTTGTTTTATTTTTTCTCACAACCTATAATGTTGGCAAAGAGCAACATCTACAAGGGAGTCTCACACTCTATTGCATTTAACAAATATTGATGCCTTAATACCTAGATGCATGTAACAATGGCAATTATGTGCCTAGCAGCTCTGAAAGCACTAGTGAAAGAAAGTTCTTCCACAAATACACCATTGACAAATCGAAATTCTTAACGGGAACTGCTACAGACAAGGACAAAAGCGAGCATCTCAACAACCATGCATATGCAGCACATAGAAAGAAATATGGTTCTGATGTCAAAGCAACATCTTCTTACCTTCCAATCTATGTATAGCAGTACTCATTGACTTCATTTCCTGTACTTGCACATCTAACATATTCATAAATTCCTTGAAGCATATCTTCTCTGAAAGAGTAAATCAAGAAGGTTACAAAATAATAATAATAATAATAATAATAATAATCAGAAAGCATTTAAAGAAACCAGTGCTGGAAATGAAAAAATAATAATTCTATCACTATCCCACCTTCATTTTTCGAATTCAACATTTCCTGGCTCGCTCGTGCAACATCAGCCGCTGCAGCTGCTGCTGCTTTGGCAGCTGCCGCTGCTTCTTCTGCCACACTTAGCTTTGTATTAGTTTTCATCACGCTGTCATCTTCTTCTTCCAACACAACCTTGCGTATCCAAGACTTCAGCCTGGGAATAATAGTTTTCTGAACAAGAAATAAGTTATCTATTTGTGTCATGAAAGTTAACATGTAGAACCTTAAGAACCCGGTGAATAAATTTACACAACGATGGGTGCAAGAAACTTACTGATGCAACCTACACCATCTTTGGAAATAGAAAACAAACATTAAGCATCAACAAGTTGACTACCATGACAGTGTGGTTATGGAGAGTATGTTTTGATACCTTAACTAACACAGCTGTTCCAGCACCTGAAACTGCCAGCAGTCCTACAGCAACAACAGCATGATGCCAGTTAAATTGATGTTGAGTCAAAGTCATTGTAGAAATGACACCAGTAGGAGCAGCTGCTACAGGTTGCAGGGTTTGTGCTGGGGCTGGTGGCTGAACATTTGGTGTTGATTTCACCTGACCCTCTGCTTTTGTCATAATACAACACGAAATATAATCAGTGATGCAAGGACATACAAATCTTAGAAATCCCAAGAACTGCTTATCACAAAAGATAATAATCATCCCACTTTCATGCTAAGATCTTGTACCTTGACTAGAACTGGCTGCCTGTGTGCTTGGGGTTGGGTCCTGCAATTCGCAGAAAATGTAAGAGGGGAAGAATGAACAGATACGAATACATTGAGAATCCATAAACTTAAGAAAAAAATGATTAAACAGCGTGGCATGAGAGAAAAAAGGTGAGCCAACAAAAATAACTTATTTACCGGCACACGCCGAAAAGCTTCATCTATCTCTTCCTTAGTGAGGCCCTTCTTCTCAAGAAACGATCTTCTATACATAACAGGAGAGCCCCTAACTTTTGGATGCGAAAGAAACTTCACAGCATTCTGCACTTGTTCCTCTCGCATAGGTTCTGAGTTCACAAAGACAGATGGAGGACTTTGCTTGATAGCCTCAGCCCCAGCACCCTGCTGAACCCCAGTTGATGGCTGTACATTCTCTGTAGCTCAAAGCATAAAAAAAGAAACCATTACCATATGCTTAATATAATCCTAAATTTGAAGTGATTTTGACACTGTAAACAAATAACCCATTGGTCGTCTCCTAAATCATTCAAGTTGCACATAACCATTTACACCAATCATCTTTGATTAGTAATCCATAAACAAAAGACACTGCAATCAATTGCAATGGTAGTTAAGACATGAATTAATTAATTGAGCTGCAAATCACATAATAATTATAATAATAACCTATAAGCTCAAAAAATAACAGTAACCGTAACAGCCTGTTTCGAATAAAATCACAAGTGAAATTGAATTCAATTCAAAAGCAAATTTGAATTCAACCTATTACAATTCTTATGTTTGAAATGCCCTGGAAATGAATTGAATTAGCAATCTTGACTATTTTGCTCTTAATTTAGAAATAATTAATTTAATTTAGAGCAAAATAATTTAAAAATATAAAATCTTAAACAGAGCTCCACTATGATGTTCCCCTTCAATTCTAGCCCAATGCCCCCCATCCTGACTTCTTGCCAAACCAGGCAGAGACTTGAAGATCTTTCCTTTCTCACCATTCCCATTATCAAGGCAAAACCTTTCTAAATTGAACTCCGGAGAATCATCATCCGTATAATCCACCTTCTCAGAACTAAAACTCATTGAAAACATGCATCCTCTACTTTATTGTAACTGAAAAGACCATTGATCGTCAGAATACAAGTATCAACGTCCTGTGCACAACCTCTCTTATCCATCTCAAGCCAAGTCTCAAATACCCCATTAAGATCACCCATTTCAAAAAAACATTGAAATCAGCATATTACAAGTC
Organism: Populus nigra; assembly: GCF_951802175.1. Classification (NCBI taxonomy): domain Eukaryota; kingdom Viridiplantae; phylum Streptophyta; class Magnoliopsida; order Malpighiales; family Salicaceae; genus Populus; species Populus nigra. Next base: position 9,610,261 of record NC_084867.1, on the reverse strand, counting down.
TGGACACTAGGAAAGCAACCCGCTTCAATCATTCCTTCATAAAGCCTAAGGAAAAACGAGATGAAAATAAAAGATGGAAGTGGGACCTGGGTTTTCATGGGCAGGATTTGCAGGAGAAGGTTCCGATGATTGAGTCGCCATTCTCAAACCTCCTCCGTTGACTGAATTTTGAAACCAAAAGGAAAATTAAATAAAGAGAAGGGGGAGAAAGGAAGAATCAAGACTGGTGAAGGATAACGAATATAAAAGATAGGACGTTAATGGTGTCTATCTGTCAGTCACAGTTAGCTTTTGCTCATTTCGAAGTTCCTTGCTATGTTTTTTCTTTTTGGTTGGTGGGAGTTTTTTTCTTAAACCCAAAAAAAGGAAGAGTTAATTATATATTAGTCCTTAGAGTTTATCAACACTAACTAACTAGTCCTTAGAGCATCTAACTGCCTGCTCTCTATTAGGGCTCCTCAGCTATAAAAGCTACCCGCCATCACTCTCATCAGTAGCGTTGTTGCTCTTTAAATAACTCCCTTTTAGTCCTTGGAGTTTATCAACACTAACTAACAACAAATTGATTGTTATTCCAATAATAAGTAGTGCAAATTGTGGGTTGGATTTTAAATTAATTTTTAATATAAAAAACAATGATTGCGTTATAGATATGTTTCATGTATTGTAATGTTTTTTAATTGAGAAGAAAAAATATTATTTATGCTTTATAAAATAAATAAAAATAAATTTTTGAGCTAATAAATTGAAAAATAGATTTAAATATCAAGTACAAAAACGGGTGAAATCAAACTACTCTATAAATGTCTTAATGTCTTGTTTTATTGTAGATTTAAATAATAAAATTAAAGATTTATTCTTTATAAAAAATTCAAATAAACTATCATTACGAGGTAAAAAGATCTTTTCATAAATTCATTTGTCATTCTATATTTGTTAAGAGAGAACTTGGTTTTTTTCTAGTTTTTACACAATAAAATTACTTGAATACCCTTAAAACCAAAAAAGACTTGAATATGGTCTAGGAGCATTTTTTTTTTTACTTTTTAATGTACAATATAATGACTGAATTGCCTTTAAAATCAAAATTTTTAAAGCATGGTTTTCAAGGACTTTTGTGTAATTTCATATATAGGCAATGTGGTAATTTGATAGATAAAAAAATTTATTGAAGTGTGTGTTGTACACGTCAATCACTCCTTTGTCTTCAGGCAATAGGTGTGGCTGATTGCGACGATGAAAAACTTCCTTCCATCATGTTATTGGATTTCCCGTGGTGTCCTTTTCCTCAAGAGCCAAAGCGTGTGGATTGTTTCTCGGTGGATTGTCGTCGAAAATGTTTTTTCTTCTTTTCTCTCTTATCCCTCGAAATTCGTTATAACCATTTAAAATTTCATGGTAGTCCTTTTAGTTATGTGTGTTTGAATGTCGGTCCTTATGTTTTTTATTTGTAATTTTTGTCATTGATCTTTTTGTAAGTTTTTTTTTTATTTTCAATTTCATCTTTCAATCTAAATTTATCATGTTTTGTTTTTTAATTTTTTTCATTGTTCTTCTATTTCTTAATGTTTTTTTCTCTTGCCAATTTTTTAAACTTTCAATTGTTTTTAATTACATCCTTTGATAAAAAAAAATTAAATTTGTTATTTTTTAATTTAATCCTCATTCTTTGGGTGGTTCCTTCTTTTAATTAATTTGTGAAATTGATTTTTCTTTTCAATTTAACCGTTCAATTCAAAATTATCCTTCCTTTTATTTGTTTATTTTTTCAAATTTGATCTTCATTTTTTTAATTGTCATTTCTTCTTTTAACCATTTTTTTTTATAATTGAATCTTTTTTTTTTCAATTTCATCATTTGACATTTGATTTATTGAAAATTGAGTTTCTTGGTTTTTTAAGTTTAGTGCTTCTGATCAAATGGTCAGGGTCACAAGTTTTATAAGCTAACACAGGTTGACATTGTTTTTTCGACTTATTTCCTTTTTCGATCTCATTACTTGACATTGATTTTTTTTACAAAATAAGTTTTGTAGTTTTCTTCGTTTTCTTATCCTGATGTCATGACCTAACTCGAGGGTTTGGTGAGTTAGTAGGCTCACATCTTTTTTTGGCTTTTAATTACTTTTTCTTCTTTTAAATCCTTTTGTGTAGTTGATTTTTTTAATTTCATCATTCAATAATATTTGGTTTATTAAAAATTAGGCTTCGTGGTTTACCCATATTTGGTGCTTCTGGTCAAATGACCTAGGTCATGAGTTTTATAAAGCTAACGATGGTTTTTTTTTTAAAGTAGGTTGCATGATTTTATTTATTTTTCTTTCTATCGGGTTTCCCGATCTCATAACCTAATCCATGCATTTGGCGAGTTGACTTGGGTGGGCTCGAATTTTTTTATAAAGCATCAAACCATAGAAGCAATTATGGTCAAATCCTAGGTCATAAAGTCCCAATCTTAAAAGAGTATTCGATCATAAAATCTTAATTTTTTGTTTAACAATATGGCATATTCCTGGTCAAAATATATATGAGCAAATTGCAAGATAAGATGGTAGACTTTAATTTGACCTTATTAAATAGGAATAATTGTAAGGTATAAGCTATTTTTCTTTTTTATGGAAGCTAGTGTTGTAACCCAATTTTGGATTCACCAAGATTTTCTCGAATGATATTTTATTTCTATTATTATTTATAAAAATCCAAAAAAATTAAGAAAATGTTTAAAATTCAAAAATATATTTTTCTCGAGTCAACCGCATCTTTCCATCAAAATCGAGTCCACCGGGTCAATACAGGTCAAACCATGTCGACCAGGGTAAAAAATGAGTTTCGAACCGTTTCGGGTCAAAACCGCCATTTTCGACCAAAACCGAGTCCACCGGGTCAATACGGGTCAAACCATGTCGACCAGGGTAAAAAATGAGTTTTGGGTCGTTTCGGGTCAAAACCGTCATTTTCGACCAAAACCGAGTTCACTGGGTCAATACGGGTCAAACCATGTCGACCATGGTAAAAAATTGAGTTTCACGCCGTTTCGGGTCAAAACCGTCATTTTCGACCAAAACCGAGTTCACCGAGTCAATATGGGTCAAACCATGTCGACCAGGGTAAAAAATGAGTTTTCAGGCCGTTTCAGGTCAAAACCGTCATTTTCGGTCAAAATCGAGCCCACCAGGTCAATACGGGTCCAACCATGTCGACTAGGATGAAAAATGGGTTTTAGGCCATTTTGGGTCAAAACTGTTATTTTTGGTCAAAACCTGGTCCACCGGGTTGATATCCATCAAAAGTTTTTTTTAGTGTCTCAACATAATTTTCGGTCATTAAAATTGATTTTTAGCGGTTGAATCGGGTTTTTTCTAATACTAATTTGAGTTTTTAGTTTCACCTATATAAATATTTATTATTATATATAATAAAAAAATTAATAATACAAAATTTTTCATATTAGGCGAGGCAGTTGCGTCGATAATAGGCGAAGAAGCTATTACGATGAAATTTTTCTTTAAAGTAGATTCATGCCAACTGCATTAGATTTATGTCCCCTGTAATTGGCTATAAATAGATAGTTATATATCATTGGCTAAAGGGAGCCCGTTACAATCCGCCAGAGAAGAAAAAAAAAAAGGAAGAAGAGAAAGAAAAAGAAAGAAAAAAAAAAGAGGAAAGATTTGGATTACTATTTAAAGTTTTTTTTTTCAGTTTTTCTTCATGAAAGTAAGATATTGATTTAAGAAAAAAACAATTTGAAAAATACCAAAAATATTCTAACCGTTAGATCTAATAGTATTTAGTTCTGGATCTTTGATTTAATAGGATACAGTAGGGCTTACCACACTAGATTAAAACCCAAATCCATCTTAGCCCTTAAAATAATCTGCCCTTCGATCCTATTGTGCCACGTCACCCGGTGTACTAAGCTCGCTATACACCGCGCCATACCAGATCAAACCTCAGACCATCCGGACCGTCCGATCAACTTGCAGATTAAGCCAATCACAACCACAAGATCAGTTCAACCGCGATCTAACAGTTCAAAACCTTCAGCGGCACTGGTGTACCATGCTCGCGTTCACACCGTAGGAAAATCTCGGAGTCTCTCTCTTCTCTCGCCGGCGATTCTCTCTCTCTCTCATCCGATCTCCCATTTCTGGCCGTGTGAAGAATCCGAACACCACATAAAGGTTTCTACCCACCTATAAAGCAAAACCCTAGTCGGTTTCAGCGTTTTCTCCTTTCTATCTGGCCGGAAAAAGGCTGCAATTTTTGTCGGCCACCCAAAGCTTCAAACCGACGATCCTCCCTCATTAGCCATCAATGGACATCGAAAACACCGTCAACAAAATCCTCTCCCTCAGATCTACCAGAATCAACCATTTTTTGGTTGAAATCTTGCCGGAAAATTTCACCGCCACCAACAGTAACCGCACGTGAGCCACACGTGCCACCAGGGGCATTTTCATAAATTTATGAGAAATTCAAGGGTATTTTAGTACTTTACTTATACAGTGGCACTTAGGTAATTTTTTAGGGTTCCTGATGGTATTTTTTATATTTTTATGTATAAATACCTGTAAATTCTCTTGCATGTGAAAAAAACAAAAAAAAAACAAAAAATATATATAAAAGGAATAACAACGTGGGTCCAACACCTATCTTGTCATGTCATCGTTAGTGGGTCCAACAATATCAAAATAATTTTTGTTTTATATGAATATTGTTTGTCAACACGTCTCTTTTTTAGAAAAGGACCGATGTCAAAAATTTAAATACCAAATATAGATTATGTCTATTATTTCTTTTGGTAACCCAGACGTAACTCTCATTTTTAGGGACAAACGCTAATATTTTAGACAAGTCTCCTATTTTTTAGGGACTGATGTCACTTTTTGACGTGTCTCCTATGAATATTGTTTGTCGACACGTCTCTTTTTTTAGAAAAGGACCGATGTCAAAAATTTAAATACCAAATATGGATTATGTCCATTATTATTTCTTTTGGTAACTCAGACGTAACTCTCCTTTTTAGGGTTAAAACGTCAATATTTTATACGAGTCTCCTAGTTTTAGGGGCTGATGTCATTTTAACGTGTCTCCTATTTTTAGAGACCGACGTTAATCATTTAAAAAACAAAATTGCAAATAAGCTCAAAATATAATAGCATTTGAATCAAATAAAAAACACATAAGTCAGGGTAACCTTTCTCTTGAAAGGATGTTTTAAAGGTGGTGTCTACTTTCCCTTAATCATAACTAACCCCGTACCTGAATCTCTAGGACCTGTGTCTAATTTGGGATTTTTAGTTCCCTCAAATTACTAAATGGAGACTCCAATAAAATCTTCATTTCCCCTAATCGAGGAAAAAAAACCTTTTTGTTAAATAAACAAAAAGCAGAGCTGTCGCCCGACGTTGTGTATCGACAGAATGGCGACTCCGCTGGGGACTTAGGGTTGAGCCAACTGCTTGTGTTTGCTTTTCATTTGCTCTTTCTTATTGCTATTTATTTTTGGAAATTTATTTTATTTGTATTATTTATTTTATCCAATATCTACTGTGATTCTTTTCAATTTTTCATATTGCCACATGCATGCATGTTATTTATTTGTGTATTCACACACTTCACGGTGAACCCATAAAAGCTCTGGACCCGAGCTCGTCTTTTTTAAAATTAGAAAAGAAAGATTCAAGTGGCAAGTGTGACTTATGTCCACTGATGCTCATTTGGACTTTCGCTTAGATTGTAACTCACCCTATGCAACGGGTATTGTGGAATTTTTCCCATACTCATGTTGTATAAGGTTAAGAGGCCGATTACTTCATGAGTAATTCGGGCAATCTAAAAACCAAAGAATATCTTTAAGGATAGATTAAACTGAGCCAAACCTTATGAGTTAGATCATATCAAGTAGGATATACCCTTTAGGACACAAACAAATGTCAATGCATTAACATACATGTTCATATACATTTCATATTCTTATTAAATCTCCACCGATCCTTATAAGAAGTGTGAGATGGAAAACACCATTACTATTGAGGAATTTTTGACCAGATCAGAATTGAACCAATATGATGAAGGGGATTGTTTGCCATCAGATTTTGAGTCTCAATTACCCTCACACGTTAAATTAGATGATAGACCACTTGGTACAGGACAGCTGCTAGACTGTTGGGAAAGGTTATCCTTTCATGATCAAATCGCTTTTCAGAAACAATATGGGGATCTATCACATTTACTGAAAATTAGGGTCTAACATGCTTGTTTTCATGCCATGATAGGGTTTTGGGATCCAGAATATCGATGCTTCACTTTTGATACTGTGGATATGACTCCTACTATTGAAGAATATGAATCCCTGCTAAATTGTCCCAAGTCAGAAAAGGTGTACTTTTACACACCTATAGAGCATGCACTTTCTATCTTTGCTTGGATTACCCAGATAGACTGTCAACTAGCAAAATCACATGCAACTAAACGAGGAAATAACCAGGGTTGGTTTTGGAATGAACTAGAAGCCATATTTAAGAGGAGATTAAATGATGAAAGCAATGAAATTCGATTGAGAATTTTGGCCTTAGGGATATATGGTTTGGTTCTTTTTCCATTTGTTGAGGGAATGATTGATTTTGAGGCTGTTAATGTATTCAAAAATATGGTGACCCTTAAAATTAACCATGCTACAACAATATTGGCAGAAACTTTCTCATCCTTGAATTATTGTAGAAAAGCCAGAAGGGGTCGTTTAAGATGTTGCTTACAGTTGTTATTTGTCTAGACTGTAAGTCATATGATTGAGGGGAAGATTTCAGGTTTGGTTGGTACCTCATGGCATCTTTATTCGAAGTTGGAGAATTTTGCTGAAAAACATTTGCATGAAGTAGGAAGAACCACATGGGAATCAATGTTTCTAAGTCTAAGTAAATCTCAATTTCATTGGAGGAGTCGATACTCTTACTTCAAATCTTATCTGGCATATTGTGGTGAGTACCCAAGAGTCCCATTGATAGGAGCCCGTTGCTGTATTAGTTATTCTCCTAACATGGTTTTACGACAATTTGGATTTGAGCTGTAACACCCCACCTCCCTAGTAAGATATTATCCGTTTTGGGCCTCCTAGTCCACTTTACGAGTTTGTTCTTGGCAGCCACACATGGCCCCAAAACGTGTCTTTCAAGTAGCGCAGCACACTCACCCTGTCAGATACTGTCTCTTCTAGGCCTCCCTATCCACCCATTCCCAGGGCTTCCACCCAGGTCCCCCTCAGGGTTTTAAACGCGTCTTATTAGTCAAGATGAGCATGCACTTATAAGGCCCTGGCTCTTGACGCTCGCTTTCAATGTGGGATCTTACATGAGCAGTTTATTCCAAGGACTACCAAACTGGCAACATTTTATGAAGATTTCAAGACCTCGAAGAAATTATTAGAGTCAGTGAAGAAGGCATGGAAACATTTCGGTAGGGTTACTTCTGCTAAGAGAGTATAAGGAAAAACAACTGAAGGATATCCAATATAGCAAAAGAAAAGAGGGAAAGGGTATAAAGTTCCTCCTTTTGAAGGGCCACCCAGGTCTTTGATTCAGTCTGCTGAAGACATACATGAAGAAGTCCACGCCCAACAAGAATCTTATAACCTAAGTTTGAATGCTGAAGTGGAAGAGTTAGGGGCTAAAAAAAGAAAGTTAGAATCTAATCTAGCCATTCGAGAAAAAGCTTTGGCTATCATAAAACAGGAAAAGGATGACTTGTCAGCTCAGCTACAACATCAATAACTTGAGTTCCAACAATTACAAGAAAAATATGTACTTTTGTCAGAAGATAAGAGGAAGCAAGATGTCAACATGAAGAGATGGGTTAGAAGAGTATCAAAAGCTGAGGAAATGGTGTTAAAATTGGAAGAGAAAAATGAATCACTTCAGGAGCAACATCAAAATCAAGATGTAATAATTGCCAATTTAGATGAGCATGTGGACCATTTGCTTTCTATTGAGCAAACCTTATCATCAGAAAAAGAAAATGCAGAAAGAGAAGCAAAATGTTGGGCTTCTAAAGCTATGCGCTATCATGTACAAGCAGATGATGCTAAGAATTATGCTTCAGGATTAAGAGGCATAGCCCAACAAATAACAGATGGTGAGCCAATGACTAGAAATGAATTCCATTAGTTTTTTTGGGTTGATCAGAGATGGAATTAATGAGATCTCAGCATATGACGGTCCAAGGCTTTGGAAAGATTGACTTGTTGTACTTTTAAATATTATAAATTAATAAAAGGCAATTTCATCATCTTTTAATTATGAGAAATGTTTATTTTGATTCTGATTTATGGCATCAAATTTCTCCCCTAAATTAGTTCAAGTTCCTGTAGGTTTAGAGTCCTTAGTGAGAACTTTCTTAAGAGAATCTGATCTGGTCTGTTCCTTGTCATAAGCTAAAGGAAAACTTGAAACAAATAACAAGCATGCATAGTCCATATGGCATTTTGCATCCATTTATGCATTTCATTCATTTATCAAACATGCACACGGTTGAAACATAAGTTCCCCCACCTGAGGTCTACTAGACTGATGAAGATGGAAAATAAAGATAGGGGTTAGATAGAGGTTTATTATCAAAAGGAAGTTGAGAGCAGTAAAGGTGAAATAGCTCAACTCATAAATATGTTTGAATAAGTGTTGAACTTCAAGAGTGGAAAGGGAACGTCTGCACAGTCTCTAGTTGGGTACACTACTTGTCCACGTTCCATTGAATTTGCACCTCTTTTTTTTAGTCATGAACAATGACAACAATGCCTTCAGTCATCGACTAATGACAACCCTTGTTCTCGTTCAACTGCACTGATAGTTGTTCAAAGCCTTCATATATTCCAAGAGCACATAATAGCTGCTAGCTTTCTGTTCTTGATACATTGGCCTTCTTTCCAGCCATCTCTATTGTGAACACCATTCCGGTCCAGCAGCATCGGATGCTGATCTAAAAAAAACAAAAGTAAACATTGAACTTTAATGTAGCAGAGCTCTCTCTATAGAGATCTGTTTGTGAATCTATCAATGGGGAATCCAAGAAGGGGTGTAGTAGTTTCAAATCAGCTATAATTTTCTCCCGCTAGTGTAAGCATGAAAAAGCAGAAGTAGAGAGAAGAGACAGAACTGGTCTAAAAAAACAAGAGCAGACATTGAACTTTAACAGAGCAGAATTCCCCCTATAGGTGTTTGTTTGCTGCATTGCCAGTGAGGAATCGAAGAGGAGACAAAAGCGTTTCAGATTTATTAGTTTCTCTTCCAGTTGAGACAATGTGTGATTCCACACGTTGACAGTGGTGGTGCTACATGTTTCTATGCGCTACCAAGATTACTTAGCTATTGGAAAGTTTTTACCAACCTACAAATAACCGCAACAACATTGGAAGATTGACATGATGTTGTAAGGATTGTCGAAAGAATTGAACAAGCTATGAAGAGGGGAAAGATTGAAGATTCTGCCAAGGATTCTAGAACAATAATGAGAGATGAATCAAAAGATGACTCTGACGATGGGAAGCCTTAATTATGTGGTCCAACCAGGTCTCACTGTAGCATCAACTGCTAAAATGTCTTTGCCAAGATTGACATACCTCGACTACTCGAGTTTGTCTACCAGCATCTGTTAGACTCTGGACTTATAGCCCTGACTCCTCCAAATCCCATACAACCATCGTTTTCTAGATGGTATAATCTAGAAAAGAGATTTGAATATCATTAAGGGATTTTGTGCCATTCAGTTGAATAGTTGAAAGAATTTTAAGAATTGAGTTGAGTTTGTGAAAAATGATGTCATCGGCCATATTGTCACCGCAACATCCTCAGAATGACAAGTGATCGAAATGCTTGGCAAAACATAGATATCTCCAGAAAAGCTGATCCAAGAAGGGTGTTAAACTGTCAATCATTTTTGTTATGGATTTTGTCATTCTGCGTTTTATTTTGGGATCACATCTCATCCTTTAACGAAACATGTCTTTTCTTTGTCTTTTTGTTGTTCTGAAAGCATGAGATGTTTCTTTCAAAGGTTATTTTGACAAAATATTTTGATCAAGCTCCAACATGCGTTTAAGATTAATCAATTCCGAAGATTAAAAGTATTTTACTTGCATAAATGACTCGATGCTTGTTGAAATGACATGAAGTAACCAAGAAAATTTTGAGCTCATACATGAAATTGAACCACACACCATGTAACTAAGTTTTAGCAGTATGCATAATGACACGTAATGGATTTAGTAGTTATGGACTCGTGAATTATGATTCTTACAAGTCTAAATCATTACATTAGATGAGGTTAAAATTTATCGGTTCTAACCGACCTTGCTTGAAATGAGAAAAGACCATTTTTGTTTTATCCTTTTATAATTCTTGAAATATATATCCCTTGTAGTCCCATTTTGAGCTGATAGAATATTTCTTTCATAAAAAACCCTGATTAGGATCACACCCTACACTAGGGGTAATGAGAGTCTTTTCATAGAAAAGACGAAGACAATGTTAGAGTCGATGGATAAAGGGAAGGCTTAGAAAAAAGTACAATGATTGAGAAAGGGCTAGAAGAAGAAAAGCCATAGATTGAGGGCCATACTTTGAGGAAGGATATGTAAAAAAAAAAATAGAAAGGAAGGAGAATGCCTATCAATTAAAAGAGGAGCAAAAGAGGTTTCAATTGAAGAAAGACACAACAAATGCCAAAAGTTGAAACAAAAAATCGAGCTTTATGTCTTTTGGTGTGTCTATGATAAAGCCTCTATGATCTTCAAAAAGATTAGATTGGTTATTCATCAAAAAAAAAAAGTTGGGTTTGCGTTATGTCTTATGTTAAAAGAATTTTGATCTTTGAGATTAACAAGGTTATATGTCACTGTCTCTACAAAGACAACGAGAGGAAAAGATATCAATGAGTAATTGATGTTGATCCTAGGTTCTTGAAACCCTCAAACACCTTTTGAGATTGTGAAATTCCTTTCTTTCATAGCCATGAACCATAACCTGCATTAGGTGCTTTAGAAAGCTCTTTTTAATCAAGTGAACAATCTGAACCGATAAATGGCGATCTCAAAACTTGAAGAGTTGTTTCATAAGGGTCGTGACTTCATGAATCAAGCTACTAATTATTATGCATGCTGATAAAATTGATGCTTAAGAAAAAAAACAATCTTTCTTGATAAAGCCTCAAGTTTTGATTCGGGTACCTTGTTTTTCTTGAAATTCATAAAGATCACCTCATCACAGACAATTAAAAGATATACCTAAAATTAGAGTTTAAAATGGTTACAAAAAAGTATAGGAAAGACCATTTTAATCTTACAACGGGTTGATTTTTCTCTCTCTCAAAATACAAGACAATCAAAGGACTACATTGAATAGCGTGTGTTGGATCTTTGACCGATAAAGCTTGATTTCTGGAAATACTTTCAAAAACTAACATCTCTCTGATTTCATTTCAACAATTAGACTTGAATAGATATGACATTTGAAATGTGAGATTTGATTCCAAAATAAGAAAGATTTTCAAATAAGAAGAACATTAACCAAGTTTGTAGATTCCTGACAGAAATGACATCAATTCTCCTCGACACTTCTAGGGGCAATACAATGGACCTCCGAGAAGGAAAACAAGCAGTATTTAAATCAGCTGGGGGGGTAGAGATGATCAAATGATGAATTGATGAATTGAGCACAATATGGTTCAAAGAAAGATAATCAGTGAATGAGCATATTCAGATCAATTAAGGGCAATGATGTTCAAAAACAGTTTATGATCCAGTAAACCCCGACAATAATTGAGAGTAAAGATGTACCTGAAGGACATCTTCATATCTTCATCTTGGTTTATCATCTCCAATATGGCTATGACTATTGAAAGATGTTATCACATGATTGCTTTTGAATGAATGTTGGAAGGATGCACCGCACCCACCTAGACTAACTGTGGGACCATCTGATTTGAAGCTCAAATACACACTGCACCACATGAGTATGGGTGACAAAAGCAACATCATTGATGAGGCCAAGGCAGTTCTTTTCACAATTTGATTAGATGAGTTGAGAAGAACTTATTGAGAAAGAAACTGAGCATACAACGATGAGCTTTTTACTGCAAAATATGAGATGCAAGTCTGAATGACATGATAGTTCCATGAAAGTGGATGACCACATATACTTGAAGGGTATGTTTCAACTAGAGGTAAGTTCATAACTGATTGACAATCTTGATGGGTGTTGGCACGGTACACACAATCAATCAGAGAACAATTCTTGATAGAATCCAGGAGATGAGCGATTTGTTAAGTTCTTAATAATGAATCAAGCAACACCATACTTGGGGGCATTGTCAAGTGATAAACAACGAGAGCAGTAATCATCACGGACAGCCCAAGATGGGCACTGTATTTACAACTGAACGGATGCTTATCACATGAATGAGCCAATGCATCGAAGAACAAAGAAGGCTTTGGAATGCAAACAAAGCCACCCTATGATGATGAAGCATTAAAGAGGGGGGGACCTATATTTCAAAAATATGTAAGATGCATTGCATATCATCTAACTTCACGAGCATTGCATATTTGTTTTGCAGACATTTCACGAAACAAAATTCCCAACGGGATCTACCGAGACTCGGATGAAATGAAGATTCTTCTAAATCACATCAAATATGGCAATTCTATAAAAGCAAAATTCATAAATGAAGGTAAGAAAGATGGATTTTGTTCAGGAAAAAAAGTTTACAAGTACAAAAGTTAAACAGTGCGAGGACGATTAGGGATATTTTTGTCTTGATGATCAATCATGCCTCGAAATTCCTCAAATTGCTTATACATGCGCTCTATCTCTTCCTCGAACTCGAGGTGTCGTGTGTTAATATAGTCCCTCCAAAAGTTAACATGTGCATTTAACTCTTGGTTTCTCCTCTCCAAGTTGTTTCTATGACGTCTCTCATCACGAAGTCTATTCCTTATATTCTCGATCTGATGATGAAGATCAAGAACCTGAGTATTCAACTCAAGTCTTCTGGTATGAAGATACTCTACAATGTTCACCAAAGACGAAGTAGCTCTGATACTGAGAGCAAGTGACTGATTCACTGCTTCAATATCGGTCCTAGCTGCCAACATTATTTCATCATGAGGAAGGATCATGTCTCTAGCCACAACTACACAGTATCTTCATTGTCCATTATAGTATCCTCTATTGTAACTGGACGACCATTCACTTTAAAGGTAGTACGCTAAACTACAGGCTCCACCGTAGGAACAGGGTTTGGGTTACCATTGGAAGAAGAGGAAGACATGGTTAAAGCTTCAAAAGTTAAGAACTTTGAGAGCATTGAAAATGCGAGAAGTTGATGATGTCTTTTGCCAAATACTGCGTGATTTATAAGGAATTTACTCTTACCATCATTTTGAATGGCAGCTCAAATCTCAACCGTACATATAAGACTTTCTTGAGAAGCTTTCATCATCTTTGAGATCGACTTACAAATAAAATCTCAGCCGTACATATAAGACTTTCTTGAGAAGCTTTCATCATCTTTGAGATCGAATTACAAATCAGATCTCAACCGTACATATAAGACTTTCTTGAGAAACTTTCATCATCTCTGAGATCGATATACAAATCAGATCTGAACCATACAGGTATGACTTCTTTTAGAAGTTTTCATCAACCCTGAAACTTATGTTGAAATCACTTTCATGTATTTTATAGATGGGTCGGTTCACAACACCATTGCTGAAATCACTTTCATGTATTTCACAAAGCCATTGATGAAATCACTTTAATGTATTTCACAAAACCAATATTGAAATCACTTTCAAGTATTTCACTATCGGGCGGGTCGCCTGGAACAATTAGACCACTTGCGAGTTTCCTCACATTCTCATCATCGGGTGGGTCGCTTGGAACAATTAGACCACTTGCGAGTTTTCTCGTATTTTTACCATCGGGCGGGTCGCCTGGAACAATTAGACCACTCGCAAAATTCTTTGCTTTCTTTTTCACTATCGGGCAGGTCGCCTGAAACAATTAGACCACTTGCGAGTTTCTTCGCATTTTATCATCGGGTAGGTTGCCTATAACAATTAGACCACTCGCAAAATTCTTTGCTTTCTTTTTCACTATCGGGCAGGTCGCCTGAAACAATTAGACCACTTACGAGTTTCTTTGTATTTTATCATCGAGCAGGTCGCCTGGAACAATTAGACCATTCACAAAATTCGTTGCTTTCTTCTTCACTATCGGGCAAGTCGCCTGGAACAATTAGACCACTTGCAAGTTGCCTCGCATTTTCACTATCGGGCAGGTCGTCTGGAACAATTAGACCACTTGCGAGTTTCCTCGCATTTTATCATCGGGTTGGTCACCTGGAAAATAGGACCAATGTTGAAATTACTTTCATGTATTTCACAAAAAAAACCAATGTTGAAATCACTTTCATGTATTTCAGAGACGGGTCGGTTCACAAAACCATTGTTGAAATCACTTTCATGTATTTCACAACATTAATCTAAAATCACTTTCATGTATTTCATAAAACCGTTGCTGAAATCATTTTCATATATTTCACAAGACTAATGCTGAAATCACTTTCAAGTATTTCACAAAAAAAAACCCATTGCTGAAATCACTTTCATGTATTTCACAAAATCATCGTCGAAATCACTTTCATGTATTTCACTCAACCATTGCTAAAATCACTTTCATGTATTTCACTCAACCATTGCTAAAATCACTTTCATGTATTTCAAAAAAATCAATATTGAAAACACTTTCATGTTTTTCACTTGGGCAGGTCGCCCATAAGAATTAGACCAACTGAAAAATCTATGTATTTTTCAACACCGCCATCGTTTTTCTTTACAAATTACTATGCAAAGTCAAAAGAAAATGAATTTTTCAATGCCTTTGCACTATAAGCATTGTAAAGAGGGGGCAACTGTTGTAACCCAATTTTGGATTCACCAAGATTTTTTCGAATGATATTTTATTTCTATTATTATTTATAAAAATCCAAAAAAATTAAGAAAAAGTTTAAAATTCAAAAATATATTTTTCTCGAGTCAACCGCATCTTTCCATCAAGATCGAGTCCACTAGGTCAATACGGGTCAAACCATGTCGACCAGGGTAAAAAATGAGTTTCGGGCTGTTTCGGGTCAAAACCGTCATTTTCGACCAAAACCAAGTTCACTGGGTTAATACGGGTCAAACCATGTCGACCAGGGTAAAAAATGAGTTTCGAGTCGTTTCGGGTCAAAACGTCATTTTCGACCAAAACCGAGTTCACCGGGTCACTACGGGTCAAACCATATCGACCAAGGTAAAAAATTGAGTTTCATGCCGTTTCGGGTCAAAACCGTCATTTTCAACAAAAACCAAGTTCACCGGGTCAATACGGGTCAAACCATGTTGACCAGGGTCAAAAAATGAGTTTTCAGGCCATTTCGGGTCAAAACCATCATTTTCGATCAAAATCGAGCCCACCGGGTCAATAGGGGTCCTACCATGTCGACCGGGATGAAAAATGGGTTTCAGGCCATTTTGGGTCAAAACTGTTATTTTTGGTCAAAACCCAGTCCACCGGGTTGATACCCATCAAAAGTTTTTTTTAGTGTCTCAACATAATTTTCGGTTATTAAAATTGATTTTTAGCGGTTGAATCGGGCCTTTTCTAATACTAATTTGAGTTTTTAATTTCATAAATATAAATATTTATTATTATATATAATAAAACAAAATTAATAATACAAAATTTTTCATATTAGGCGAGGCAGTTGCGCCGATAACAGGCGAAGAAGCTATTACGATGAAATTTTTCTTTAAAGTAGATTCATGCCAACTGCATTAGATTTATGTCCCTTGTAATTGGTTATAAATAGATAGTTATATATCATTGGCTAAAGGGAGCCCGTTACAATCCGCCAGAGAAGGAAAAAAAAAAGGGAGAAGAGAAAGAAAAAGAAAGAAAAAAAAAGAGAGAGGAAAGATTTGGATTACTATTTAAAGGTTTTTTTTCCAGTTTTTCTTCATGCAAGTAAAATATTGATTTAAGAAAAAAATAATTTGAAAAATACCAAAAATATTCTAACCGTTAGATCTAATAGTATTTAGTTCTGGATCTTTGATTTAATAGGATACAGTAAGGCTTACCACACTAGATTAAAACCCAAATCCATCTCAGCCCTTAAAATAATCTGCCCTTCGATCCTGTTGTGCCACGTCACCCGGTGTACTAAGCTCGCTATACACCGCGCCATACCAGATCAAACCTCAGACCATCCGGACAGTCCGATCAACTTGCAGATTAAGCCAATCACAGCCACAGGATCAATTCAACCGCGATCTAATAGTTCAAAACCTTCAGCGGCACTGGTGTACAATGCTCGCGTTCACACCGTAGGAAAATCTCAGAGTCTCTCTCTCCTCTCGCCGACGATTCTCTCTCTCTCATCCGATCTCCCATTTCTGGCCGTGTGAAGAATCCGAACCACCACATAAAGGTTTCTACCCACCTATAAAGCAAAACGCCGGCCGGTTTCAGCGTTTTCTCCTTCCTATCTGGCCGGAAAAAGGCTGCGATTTTTGTTGGCCACCCAAAGCTTCAAACCGATGATCCTCCCTCATCAGCCATCAACGGACGTCGAAAACACTATCAACAGAATCCTCTCCCTCAGATCTATCAGAATCAACCATTTTTTGGTCGAAATCTTGCCGGAAAATTTCACCACCACCAACAGTAACCGCGCGTGAGCCACACGCGCCACCAGGGGCATTTTCATAAATTTCTAAGAAATTTAAGGGTATTTCAGTACTTCACTTATATAGTGGCACTTAGGTAATTTTTTGGGGTTCCTGATGGTATTTTTGATATTTTTATGTATAAATACCTGTAAATTCTCTTGCATGTGAAAAAAAAAACAAAAAAAAATATAAAAGGAATAACGACGCGGGTCCAACACCCATCTTGTCATGTCATCGTTTGTGGGTCCAGCAATATCAAAATAATTTTTGTTTTATATGAATATTGTTTGTTGACACGTCACTTTTTTTAGAAAAGGACCGATGTCAAAAATTTAAATACCAAATATGGATTATGTCCATTATTTCTTTTGGTAACCCAGACGTAACTCTCATTTTTAGGGACAAACGTTAATATTTTAGACAAGTCTTCTATTTTTTAGGGACTGATGTCACTTTTTGACGTGTCTCCTATGAATATTGTTTGTCGACACGTCTCTTTTTTTAGAAAAGGACCGATGTCAAAAATTTAAATACCGAATATAGATTATGTCTATTATTATTTCTTTTGGTAACTCAGAAGCAACTCTTCTTTTTAGGGTTAAAACGTCAATATTTTATACGAGTCTCTTAGTTTTAGGGGCTGACGTCATTTTTAACGTGCCTCTTATTTTTAGGGACCAATGTTAATCATTTAAAAAATAAAATTGCAAATAAGCTCAAAATATAATAGCATTTGAATCAAATAAAAAACACACAAGTCAGGGTAACCTTTCTCTTGAAAGGATGTTTTAAGGGTGATTTCTACCTTCCCTTAATCATAACTAACCCTGTACCTGAATCTCTAGGACCAGTGTCTAATTTGAGATTTCTAGTTCTCTCAAATTACTAGATAGCGACTCTAATAAAATCTTCATTTCCCCCAATCGAGAAAAAAAACCTTTTTGTTATATAAACAAAAGGCAGAGCCGTCACCCGACGTCGTGTATCGACAGTTAGCATAGATGACTTGTTGCAAAGAAAGTACAGAAAAGAGGAAAGTACAGAATTATGATTACAACTACCTATATTTTAATTGTTTAATATTCTACCGAGATTTCTAGCGGAGTCTAAAAAAATTTTTTTTTGAACAATCTCAAATATTTACATTAATAATCCACTCACGGTCTAAACAAAAATTTATAATCCAACAATCTTAGACGTTTATCATTACATCAATAATTAAGAATATAATTCAATTATTCCGTTCAACCCTTCATTTCACAATTCATATACAATTACAATATGAATTATTTTACGACAATGACATAAACAAGAATATAAGAAACAAAATGAATTAATTACTTTCATACTTAATTTAATAAATAAGAATAAGTATAATGTTAAATTACAAATCTAGAAAAAAAATTTAATAGTTAAGTTACATACATCGTCTGTCTTAGTTTCATTTAAATAACAAGAATAGCCACAACATTATATTACAATAGGAAATTTAGCCTATTTGTTGATCTATCATTAATTAAACAAAATAAATACTATAAATAATTCATTGCTATGAACAAGTATGTGATGGACCTAAAGTATTAACATCTAGAGTCTGAGCACGAGCTGCTACTCCCTGTTATTATCCTATCTATGTAGCTTTTCTTGTACCATCAATGATACAATTATCATAACATTCCAACCAATATTCTTAAACCTTAACAAGGAAAAATTCCTTAAAATCTCCCCCCTCCCCATAATTTCCATATCTTTTTTTATAACACTTAACCTCTGAATGTTTTGTTATTTATTTTTGTAATTCATCTTAATGTACACACATTACATCAATGTCTAAATATCTTAACTTTTTATTAATGAATTTAAATATTTAAATGACTTAAATTTTCATCAACGGATTCTAAATAATTCCCTCGTATAACCAATTATCAAACGCATTAATTAACACAATTTCACACAAACATCAAAATAATTCATAACACAACTCAAATACCCTCTTATCTATGGTAACCGAACATGGCATTTAAAAAGGACATGACTTTTCTTTTGAATTCCCTTTCTTAATTTCATTAACCCTTTATAACCTACTTCACTTAACACTATCATATTCAAATATCAAAGGTACTACAGCCAACAAAACACATCCTTTTCTATTCATCTTAGGTTGAAATCATCCTTTTAGAAACCAAAGGTTCCCTTTTTAACCCCATACATTTTTCTTCATATGAAATACCACAACATACTATATGACCATCAAATAGAATTTCCACATCAATTTGAATTAAGCAATCCAAACTTTCTTATTTGAACACTTGGCCGAAACTTCCATTAATGGAAGATATGGGCTTTTTTTTTTTAATTTCATATTATCCACTGAGTTGGAGTGGTAAACTATTGAGTTACAACAATAATTGAGTTGGAACAATGACTCAACGAGTTACAACAATGAACTAGTGAGTTTGGAAACATTATATTCAAACAAATATAACTCTATGTACATCCAAATTTAGCTCAGTCCTAACGGTGCAATTATGGAACATCATATGATGCACACATATCCAAAACTCAACTCAATCCAACAATCAAATTATCCAATATAAAAAAATAACCAAATTAACTTGGAAAATGACGAGTTATTGTTCAAGAAGAATAAATTTATTTTGGGGTGTTTGTTTATAATCTCTACTAATAAGAAGGAAGAATACACCTAGGTGAACCTCCCTATGAAATCTTAAGCAAATCCAAATGTGGATGGAGGAGAAACAAGTCGATGACCGTGACTGACCCAATGTGATTTCGCCATAAAAATTACGCGTATCTTATCTCTAAAAAAAGAAGTTGAAAGTTACAATCCCTATGGTTAGTTAGATTATAGAAGGTGATGAGATGTAAAAAATATCCAAAACTGAGTCTGATCAGATGGTGAATGATGAAGATATGGCTTCCAGAACTCTGACCCTTTTTTCTTTTCTTTCTAGCTTCTCTCTCTGTATTTTGAGCCGTTGGAATAGTCAGCCAGTATATAAGGAGAAGGTGGTCATTTTTCTATTTACGAAAATGTCATTGCTTAGTCCATGTGTTATTTTTTTGTATTTTTATGCAATTATCAATGCTCTCGTAAGGTTTTATTGAACTTTAATTGACTTAAAATTTTAATCTAACATAAAACAATGGGTATGGAGACTTCTCATAAAATTTTAGTTCAATTCAATAGTCAGATTAAGAGATATACTTAATATTATAAAATTAAATAATCAGTAATTTTACATAAAAAATTTGAATTTTGCACACTATTTTATTTACTTAAATAATCATGATTCCTTTTTTATTTTTTTTTTAAAAAATATAATTCATTAGAGATCTCCATTCATAATCATCATGAAATTTTCCTTATTTTATCATCATTAAATTAAACATTACCCTATTTATCACTGATTTGCCAATATCCATGATCATGATTTCCTTCTTTTTTTTTTAGTTTCCGGGTCGGGTGTTTATATAAGTTCTTATGGTTTTCAGTGTTTATAAATAAAGTTGAGTTCAACTGACGTAGACCAAGTCTTGTCTCTTTTGCCAAAGGTTGAAAGAAGTGAAAGCCTTGCCTTTTATTGTCTTTCATATTTGATTTAGTGGGTGCTTGGTGACAGCGTGATTCTAATTCTAACATAGCAAAGGAGATCGAAATCCCTTTTTAAACAAAAAAAAAATAAAGTATAAAATTTAAATGGACAACATCCATTGTGCCCACTAATCTTTAGCAAGAAACCGTCTGAACATTATATTTTTCCTTCTCATAGAAACTGGAAAACCAGGAAAAAAACAGAGCAAAACATACCTACCAAGAAGATCCTCAAAAACCACCCAACAATAACAAGACTCCCTTTAAAGGCCAGACATGCATCATAAGCAATTCAACAAAGGTATTTGCAAGATGAAACTAGCAAAACCGAAAATTAGGTTAAGGCCCAACTTAAAATTGAATGCTTAGACATTGTAGATAATTTTTAGCATAATTTCACAGAACAAAACTAGAAACTTCAAAGGAAAAAAAAAAGTCTCAATGATTTAATTCTTGCCACAACCATGTTTGAGTGTCAAGAACTCGCTCAAACAAAATGATTTTGTAATCATCGATGTTCAAAAGTTTTAAGAATTTGTAGAAAGAAAGAGCAACATGAGTGAAATGAACCAAACAACACCAAAACACATAAAAAAAAGAACCACTTCAACAACCAAACATAAGTGAAATAAAATGATAGAGAGGTAAAAAACGTAAGCAAAAGACAATAAAAAATGTAAGCTAAAAAAATCTAAAGAAAAACAAAAAACTATAAAAGGCTAACCAAACCACAATAATCCAATAACATAAGAATTCTATAAAGAATGAATGCTTCCAGCCCAAGAAAAAACATAACAAATCTTAGAAAAAAACCTTAAGAAGACCACCTGCAGATCAAGGAACCCCTCTTATACAAAGGCATATGCAGATAGCTAACCTTTCAAGACCACATGCATGCTCAAACAAACAAAACCAAACATTAGAAGAGAACCAACAAAGTAAAAAAAGCAATGAACAACAACTTCAAGTGAAAATAAAATCCTAAATCCATTCAAAGCATCAATAAAAGTTTAATTAACACGTATTCTAAGCATCATCTACTAAGGTTGCCATCCAACACCAATGATGCCTGACAAAGTTTAAATAAAAACTGGAATGCAAGAAAATAAGAAGAGGCACCCTAAAGACCTATCAAGGAAATCAATGCTTGGAGCTTGGACGGTCACAAAGGAGTTCAGCCTTAATTTCCAAGCAACACAAAATTATAGGCAACCAACCCACTGGAAACTCCTCATGTCACGTTTTGATGGCTACCTGGACTGTAGTTGAATGAAAATGTTAGAATCTATGCAGAGGGCATTTGAAAAAAGAAAAAAAAATTAATGGTTGCCAATTGTATGCAATAACGCAATGTCCAAGAATAAACTCAAACCTTTCACATTGTGTAAGAATAATGCAATTGCGAGACCATGCTCTTGACATTTAAAATATAGGATTGTAAAGGCAAGACACGTTAAAGACACAAACCTTTCACATATTTCACATTCTACATTATGCAGAAAAATTACGAAGGAAATAGATGACAAGGAATAAAATCATGAGCGTATAGGAAACTCAGGCACGAACATAAGAAAAGCATAAAAGGACAACATCATAGCCAAAGATAAAAAGTTACGGTTTTTCAATCCCTAAAAATTTCATTCCTAAGTTGAAGAGAAAATTCTGAACTAAAATTTTTTGAATGAATTTCTAAATAATCTGTTTTGAAAAATAAGTTACAAAGCTATTTAAATAGTGGTTAAACCCACCTAGCTAATTAAAACTAAATCAAAATAAAAATTTGAAATCTAACTAGAAAAAAAATAAAAAAATTGAAAGATAAAGAAAAATTTCAAACAATATCTTCTAGGTCTAATTTTAACATGTTTTTAATCTCGAATGGTATAAGCCAATCAACCTCGGCCTATAAGGATAGGGATTATATGATATTTTCTCATTTTTTTATTAGAAAGGTCATATATATGAAAAATTCTTAGATTTAAAACATTGATATGCATACAACATCACAAAATGAGAAATAAAACAAATCTTAAAAGAAGACAAGTGAATAGAGTGCAAGTTAAAAGAAATCAACAAAAACGAGAGTTGTGCTCCTTCAAAGGTTTAAGTTGGAAGGGAAGTAACAAGTATTTTTAAACAAAATTACTGTGTTTAAATAATAATGAACTTAAACAATGTATATGAGAAAGATAGTACTTGTGGAAAATATGGGAATAGAGGGGAGAAAAAGGAGAATGCTCTTTTAATATTTTTTAATAGTTTTTTTTAAGAGGGAAATTGAAATGAAAGGGAAAATAACTCCCATTTTTTCTAAATATCTCCCTCAATTTGGGAGAAAAGAAAGTTGATTACAAGAGAAGTATAGCTTCACTTAATTCTCTCGTAGTTGATTAAAAATAGATATTTTACTTGAAAGTATATTAAGATGGAACAAACCCTAATTATTAATTTGACAAATTTCTTAAAGTTCAAAACTGCAATAGAATTTGGCTCTCAACCAACTCAGAGAAATCGTTAATATGCACAACTTATAAGTATATATTCATGCCTACATAAGATGATACGCCCAAATTATATTACCACTCCAAATGGCAAAGGGCTATGAAGATTACAAGATGAGGCACCGTATTTGTGATTTATGACTTTATGTTGCAACTTGTTACATGACCACTGTAATTATTTCCAAATAATCTTTGTTCCTAACACCATCCCATTTTTAGAAAATATCTGCACTCTATATTTTTCAAGACCTCACTCAAATAAAATATAGCATGCTCTTGACCCTCTTCATTATCTTGGACTAATTAGCTTCCAATTGAATTTTCTGCTGCCGCAATGTATAAATTCATTGGTTTCTCATGTTTTGGAGGAGCCAACACTAATGAATCAGTTCATTACCAGAAATTCAACGAATACCAATGAAATTATCGACATAATTTTTCTATCGATAATTTGCAGTGATATTTACCTACCGATTTAAATCTGTCGCTAACACCATCGATAAATACCAACAAAATTATTTTGTTGGTAAATACCGATAGAATTCTAGACGGAATATAAAGAATTTTAAAAAACAAAGCAATGCGATGACATGGAAGTTTTAATGGGCGATTTTACCAATGAAATTACAGAGGGATTCAAACCGGGATCTCCGTACAATGACATGTCCACTTCACCGGTAGAATTGCCATTGGAATCACAGATGAAAATATTTCGTCGGTGATTCTATCGGTAAACATTAATATATCACCATACTGCCGACTCGACCCTCCCTTATTTCTCATTCTTCCCCATCCTTGCATCTGAACAAACCACCCCCCCAAAAAAAAAAAAAACTGCAAAGAAGCACCCCTCAAAACATCCCTCACTTCTCAACACAAATCATCTTTCTTTATTTTTTTGTAGTCACAATATCCGTGTCCTGATTTATTGTGAATTTTGTTGTTTTTTGTAAGTGAATCTATCTTTTTTAATTTTAACATTAAAATGTCAATTTTATTATTATTGAATGTTTTTTTAGTATATACATTTTGTTAGGGTAATACATATTTTATTATTTTTTCTCAAACAAACTTGTAGTATGAATGTATACTTTTGTACTTGTTATGGTTTGTTTTAGATTTTGTAAAATTATATTTGTTTGTAAATTGTTGAAACTTATGTTGAATGATCAAATTAGATGTGTTCTGATGGAATAAATAATAGCTTGTTTAACGGTCCGTTTTAATTTTTATTAATGTTATTGCCGAGTTGTAATTTCTGTAAATTTATGTGTATAAATTTGTATGGACATTGATAATTGATAATTAATATTTAAAAGGAGTTTTAAAGTAAGTTAGATAATCTTGAGCTAAACCAATATTTTTGCAAATTTATTTACTTAACGTAGTTAATTAATACATGTTGTCATCATTATTTTATAGAGGTTCGATAGAAGTCATGGATGATCGTTCATGGATGTATCGAAAATTTAAAATTTTAGTGGAGGCGGTATTAGGTGTCCATGCAAGAAATGTAAAAATAAAAAGTTTCTGCATCTAGAAGTTGTAACGATACATCTTCAACACAAAGGGTTTATGGAGAATTACCTATGTTGGTATGCACATGGAGAACTATTTGTTTGTAACGAGAGTATGGTAGAAAGGATGGTTAGGCCAACTTTTAGTGCTAGCAATGTGCATGGAGTTGTAAATGACAACAATCATCCTTACATGAATATGGCTATGGATGCAATGAGAATGAATCAAGGTAATGTCAGTCAATGTACAATTATAGAAGAAGAACCTAATGCAGCACAACCAGATTTTTTGATAAGTTAAAAGATTCTGATGAACCATTATGGGATGACTGCATGGATTACAGTAAATTATCAACCATTGCACAGGTGTTCACCGTCAACTCGGATTATAGGGTGAGTGAGGCCGGTTATGATAGAATTATCAAATGCGCGAGAAGCATTTTACCTGAAAGGAATAGGCTGAAAGAGAACTTCTAAGCTATTAAGTCCATGATGAAACCCCTCGGTTTAGGATACCTGAAAATTGACATGTGCCCTAACTTCTGTATGCTGTACTACCTTGAAAATGCTGAGCTGATCGAGTGCATGACATGTGGACATTCTCGTTACAAACCTAGAACTAGCATGAGAAAGACTCTCGTGGCATATAAAAAACTTAGATACTTTCCAATCACACCTAGATTGTAGAGGTTATTCATGTCACCAAAGACTGCTGAGCACATGACATGACACTAATCATATGATGTGGTTGATGGAGTGATGGTGCATCCTTCTGACGGCGAAGCATGAAAACACTTTAACAATGTGCATCATCACTTTTCAGCTGAATCAAGGAACGCGCGTCTTGGATTGTGTACATATGGATTTAACCTATTCGAGTTATTTGTTGCTCTTTATTCTTGTTGGCCGGTTATACTCACGGTTTACAACTTGCCATCGGGGATGTGTATGAGGCCGAAGTTCATGTTTTTATCTACGATGATACCTAGTTTGAATAGTCTAGACTGAAATATAGATGTTTGTTTTCTACTGTTGATTGATGAGTTGATGCAGTTGTGGTCCTCCGGGGCTTTGACTTATGATATATTGAGAAAACAAAATTTTCTTCTAAGGTTAGCTTTGATGTGGACTATCAATGATTTTTCAGCTTATGGAATGATTTCTGGTTGGAGTATGTATGGAAAACTAGCATGTCTATACTGTATAGAAAACAACAAAGCATTCACGCTAACAAATGGAGGTAAAGCTTTTTTTTTATTATCACCGACGTTTCTTGCCAACGAATCACATGTACAGAAAGAACAAAAAAGTTTTCTTTGTTGGAAAAGTTGAAAAGGATGTTGCATCCTCGCATCTTTCTGGTGAAGAATTGCATGACGTTGTATCAGAGTATGGTGATATTGTGTTTGGTTTCTAATCTGGTAAGTAGAAGTTTCTTGGTTTTGGTTTGACCCACAACTAGGTA
Organism: Populus nigra; assembly: GCF_951802175.1. Lineage (NCBI taxonomy): Eukaryota > Viridiplantae > Streptophyta > Magnoliopsida > Malpighiales > Salicaceae > Populus > Populus nigra. The sequence continues at coordinate 9,584,395 of NC_084867.1, read as the reverse complement.
AAGCGAAGTATTTTCTATGAGCTTTCTTATTGGAAGATTAATCTCCTCCGTTATAACCTTGACATCATGCACATAGAAAAGAACATGTTTGAGAACATTTTCAACATTATCATGGATGCAAAGGGGACGCCAAAGGACATTAGAATGAATATAACATTGTTTTGTAACCGTAAAAATATGGAGTTGGTTTTTGATGGGTCGTGAGTCACAAAACCCAGAGTAAGCTTCGTGTTAGAGAAAAATGCATAACTATTAGTTTACCAATGGCTTAAAAGTTTGCATTTTTCCAATGGACATGCCTCAAACATATCAAGGTTGGTTAATCTAGAGGAATGTAGATTGTATGGAATGAAGAGTCATGACTGCCACATGTTTATGCAAACACTCATTCCATTAGCTTATCGTGATTTGTTGCCAAAGAGGATATGAGATGCACTCATGGAGATCAATTATTTCTTTAGAGATATATGCTCTAGTAAGTTGCAGATACATCATATTAAGAGGCTTGAAATGAATATCGTTGAAACAATATGTAAACTTGAGATGATATTCCCTTCATTATTTTTTAACTCGATGGAGCATCACCCATACATTTACCGTATGAGGCAAAAGTTGGAGGACCAATCTAGTATATATAGATGATCCATTCGAGATGTTAGATATTACAGATGCAACGTAATCCGTAAAGTATTTTCATTGTTTTTCTTAATTGAAAAATGAATAATGTCATTTTTCCTTTTATTTTAGTCTCTCAACTTTAATTTTTTACAATTTAATTGTTACATATATTTGTGATATATTTCTTTTCTTTAATTTCATGTTTTTTTCAACCTAAAAGAGTGTTGCTACCCAAATTTTGACCCATATTTTGATAAATTTTCAAATAAAATAATAAATAAAAAAATAATAATAAGGGTTTACATGTGGCGATAACATAAAGCATCAAGGCTAATATCAAGGAAGCAATATGTCAAGGAGATAATTACTGAATCATATATAATTATTGCAATATAAAATACCATAGATATATGATTTGATTCGTGCTGGTTATGGAAAATAATCAATGCAATATAAAATACTATATATGGGATTTGTTGGTGATGGTTATAGAAGACAATCTCTGCAATAATTATTGCAGTATTTCCTTAAATAACACACATGTAGAGATTTTCTATATAAATGAATCAAGGCTAATATCAAGGAAGCAATATGTCAAGGAGATAATTATGAATCATATATAATTACTGCAATATAAAATACCATATATATATATATATATGATTTGATTCGTGCTTGGTTATGGAAAATAATCATACCATAGATATATGATTTGATTCGTGCTGGTTATGGAAAATAATTACTGCAATATAAAATACCATATATATAGGATTTGTTGGTGCTGGTTATAGAAAACAATCTCTGCAATAATTATTGTAATATTTCCTTGAATAGCACGTGTTCTATATAAATAAACCTCCAGCCATAATAAAAAAAAAAATATTGAGAATGGGGTAATTTTTCAGAAAAGAGAGAAAACACAAAGAAAAACCTAAACCTATCCTCTCTAACAAAGAAGCCGTAGCCCTCCCCCCTTCTCATCTTTTTAAAAAAACGAAGCAGCCACCCCCTGATTTTAAAAAGAAAACAGAGATCTCTCTCTCTGGCCGGACACTGTCCCCTCTCCCTCTCATCAACATAGACCTTTTGCCCTGCTGGTCTCCGCTCACTCTGCTCTCTTGAGGACATGGCGTCCCTGAGCATTTTAAGTTAGTTGGCTTTTGAATGGGTTTTTATGAGTTGTTTTAAGTTTTTTTGTAAATCTTACAATATATATGATGGCTTGCTATTTTTTATCGTAATGTTTGCGTTAAATTGCGATGCTTGTGATTTGGACCAAATACAAAAAATGTTTTTTTGTGTGTTGCATACGGCCAATACCCTAACATGTTTTGAATATTTTTCTTATATACAAAAAATACTTGAAGTTTTAAAAATGTGTTTTCGCATGGATTTCTTAAACACAACAAAAATTATTTTCTTGCATTTCTGGATTTTACAACATGTTTGTAAAACTCCAAAGGGTATTGGCCAATATTCCAAAAAATACAAAAAATCTTATTTTGGGGGGAATTCATCTATTATTCACCGTTAATGTTTGGATAAAGAAATCCCAAAGGGATGAATATCCAAAATATTATTGGGAATAACTTGTTATTATTCACCTTTAATGTTTGGATAAAGAAATCCTTAAAGGACGAATATCCAAAATATTATTGGAAATAATTTGTTATTATTCACTGTTAATATTTGGATAAAGAGACCCGAAGTGGTAAATATCCAAAATAATTTTCTAGGAATAATAAATCCACACATATTCTTGAAAGAAGCCTTGATTATAATCGAGGACATTTTAATTTTTTACTCCAGGTTTACGAGCCGTGAGAGTATAAAACACTAAGAAAAAAAATAGGTTTTTTTAAAGCGCTCTAAATTTCCTTAGATTTCTAATTTTTTTGGCTTTCCTCCTTGCGATTTACGAGTCGCAAACTCTTGAAAAACTAAGGGGAAAATGAGCTTTTAAAGCACATGGAACTTCCTTGGATTTCTATCTTAATAAATTTAGTTTGAATCAAACCTAGAAAAACTGATGGGATTAGAAAACACCAACACTATAGCAATTATAAAGCAAACCAAACACCAAGCAGCTTGCCTTAGGTAGGGCGTACTAGGGGTGCTAATACCTTCCCTTTACGCAACCAGTCCCTTGCTTTAGAATCTTTGAAAGACCAGTTAGGTTTCCTAGTGACCATAATACTAGGTGGCGACTCCCCTTATTCAATAAAACAAAAGACCCCGGAACCAATCGAGGATCGCCGCGACCCGATCGCGAGGGTGCGACAGGATGGCGACTCCACTGGGGACCCTTGGACTAAGCTTGGTAATTGTTTTTTTTATGCTATATGTTGTTGTTTTTTTCTCTGAATGATACTTGGTTTAAAAGCTTTAGCATGCATCTTTACATTCTGTCACACATGGTATTATTCATCCATCACTTTATTATTATTTTCTTTTTGAGAGCACACATATTAAATTTTAAGTTAAGTGGGGGACTAGCAGCTTGCCTTATGACTTGAGTCAAGGTTTAAGTTTGTGTAAACCCAACTCTTTGCTGAGTGTTTAGACTGATAGTGATTGGTACATGTACCATCCCACTATCTGCTGAACCCCCATATTGCCTTTACGAGGGTGATCACTAGGACATCAAGAGACCCTTTTTAGAGACCGAGTAGTAAACCTACCCGATGTCTCACATAAAGGAACTAGAACCTATCATTAGGATGTATGCTCCATAATATCGTTTTGCATCTAAACAAGCCTAAGCTCAAAGCATCTTGAATCTTAAGACCTTCATTCAAAAGCTAGCTAAGGGAGAGATGTTCCAGAGTTGGGAGACCTAAGAAGCTCTATAGGTGTTCAAATTTAATCAACAACGCTTGTTTGATCATGATATTGTGTTGTTTGCTTTTTTCACTTTTTTAAATCGAGGTTCCAAATGTCAATTGAATTTTATCCTTTTTTTTTTTTAGCCAAACTTTTCCTTTTAATGAGATCATGCATTTTCAAAAGTTCATCTTTATGTTTTTACTATGCATTTACACATCACTTTTCGCTTTTAAAAACCCTAAAAGCAGATCTTCCATAACAAAACTTGCACTTCACACTGAGAATGAATGGCCGAACTTTAAAGAATACATATTAGTTGAAGAAGAAGAAGAATAAGAGAAATAACATTTGGGGATTCACAAAATTAATAAAGCAGCATGGACAAGCTTGGAAACCTGCTAGAGAGGAAACTTGAAACCATAGATGTGGGCAATAAAAATTAAGAGAAAAACTAAGGATAGGGATTATGATCACCCCTAAAGAAAGAGAAGAGTTGATCGCACTACTCCAAGATTATGTAGATTTTTTTTCCTGGTCCTACAAGGATATGCCTGGTTTGTATAGGGTACCACTAGTAGAAGGATGCAAATCGGTTAAGCAAAGGTTGAGAAGGACCAATCTGAATGTCTTGATCAAGGTAAAGACATAAATTGAAAAGTAGTGGAATGCTGGTTTTCTAGAAATAGTTAAGTATCCGCAATGTGTGTCCAACATAGTGGTAGTACCCGAAGAGGAAGATAAAATCAGAGTTTGTGTGGACTTTAGGAACTTAAACCGAACTAGCCCTAAAGACAATTTTCCTCTATCACACCTAGATTTGCTAGTTGACAATGCAGCACGTAACTCCATATATTCCTTCATGGATGGATTTTCTGGCTACAATAAGATAAAAATGGCGCAAGAGGATAAGGAGAAGAAACCTTTGTAACACTATGGGGAACCTTTTGCTACAAGGTCATGTCATTTAGGTTAAAGAATGTCGGGGCCACTACCAAAAGGCCATGGTGGCTCTATTTCACGACATGATGCAAAAAGAGATTAAAGTATACGTGGATGACATGATTGCTAAATCTAGAGAGGGAGCGAATCATGTCCAAATATTGAAGGAATTATTTGAAAGACTAAGGAAGTACAAGTTGAGGCTTAACCATGCAAGGTGTTCATTCGGGGTGAAATCTAGGAAGTTGTTAGGATTTATGATGAGTGACAAAGGGATAGAAGTGGACCCTGGTTAAGTAAAGGCTATTCAATCTATGCCAACTCTCAAGGTTGAGAAGGATGTAAGAAAGTTCTTGGGAAGGTTGAATTACATTGCTCAGCTTATATCCCAATTAACCATGACTTGTGACCCAATCTTCGATTGTTAAGGAAGAATAATCTTGGAATTTGGAATAAGAGTATGAAGAAGCTTTCGCGAAAATCAAGCAGTACCTACTGAATCCACCCTTATCTATCAAGCCAAATGGCAAGTTCTAATGGCTGAGTACGACATAGTATATATGACAAGGAAAGCCATGAATGTCATCGCCGATCACCTAGCTGACCATGCTATGGAATATTATGAGTTGTTAAAATTTGATTTTCCTGATGAAGATGTGTTTTCAGTCGAGGAAGGGAAATCAGATTGGTGGATTATGTACTTTGATGGTGCTATGGTAATGAAGTGGGGGCAATGCTAATCTCTCCTGATAAGAAACATTATCCGGTTTCATTTAAGTTATAGTTTATGTGCACTAACAACATAGGAGTATGAAGCTTGCATTCTCGTTTTAGAGGTGGCATTGGAGCTAAATATTAGAAAGATAGATATGTATGAAGACTTTATTTTTTATTATTTGCCAAGTGAAAGGAAAAGGGCAAGCCAAGGACGATAAGTTGAGACCTTACCAAGAATACCTGTCTAAATTGGCTAGAGAATTTGAGGAAATAAAGTTCACCCATTTAGGAATAGAAGGAAAACATTTTGTTGATGCTTTGGTCACATTAGCTTCTATGGCTAGAATAGACTTTGGACACAAGGTACAACCGGTACACATTGATACCAGAAATAACTCAGCTCATTGTTGCTCAGTTGAAAGAGAAATAGATGAAAACCTTTGGTACTATGATCCAAAACAAGACATATCCCACGGGGGCATCCAAAATCAACAAGAAGACTTTGAGGAGGTTGGCAATGGATTTCTATCTTGATAGGGAAATTTTGTATAAGAAATCATCTGACAGAACTTTGTTGAGATGTTTGGATGACGTGGAGGCAAAAGGTGGTAAAGAAATTTATGGAAAGAGATTTGATCTGTCGATATGGTCCACTAGAAAATATTATAACTAATAATGTCCAAAACTTCAATAGCAAGATGATAATAGAACTCTGCGCTAAATGGAAAATCAAGCATTCCAATTCCTCGCTATATAGGCCAAAGATGAATGGTCCAGTAGAAGCTGCTAACGAAAATGTCAAGATTATGTAGAAGATGGTGGTCACCTACAAGGATTGGCATGAGATGTTGCCATTTGCCCTTCACGTGTACCACACCACAATTAAAACTTCAACAAGAGCCACCCCGTACACTTTGGTATATGAAATGGAGGCGGTGATGCCTTTAGAAGTGGAAACCCCCTCATTAAGAGTATTGGTAGAGTTTGAGTTTAGAAGAGGTGGAATGGGTAAAAGTTAGATATGAATAGTTGAATCTGATCGGTGAAAAGAGGATAGCTGCAATTTGTCATCATCACGAGTGGCCAAATCATATGATAAGAAGGTTTAACCTCGAGGATTCCATAAAGGAGATCTTGTACTGACAAAAAATATAGCCTTTACCAGGAGAAGATCAGAGTAAATGGGAAGCAAACAATAAAGGCCCTTACATGGTAAAGAAAGCGTTCTCGGGAGGAGTTTTATTGTTATCTAGAATGGATGGAGAAGATCTAGTTAGACTTGTGAATGCTGACTCTATAAAGAAATACTATGCTTCTCGATCCATAAAATAAAGTTCGACCATGAATTCTCTCTGTAAGGAACCTTTTCTTCATAAAACGCATGATCTCATAGCATTCAAAATCTTTTACTGTTTTTACACATGACTAAGGAGATGACTCCATCAATTCTCAAATTCGAGGGATCCAAACCAAATTTAAACCTGATAGGTATTGCACACCACACTGGGGGCAAAAAGTGCACGTAGGGGTCTATAGTGAACCAAAGCCCAAAGTGGTATCATCATAGAACTTCTGAAACACCTTTTATGAGAGTTACTTAAAACAAAATATGATGATTGCATTGAAAGTTTTAGTTTTCATGAACAAAACCAATTTTTTTGAGTTTTCCTTTTAAAAATAATTTCTCGAAAAAATGGAAAAGACAATTAAAACATCGGTAAAAGTATAACACAAAGCAACATTCAATGGAGCAAGAAAGGGCCCCATGAGGAACTGGAGATCTCTTCATCAAGCATGAAAAGGATAGGAAATATAGCGCGTGGAGCATATTCCAGTTCAAGAGGATAGGTCGAACAAACAAATGGAAACAGGAGCTCGAAGAAGTTCACAACGGAAATGAGGGACCTATATTTCCGAAAATAGGTCAACGGAACTACGGAAAAGGATAGTAATTGTGAAGCGGCACTGCTTCATTCCTCGAGGTAAGATGATTTCTTTTGAAGTTCAAAACGGGCAGGTCACCCGATATTGAGACCATTTTTTTGAAAAAAAAAAAACAACGTGAGTTTTTCTAAAATTTTTGAAATAGGAAGGTCATCCGATTTTGAGACCATTCCCTAGCAAAAGCGTGGAGTTTTTTTTTTAAAAAAAAAAATAAAAAAAAAATAAAACGGGCAGGTCTCCAGATATTGAGACCCCTTTCTAAAATCCTTTTCTCTTACATCTGGGTAGGTCACCCATCATACTGAGACCATCATTTTCCACTTGGGTAGGTCACCCATCACAATGAGACCATTATTTCTGGGTAGGTCACCCATTAGAATGAGACCATTCTCCATCTTTTTTTTACTTGGGTAGGTCACCCATTATAATGAGGCCATTCTTCCCCCTGGGTAGGTCACCCATAAGAATGAGACCACTCTTCCCCTTTTCCACTTGGGTAGGTCACCCATCATAATGAGACCATTTTTTGGGTAGGTCACCCATTAGAATGAGACCATTCTCCATCTTTTTTTTTACCTGGGTAGGTCACCCATTATAATGAGGCCATTCTTCCCCCTGGGTAGGTCACCCATACGAATGAGATCACTCTTCCTCTTTTCCACCTGGGTAGGTCACCCATCACAATGAGACCATTTTTTGGGTAGGTCACCCATTAGAATGAGACCATTCTCCATCTTTTTTTACCTGGGTAGGTCACCCATTATAATGAGGCCATTCTTCCCCTGGGTAGGTCACCCATAAGAATGAGACCACTCTTCCCTTCTCTCCACTTGGGTAGGTCACCCATCACAATGAGACCATCTTGCATTTGGGTAGGTCACCCGTTAAAATGAGACCATCTTGTATTTGGGTAGGTCACCTGTCATAATAAGATCATCTTTCGGTTGGGTAGGTCACCCGTCATAATAAGACCACACACACATTTTTGTATTGGTTTTGGTTAAAGGAGATCGCCAGATGGGATCTCAGGTTAACCCAACCACACACAGAGTTTAGCTTTGGTTAAAGGGAATCACCAGATGGGATTTCAGGTTGACTGAGCTACACACCGACTTTACTTCGGGGTAAAGGAGATCGCCAAATGGGATCTTAGGTTAACCCCCTCAAAAGGGCAGGTCGCCCGTGAAAATAGACCAGCGTGAGTATATGGGCAGGTCGCCCCTGAAAATAGACCAGGTTAGAGTGTGCGTGGGCAAGTCGCCCGTAAAAATAGACCAATTTTCTTTTAAAAAAAAAGGGGGGCAGGTCACCCATGATAACAAGACCATTTTCTTTTAAAAAGTGAAGTCCTTGGATGAGTGGATCACTCAGCAAGCAAGGAAGATTTTTTTTCTTTCTTTACAAAGCTTACTATGCAAAACATTGAGGAATTTTGCTTCGTAAGCATTGTAAAGAGGGGGCATCTGTTGCTACCCAAATTTTGACCCATATTTTGATAAATTTTCAAATAAAATAATAAATAAAAAAATAATAATAAGGGTTTACATGTGGCGATAACATAAAGCATCAAGGCTAATATCAAGGAAGCAATATGTCAAGGAGATAATTACTGAATCATATATAATTATTGCAATATAAAATACCATAGATATATGATTTGATTCGTGCTGGTTATGGAAAATAATCAATGCAATATAAAATACTATATATGGGATTTGTTGGTGATGGTTATAGAAGACAATCTCTGCAATAATTATTGCAGTATTTCCTTAAATAACACACATGTAGAGATTTTCTATATAAATGAATCAAGGCTAATATCAAGGAAGCAATATGTCAAGGAGATAATTATGAATCATATATAATTACTGCAATATAAAATACCATATATATATATATATATGATTTGATTCGTGCTTGGTTATGGAAAATAATCATACCATAGATATATGATTTGATTCGTGCTGGTTATGGAAAATAATTACTGCAATATAAAATACCATATATATAGGATTTGTTGGTGCTGGTTATAGAAAACAATCTCTGCAATAATTATTGTAATATTTCCTTGAATAGCACGTGTTCTATATAAATAAACCTCCAGCCATAATAAAAAAAAAATATTAAGAATGGGGTAATTTTTCAGAAAAGAGAGAAAACACAAAGAAAAACCTAAACCTATCCTCTCTAACAAAGAAGCCGTAGCCCTCCCCCCTTCTCATCTTTTAAAAAAAACGAAGCAGCCACCCCCTGATTTTAAAAAGAAAACAGAGATCTCTCTCTCTGGCCGGACACTGTCCCCTCTCCCTCTCATCAACATAGACCTTTTGCCCTGCTGGTCTCCGCTCACTCTGCTCTCTTGAGGACATGGCGTCCCTGAGCATTTTAAGTTAGTTGGCTTTTGAATGGGTTTTTATGAGTTGTTTTAAGTTTTTTTGTAAATCTTACAATATATATGATGGCTTGCTATTTTTTATCGTAATGTTTGCGTTAAATTGCGATGCTTGTGATTTGGACCAAATACAAAAAATGTTTTTTTGTGTGTTGCATACGGCCAATACCCTAACATGTTTTGAATATTTTTCTTATATACAAAAAATACTTGAAGTTTTAAAAATGTGTTTTCGCATGGATTTCTTAAACACAACAAAAATTATTTTCTTGCATTTCTGGATTTTACAACATGTTTGTAAAACTCCAAAGGGTATTGGCCAATATTCCAAAAAATACAAAAAATCTTATTTTGGGGGGAATTCATCTATTATTCACCGTTAATGTTTGGATAAAGAAATCCCAAAGGGATGAATATCCAAAATATTATTGGGAATAACTTGTTATTATTCACCTTTAATGTTTGGATAAAGAAATCCTTAAAGGACGAATATCCAAAATATTATTGGAAATAATTTGTTATTATTCACTGTTAATATTTGGATAAAGAGACCCGAAGTGGTAAATATCCAAAATAATTTTCTAGGAATAATAAATCCACACATATTCTTGAAAGAAGCCTTGATTATAATCGATGACATTTCAATTTTTTACTCCAGGTTTACGAGCCGTGAGAGTATAAAACACTAAGAAAAAAAATAGGTTTTTTTAAAGCGCTCTAAATTTCCTTAGATTTCTAATTTTTTTGTCTTTCCTCCTTGCGATTTACGAGTCGCAAACTCTTGAAAAACTAAGGGGAAAATGAGCTTTTAAAGCACATGGAACTTCCTTGGATTTCTATCTTAATAAATTTAGTTTGAATCAAACCTAGAAAAACTGATGGGATTAGAAAACACCAACACTATAGCAATTATAAAGCAAACCAAACACCAAGCAGCTTGCCTTAGGTAGGGCGTACTAGGGGTGCTAATACCTTCCCTTTACGCAACCAGTCCCTTGCTTTAGAATCTCTGAAAGACCAGTTAGGTTTCCTAGTGACCATAATACTAGGTGGCGACTCCCCTTATTCAATAAAACAAAAGACCCCGGAACCAATCGAGGATCGCCGCGACCCGATCGCGAGGGTGCGACAAAGAGAAACCAATCTCTTCAAGGTTTTTAACTCTCCGCTTTGCTAACTCCCAGCATTAACCATTTTCAAACATCTTGATACCAAGGGTTTCTTCAGCTTAACCTTCATCTAATTAGTGGGTCCATCCAATATGAAGAGGAAGGCCAATCAGCCCATATTGGTGAGAGTTGCTAAGTTCTCCCATTCTCCCATTACAAGATAAATTTTCGACAACCCATATTGCTGAGAGTTGCTAATGATCACAAGTTATGCAACTGTTTGTGCTTTAATTAACAAAACACATTCATTAAACTACATAAAGCTTTTCAAAATAAATAATAAAATAATAATAAACATTAGAATTACATGAATAAAATCAAACCGGTAAATTAATTTAGCTAAATTGACATTTGAAAACTAAAAACTAAAATTGAGATATTAGAACTGACAATGAAGATCTAATGATCAATAATCTGTTACTATAGTTTAAATTTATTGCAGGCTAGTTATTATATTAATATTAAAAATAAAAGTAAGGGAACCTTTTATTTTTATCTAATTTTTTTTTATATCATTCATCACCTTGAATTCATGTGATAAGGTTGTTCTTCATGCTGTCTCTCACAATATTCTAAATGGATTCCAGTTCTGCATACTGCATGGTGAGAAGATGTTACAAAGATCTTTGTCCATTGATATGGGGGGGGGGGGGGGGGGTGGGGTAGCCAAGAAAATTTAAATGAGGGGCAAATTATAAATGCTTGATATTATATATTATATTAACATGTGTTATATATAGAGAAGTTAATTTGAAATGCATGTACTAACTCATGTCAAGTAAAATTAATTTAAAAATATTTTAAAATGAAAAAACTTATATTATAATTATTTTTTTCAAGTTTTTATATTTTAAAATTGCTTAATAATGATTTTATTATCAATTTTATTAAAGATATTCTTTCTCAATATATACAATTAAACTTTCATTCATCTATTTCTAAATCTTCTAGGGATTAATGAAATTATTGACAACAATTCTTTGTTGATTTGTTGTTTTATACAAGTGAATTAAATATAAATATTAATATATTTTTTTATTGTATCCCTAAGTTTTTAAATTGTTTAGTACTTCATTTTTAATCACTAATAAGTTGATCACTATTATTTTTCATATAAAATTCATAACAAAATACATATTAATTCATCAAAACTCATTTCAATTTATATTCATATGCATATAATATTATACATACACATATTAATTTAACAAATCCATAAATTATCATAAACTCTAATATCTTTAATAACTAATTATTAAGGAATATAACTAAAATTAAACAATGAAATAAATAGAAAAAATAAAGAAACTCACATAAAATATAAAACATAAACATAAAAAGTTACTTAACTAATTAATAGTCTAGAAATTAAAGAAAAATTAAGAAAAAGTGGTAGGAATAATAATTCAAAAAAAAAAGTAAAGCTGGTTAAATTATTATATTAAAATTCTAATATAAAAATTAATAAAAAAAAATTAAGAAGACAATTGCCCCATAATCCCCATTGTGGCTCCGCCACTGGGGGGTGTGGGGTGGGGTTGAATATGAGGTACCCATAATACATTTCACTTGCTTGAATTCCTAGAGAACTAACCAAGCACGCAAGCATTTTCAATTTTGTTTGTATCCTTCACTTTTAAATATAAACTGATGCCAAATCAATGTATGTTAAACGTTTTAAATATTACTTCTAAACTATAATGTTGTTTTGTCAAGTATTCATGCATTTATTATGTAATAAAAATTATCTTCTGAAATTTTAAAAGATATTGAGAATTTAATAAAACTACAATATAATAATTTGAATTTTCATTGAATTGTTCGTTTTAATCCACCTTATATAATCATTAAATGATTTAATTGTCAATAACCTCTTATTCTTCAAGGTTTTTTATTAATTATATGTTTACCGGTAATAACCTGTCATCTTTTAGAGTTTTTTTTTCACGATTTCATGTACATAAAAGTTATTGTTGCCTTTAATTACATGAATTATTATACTTACACATTTGTTTTTTTATATATGTACTAGTAACTATTATCTTTTATGTATCTACCAAATATTCTCTCAATATTTCTGTTTCTATTTATTGATTTTTTAACAGTGACACCTTTTCATTCATCTGTGATTTTTCATCGCAGTACGGGCATTTTCAATTTTGTATCCTTATACATGGTGGGGGGGGGGGGGGGGTTGGGGTTGTGGGTGGGTGGTGTGGGGTGGGGTTGAATATGAGGTACCCATAATTGCTTTAATTCCTAGAGAACTAACCAAGCACGCAAGCATTTTCAATTTTGTTTGTATCCTTCACTTTTAAATATAAACTGATGCCAAATCAATGTATGTTAAACGTTTTTAAATATTACTTCTAAACTATAATGTTGTTTTGTCAAGTATTCATGCATTTATTATGTAATAAAAATTATCTTCTGAAATTTAAAAGATACTGAGAATTTAATAAAACTACAATACAATAATTTGAATTTTCATTGAATTGTTCGTTTTAATCCACCTTATATAATCATTAAATGATTTAATTGTCAATAACCTCTTATTCTTCAAGGTTTTTCATTAATTATATGTTTATCGGTAATAACCTGCCATCTTTTAGAGTTTTTTTTCACGATTTCATGTACATAAAAGTGACTGTTGCCTTTAATAACATGAATTATTATACTTACACATTCGTTCTTTTATATATGCACTAGTAACTATTATCTTTTATGTATCTATTAATTATTCAATTATAATTTTTTTTATAATTGATATGATAAATAATTTTCACAGTTTATCAATAAATTTACCGATAAAATAAATTCCGTCAGTAATTTCGTTGATAAAAATAACGCATCATCATTTTTTGTTTTATTCATTCTATTATTGAGATAATACATAATACATTTCACATGCTTTAATTCCTAGAGAACTAACCAAGCACGCAAGCATTTTAACCATATTGTCTTTTGTCACCGACATGTATACATGATTATACAATACATTGTCTCACAATTCATGTGATTGTCATTCTTCAATGAATAATATCATTTTTATTTTTATTTTAGTCTCTCAACCTTAATTTTTTACAATTTCACTGTTCCATATATATAATTGTGATACATTTCTTTTCTTTACATGTTTTTTTCACCTCTCAGGGTTTGCCCAAAAAAGACCTTAATATTGATGAGAGTTGCTAAGTTCTCCATTATAAAATAAAGTTTCGACAATCAATAAAAAATTCTTAAGTATATCTAAATAGAAAAAAGATTTTGAAAATAATGACCACAAGTTTGCAACTTTTTGTGTTTTTATTAACAAAACACATCCATTAAACTACATAAAGCTTTTTAAAATAAATAATAATAATAATAATAATAAACATTAGAATTACATGAATAAAATTTAATTTAGCTAAATTGACATTTGAAAACTAATTCCAGTAAATAGATCTAATCTGTCACATTTGAACACTTTTATATTTGTCTCCCTTCTCCACACATGCTCTGAATCTTCCAACTAGTAAAATGTTTTACACATTTTTATTTATTTATCATTCATCATCTTGAATCCAGCTAATTAAAATATTGACGATTCAAGGCTGCTGATGACTTCGTTGCATTTTTCATACAAAACACGATATGCCAATCAGGCAAATTGATTGTTGTGAAACGCTTTCTTCGAAAAACATCTTAACTATTTATTTACTTTTACATGGTGGAAGAATGTTCACGCATTTAGTTTTTTGTGGAAAATCTTAAGATATTTTCCCTACCTGCTACTAATTTTCTCGGTTTCGTCAACCTACATACATCGAGCTGAATTGAGATTGGTGTGTAGCTAGCGTGGGGGTGGGAGGAGGCTGAATTGCTGACCGTAGGGTTTTAATTTATTCATTGTACTCTATTATTAAGGGACCGTTTGGGAACGCGGCTGCGGCCGCGTTCCCAAAAAATTTGAAAATTTTTTGTTTTTTTATTTTGCTAAAATTTAATATGATTTGTACGTTTTGGATCGTTTTGATGTGCTGATGTCAAAAATAATTTTTAAAAAATGAAAAAACATCGTTGGCATGCATTTTGGCACGAAAAGTTATTTGAAAAGCACCCGCAACCACACTGCCAAACACGCTCTAAGATAACGCCAAGGAAATGTACGTTCACATGCTTATAATTCCTAGTGAACTAAGCAAGCACGCAAGCATTTTGAATATAAACTCATGTCAATGTCAATGGATGTTAAACGTTTGTAAATATTACTTCTAAACAATAATGTTGTTTTGTCAAGTATTCTCTCACCCGAGGAAATTAACATGTATGCTGCACCTTGCTTATAAATAAGAACTTGATTTTGCTGCAAAATTGTGCCCAAGTTGTCTAGTGAATATCAATATACATTCAATCGACCACTTTCCACTTCCTAGCTAGCAAAAGGTCTTCGTCTTCTTCTTCTTTTTCGTGCCCTCTCATTTTTGAATATCAATATAAAAATGTTTTTATTTTTATTTTTATTTTGATGTCGTGTAGGTATACAGGCATGAGTAATCTGTCACATGAAGGAGCTATTGAAGGATCGAAGAAGCTTCTTGATAAGTAATGTTCTTTTTAATCATTTTATGTTGGTTGAATTAAGAGTAAAAGTGTTTATAATCCTCGAACAAAATTGGATTATAAGTCACAAAGGTAAAAAGTAATTGAAATTGATTTGTTCAAGGACTGGTTGATCAGATAAACTGGCGAAGGGATTAATTATAATTTAACCAAACGTTCAGGGAGCTAAGTTAATAAACACATGACTGCCAAAGTGTCATGTGTTTGTCTCGCTTGAAAAATGAACCATAACCCTACTTGGTTTTGTTTGACACAGATATCTAATTATATCTCCAATTTTGTTCAAAAACTGATGATGGCCAATGGATTCAAGGGCTAAACTTCTGCGAGGGTTATATATAATTATTATCTTGCTTGCAGTGAAAAGGATGACCAGTTGAACAAGGAGGTTGAGACAAAAATTGAGAAGCTGATTGGTGAGTTACAAGGGACAAGGCCCCATGACTGTGATCCAGTTGGAAGAATTCTGGATGGGTTTCATCGCTTCAAGACCACTAAATTTGAGTACGATAATGCAACTCAACCAAATGATCAATAGCTATATATGTATGGTTTTATGATTATTAATTCCTTGGATATTTACTCTTGCAGCAAGTATCCAGAGTTGTACCGGGAACTTGCAGAAGGCCAGTCCCCCAAGGTAATGTTTAATTTCTTGGTGTATAATCAATAATTAAATCAAACGATTATTAAGATAATCCCATGGTGCAGTTTCTGGTTTTCGCATGCTCTGATTCCCGGGTTAGCCCTTCTCATGTCCTGGACTTCCAACCTGGTGAAGCCTTCATGGTCCGCAACATTGCTAACCTGGTTCCTGCATTTAACCAGGTCTCAAGAACTGAATTCTGAAATCTTATTTATGAGTAGTTAATCGACGTTAATTCTCAATGATTCATGCATGTATTAAGTAACTGATATGGTGGTCTGGCACACAGTTGAGATACTCTGGAGTTGGAGCAACTATTGAATATGCTGTGGCGACTTTGGGGGTAAATTTACGTTCATCTTAAACTCCTGAACACTTCCTTTTTTTCTTTATACATCAATTTTATTAGAGGAATTCCTGATTGCTAACTACAAGAGAGTTTGACAGGTAGAAAATATCTTGGTCATTGGACATAGTCGCTGTGGTGGGATAGAGAGGCTTATGACTCTCCCAGAGGATGGTTCGACTGCTAAGTATGGCTTTCTTGTTTTTTTTTTTCTTAAAGAAAATGAGTTATGTGGAGAAGTGATGATTAATGATGGAAATTCAAATGAATTATTTCATGAATTTATGTGCAGTGACTTCGTAGATGATTGGGTCAAAATCGGTTTACCTGCCAAGGCCAAGGTCAAAGCTGAGTTTGGGCATCTCCCACTTCCTGAACAGATCCATAAATGTGAAAAGGTAATTATTATTCAAAACTTGGTGATCAATCAATAGCTGAAATGAAGCTGGTGATATTAATTAGTTTAGGCAACACTGTTATGCAGGAGGCTGTGAATTTATCACTGATAAACTTACAGACATACCCATATGTTCAAGAAAGGATAGCAGTGGGAGCTCTAGCACTGAGGGGTGGCTATTATGATTTTGTTAAAGGGTGTTTCCAGCTCTGGGAGGTCAAGTCCACCGTTACGCCGCCCATTTCCGCGTGTTGCAAATAGGTCAAGGCCATCGTTACGCCATCAAGATCCAAGATCCAAGATCCTCAACCACATAAAATCACAATATCTATGTTGTTTCCATCACCCTTTGATTTGCTTTAAGCATTTGGTGCTTGTTACTGTGTTTCCAATAATGGGAGCGTGTGTTGCAGATTTGTCATCATGAATAATAATTTAAGAATGAATAAAAGCTGGGCAGCTCCTTGAATGAATTTGTTGGTTTTGTCTGGTTATTATCATTGCACTCAAAATTACTCTCGATGTTGTTAATTATTAAGGGGAATTGAAGGACTAAAGTGATCATATCAGCGCCAGCCTCTACTTGATTTCATATAGTAAACACATTTTATATTTGAAGTAATTAGGTGATCATACCAATGCGAGGCTCTACATGATTTGATATAGTAAACATATTCTATATTATAATGTTTAAATTAAAATATTATTTATGAAAGGATAATAATTACAATAAAAATCTGGTCACATAAAAATTAAGTTAAATTATTTATGACTTTCTTAATATTTAGAGAATCATCACAGGTTGCTGGAAATTGTACTTGATCTTCAAATATAAATCAATCAATTATTGAATTGATAATAAATTAATTTTTTTAATTTATTTATTCCTACTTTATTTAGAATTGTGATTTATATTTGAGTCAAATTATTAAGGAACCTAATGGGTCACACACATAAGAACCATTGGTTAGAAATTAAAATATGTTGATTAATCAAGTATGACTTGATTGTAAATAAATTTTAGAAATTGAGGACTAGAATGTAATTAATACAATATGTCATACCCTCCTTGTGGGTGCGTGATGTCGCGACAACCCTTTCCGGACATGTTCTGGATGGTCTTTGGTTGGATAAGAGAGTCACCATCTAGTATTATGATTACTAGGAACCCTAACCAGTCTTTTCGAGATTCTAGGCAAGAGATTGGTTGTGTTAAGAGAATGTATTAGTACCTCTAGTATGCCTTACCTGAGGTAAGCTGCATTATTTTTTTCTCTTTGTTTGTTATGATTTGATAATATTTTTATTTCTATCAGCCTACTTTGGCAGGTTTGCTACGATGAACAAACTCTGCTTTTTTAGGTCAAGAACTTAGTCTGAAATGGTGAAATGTCCTCAATTATCATAAAGGCTTGTTTCGGATAAACTTGAAATTTTTGGCTATCAAATCATTCCAAATAATATTTTAGATAAAATTCCTTGTAGTTTTTTTATCAATATATTATGAGTGAATAAGTTGTAGTACTCCTAGAAATATTTTAGATATTAACCCCATACAAGTTTTTTTAATCCTTATATTAAAGGTGAGTAATAATAAATCACTATCCCTAATAATATTTTGAATATTAACCATTTTGTAGATTTTTTATTCTTATATTAAAAGTGAATCATATATTCTATTGTCAAAAATAAATTTTTAATATTTTTATATAAGCCAAAATCCTTTAGAAAACCTTACAAACTTGCAACGCCCTTTCTAAAACATGCTGAAGTATTATATATATATATATATATATATATATATATATATATAAAATGCTCAAATAATTTAAAGTATTTTTGGCTATATGTAAGAAAAATATATGTTTTATTTATTTTTTTTACTTTGTTTGACAAAAACCTATTTTTCTTTGTAATAAAACTATCAAAATAGGTTTAAGGGGGTGTTTGCAAAAAACACCTTTAAACCAAAAAACTCTTTAGCATAAAAATTGCAAACCAAATAGGGTCTTAACCCTTTGAGTCGATTTTGACTCGACCATGTTGATTCGACTCGGTTGACCCAAAATCTTTTGTTCGACTATAAACCGAATCAAAGACCCTGGTTTGACCGGAAAATAACTCAAAAACAAAACCAAAGAAAAAAAAATAGATTAAACACCAAAAAACATAAAAATTCAAAATTTCTTGGACAAAACAGAGTTAAAAAAAAAGAACACGAAGAACAAATGAAAAACATTCAAACAAATTCCAACAGCATGAACACTAATCTAGACTAGATTTTATGAAATCAAAAGCATAGAAAGGTTGGAAATCATTCATGGATAAAGAATTAAAGGTTCATTTACTTCGATTATCATTAAATCTCCACAATTTGACCACAAAAAGGTTTCGGTCTGAAAGATTAAAACACTGAAATATATGTTATAAATACAAAATAACCCTAGATTATTAGCTAAAAATGTCATGCAAAGATGCAGATGCAAAGAAATGAAACAAAAAAGGTCAAAATCATATAGTTAAGGCAATGTCCTTAGCTGGTTATGCAATGGTGGTTTTGTAACAAACTCAAAAATAGTTTTTACAAAACCTGGAGGTCAATGTGAGGTTTTTTAGCCATTTGATCTTGAGAGGGCAATTTTAAACCCTTGATAAGGACCCTCTGAGAACTTTGAAGTGTGAACACATGACAAAAGAATGGTTTTTGAATAATGGGTATCACAATCATCAATGATCGAGTTATCCACTTTTGAAACCTCGTCGAAGCAATTCTAATGTCATTGTCGTTGATTATCACCTGAAGTTGGTAGAGGAGGTGCACACCTTTCGTTTGGATCCAACCTTGCTCGATTTGGAAGCATATAGATTCACGTTCACTGGTTTGAAGGTGTCAACTCGATTAGTCTAGAATCTGTTAATGCAGTGATGGTATCAAGGACAATCTTTATAGAAGGGGTGTTTCTCAATCAAATAGTGATAGTTACAGCCCTTGAGGTGGTCAGAGATGTCATGTTTATTCGTCTAAAAATTCCTACTCGATTAGCCAAAACTACCAAAGGAAGAAGGTGAATGGTAGCCGAATGACATGTCATTTAATCCCTTCATTAAATCTGAGTGACGTGTCGTCTAGGTTAAACCCTAAAAGTTAGGGTTTTTAATTTGGGATTTGACAAATTTAACTTTAGTCCATGTTTTTTCAATTTCTTTTAATTACACCCGTAATTTTCTTCCAACTTTTAATTTCAAGTAATTTTATCCCTATCAAACTCAATTGTCAAAAGGTCTTCATCTTTTTTTTTCCTCTCTTTTTGGTCGGCCACGAGGAAGCCATTCCTATATTGATAATATGTAGTTTTTTTATTTGCATGATAGCCCTAAGTTCCTTTAATTCTAACTTTAGAATCTACTCTTTCATCTTTTTATTTGATTTAATCCCACTATCATTGTTTAATATTACTCAATTGCACCCCTCTCTAATTTAATTTTATTCATTTATCTTTATTTTAAATTTTTATTATCTCTAAATCAATTTCTCTTCTTCATAGTTTAATCTTTACTTCTTCTTTTTTTATCAAAAATATTTTTTGACTTCATTAATGATTCTATTTTTTTTTTTGATAAATCGTTAATCCTAGAAAACTTTTGACTGGGTATTCACACTAGGAAGCATGAATAGATGATTATCAGTGATTGAAAATGATTGGCCATTTGTGTAAAACGAACCAATACAAGTAGTATGGATTGGTTTATTTTGTTGGATATTGTAAAGTTACTTTGTTTGAGAGATGAAAGTAATGAGAAGACAAATAGAAATCAAGAATTTTAATTTGACTGTGAGTACTTGTAGGCTACCTAATTGCTAGCTAGACAACCCATTTCCTATAAAAGTTTGGACAACCCCCGACCCCTATTTGTGCAAGTAACAAGACAATTATAATTAATTCTAAGTTACGAAAATTAAACTTAGCATTTGTTAGTAAATAAAAAAGATTAAAGATGTTTTTAAAAAACATTTAGGACTTTAAAGCACGTGTCTAGGACTTTAATATGTTCAAGTATTAAACATAGACAACTGATCAATCATGTAGATTCATTTGATTATGAACATGTATAGTTAATAGACTAGTAAAAAATAGTTCTTTTAGTCCAACAAATTATTTGACTATAAATCCCAATCCAAGCCTAGCCCGAGCTTGTCCCGTATTGTATTGAGGAGTGAGCGCACTATGTGACTTAAACCCAAAGTCCACTTGACCTATGATATATGATATGTTCATGTAAAAGCTTTGGCGCTCAGTAAACTCAATTTTAACTTTTCAACTTTTTATTATATAAACCTTAAGAGAATCTTATAATATTTCAATGTGAGATTAAGGTTTTTAAGTTTGTAACAACATGTTAACTAAAAATTCATTGAAATCAATTTTTCATTTACTTATAATTGATTTTAAACATGGTAATGTTTCTTATCAAAGTACTTATGTTGGATAATAATTTCCAATAAAGTCTTAACCCAAACCTAAATTATGAGCGAATACCATGATTAAATTAGTTTTAAATATATCCAATAACCATGTTTTAAGTCAATTTTTCTAACAAGCCTCCAAATGAATGGAAATTGTATGACTAGTATATGAAGACTCGAAGATTCATATAAAAAAAGTATATATATATCTACTACATCAAGATACCTAACTTTTAACTTTGAACCTTCCTTATTGAAATACTATATGTTATACTATGATAATTAGTGAAAGCAATACCTTAAACTATTTAGCATTTTATGTAAACCAAGACATCAGAACTCACATAGTTCTCTACTTAATATCTTTTTTTTTCTCTTGTTTGTGTGCATTTTACTTTTGAACAACTCTTAGTTTCATGAATACTTTAGAAATTTTAGTTTTTTTATAATTCTCAAAGAAAAAACAACTTTTCTCACTTATATAGATGAACTTTTATTATAAATATTTTGTTATACTCACTACACCATTAAACAGTTTTACCGACGGATTCATTCCGTCGGTGCTAGATAGAAAATTCATCAGTAACATTTTTATCGACAACATCACCGACATAATTCGTCTGTCGGAATATTGATCGTTGGTAATTCCTCTTTCCATAGCTACTTTTATCGGAAATAAAAAAAACCAAACACCGATGGTCTTAAAGATGGGGGA
This sequence comes from Populus nigra, assembly GCF_951802175.1. Taxonomy (NCBI): domain Eukaryota; kingdom Viridiplantae; phylum Streptophyta; class Magnoliopsida; order Malpighiales; family Salicaceae; genus Populus; species Populus nigra. Next base: position 9,562,616 of record NC_084867.1, on the reverse strand, counting down.
AAAGCGCAATTTTTTTTTCCTGCGAGAACTTTACCGACGGACTTGATATAGTAAACACCAATGGTCAGTCCGTCAGTGATTGTGGCATGGGCAGTAAATATTTCAGAACTCTCTGTAACATACCGACGGAATATATCTGTCGGTAATGTCAACGGTAAAAACCGACGGAATAACGTCGTCGGTGAATGTGGCATGGGTAGTAATTTTTTTGCAATTCTCGGTAAAATACTGACGGCCCTGTTCCGTCTGTAAGGCCGCTGGTATTTATTTAAAAATATTTTTTAAAAAATTATTTAGAATAAATATTTTTTTTCAAATATTCTATTGATTAATAGTAAAAAAACACTAATTAACCAAATAAAATTGTATTAAACATTAAAAATATAAAAATAATGTTAAATAATATTCATTCAAATATTTATTACAAATTTAATGTGTTTCAAAAATAGAATTAAACTAGAATAACGACGGAGCTGGAGGAGGAGGAGGAGGAGGAGGTGGAGGCTAGTTGTTCCCGGGACCGTACGGGCTAAAAGAGGTTACACATGTATCATCACCCATCCTTGATCTAATGTCCATGACCATTTGACGGAGATGATCATAATTCATCGAGAGTCGTTCATATTGTTATTTCAAGGCCATGAACTCCTCAGATTGGGTGCTTGATACTAACAGAGAGCTTCCAACGGTTGAGACACTACGGGCCGCTCGCAAGTTTTCGGCTGTAGTGTTAGAGAGCCCATAGACCCGATTTTTATCTGGTCCACCAGATGATTCTACCTCCATCCACAAATCCGAATCGAAATCCCAATGGGTCAAAAGATCGTCCCTAAATCTCTCCCTCAACCGGCTATTATAGGTCCCCTGAAAATTAAAAAAAAATCATCATATTCAATTTAAGAAAATAATAACTTATAAAATAAAATGATTGAACAAACATACCACGAAGTGTTGAGTATGGCTGTCCAAGAACTGTTGCACCCTCTTTTGGTGGTTTTGTCTCCGCACGTGCGTCTCTACAAACAGCTCCATTGGGCTCGGCTCACGTCCAAGAGACGTAGCCTGAAAAGAAAAAAAAGGTTGCAAGTTAAATATATTTATAAGCAACAACAAATTAATTAACGATATATTTCATTTAAATTAATCTTATCATCTGCTTCGCATGTGTACTGAACGGGACGGAACCGCCGGTGTGCGTGGTCACCGAACCATGAATTTGTCGGTTCCTGTTGTCGGCACCAGATTATGAGCGTCGTGCGAACCGCTCAGATGTCACGTGCTCAATATATTGCATCCATATGTCCCCCGATATGAATGACGGTTTGAATTCCCCCCAAACTGCCACCTCATTCCAACCTTCTAAACCGTTATCTCTTGCATATCTTTTTGTTTTTTTTTTTGTGTCATACCAAAAATCACGCAACTTACTTCTATAGTAACAAATTATAATTTAGAACATAAAATTATAAAACAAAAAATTATATTATTTTCGATATTACCTAGTTGCTGCGTGATTCTCCCATACCCTCCTCACAACATTGTTGTTCGCATTATCCCACTCAAATTTGTGCTGTGTATAAATAATTTATTTAAAATAAAAATATTACAAGATATAAAATTATAAAAATAATTTATTAAAAATAAGCTGGAAATTAGAAGTTAACACCTACCTGAAATCATCAAAACCATGCATCGATATTAGGTCTCCACTCAGGATGTTTGGAAACCTGACTCCATTGAAATAATAGAATCTCCATCGACGATTTAAACGCCGATGTTATTGTTCGGGCAACCTCAATATTTGTGAACCTGAAATTAAATAAAATATTAATTAGTTGTTCATAAATTATGTTATAAGTATAAAAAAAAAACTAAAACTAAAACCTAAACAAACTGACATTGAAAGGTCATCCTTCCATTATGCCTGATACTTGCGAGTGAATTAACCCCGCTGTAAAGGCACACCGTCTCTGCGTTGTGAAACCGCGATAGAAGAGGCAACATCACAAGTAGGTGTAGGTGCCTCTTCGTGATCAGCACCTAAGGATAAGTCATCCTCGCTGCTAGAAGAACTAGCTGCAACCGTCTGCTAACGACGTGTTGTTGATTTCATTCTACACATCTACATAAATTTATACGAATAATTACTTAATTAACTTTGATTATTTTAAAAAAATTGGCAGCACCTCCTCTATACTAGATACTACCCACAGTTTTCAAACCTGTAAATATTTACAATAACCACAAACCAATTGCAAAATCTTATATACAACCAAACATCTATAGAAATTTAACATCTATATATTTTCAACTAACATCTATAGAAATATATAAATGACAATTAAAATTAATGAAAATAATAAAAAACATAACAAGCAATAATAGAATAACATTGAGATAAAATAATTAAATTTAATTCTTCATTTCCAATTATCATTTCCATGGTAAATTCAACAATAAAAATTAAATTCAACAAAATTTTCAAATAATTATTACAATACAAACAATAAAATAATTAAATTTTCATTCTACACATCTACACAAATTGATATGAATAATTAAATAATTAAATTTAATTATTAAAAAAATCATCATCACCTCCCCTATATTAGAGATTACCTACAGTTTTCATACTACAAATATTGATACTATCCACAAGCCAATTGACTCCATTGCAAAATCTTATATACAATCTAACATCTATAGAAATTTAACATATATATATTTTCAACTAACATCTATATAAATTCATAAATAACAATTAAAATTAATCGAAATAATAAAAAAAATAACAAGAAATAATATAATAAAATTGAGATAAAATAATTAAATTTAATTTTATATTTCAATTAACATTTTAAAGGTAAATTCAACAATAACAATTCAAATTTAACAAAATTTTCAATTATTATGGCAATACAAACAATAAAATAAATTGAACAAATAAAAAGAAAAAACTAAAGACTTTAGGAATGAAAAATGTTTACCTTAATAGTGTGCTGATTTCAACATTTTATCTACAAACAATACACAAAACAAAAAATACAACAAAAATAATCATAATTAAAATAAAAAAGTAAAAAAATACAAAGATAAAGAAAGGAGAATCATACATTTTAATATGTTGAAAACTACAATCAAAACAATAACAATGAAATGAGAAACACAGAGGAGAAGAGAAGATGAAAAAGGAGGAATACCTTAATAGTGTGTTAATTTCAAGATTTTATCTACAAACAATACACAAAACAAAAAACACAACAAAAATAATTATAATTAAAATAAAAAAAGTAAAAAAATACAAAGATAAAGAAAGGAGAATCATTTCTTTTAATATGTTGGAAACTACAATCAAAACAATAACAATGAAATGAGAAACGCATATGATAAAATATCAAAAACCATCAACAGATAGCATAAGAGCAGGGCCCCAAAATTACTAAAAATAAGTTCAAGAGGAGCATAAGTTTTATGGCCTGTAGGTCTTAAAGACAAACGAGAGGATTTTCCTAACGAACAAGCTTGACATTGAAAATTAAGATGATGAGAGGTATAAACAACCTTTTTATTAGATGCTAAGAGACTTAAAATAAGTGAATTAAGATGATCGAGTCGACGATGCCAAATATCAGCATAAGTAGGCAAGCTAGTAGACAGAAAAGCTTGCGGCATAAATGTGGTAGAATACTCTGAAAGGACATAGATGCCATCTTTACTCTGACCGGAAAGAAGAACTTCCTTGGTAATGAGATCTTTGACATAGAAAACAGAAGAATGAAATTCAAAAAAGACATAATTTTCACGACACAATTGTTGAACAAATAGTAATATTTTTTTAATATGTGGAACATGTAATATATTGGACAAGGTGAATACTTGTTTTGGTGTATGCAAGATATTATGTGCGGTATTAGATACAACAAGTCCCTTACCATCACCAACATGCAATTGATCATTACCAAGAAAGGGTTCTGCGTGTGTCATACTGGTAATATCTGGAGTAACGTGGTGATTCGCACATGTGTTAAGAAACCAAGTGGTAGAATTTTCTGCTGAGGCAACACTAAAGAAGAGGGTTGTCGAGGCTTGATTTCCATGATGGACAAGTTGGGAACACTGTTGTGCAGAGTGTCCATAGATGTCACAAAGCTAACATTTTATTTATTGTCGTGGGCATTGATTTGTTGCTGCAGACCATTGTTGATTTTGTTACCTAAGAGAACCACCACCAGCGCCATGAAAATACTGACCACTAGACTAAGGAAAATTAATTCGAGGATGCCGCCAGCCACCCCTTCTTCCTCTACCTCGATGAGCCATGAAACCACTACCAATAAACCTAGAAAAACCACGATGGGCAGCATAGGCTGAGAAGGCTGCGCAGGTGTGGGCAGTAGGGGTGCAGCAGGCGGAATGGATGGAAGAGAGCTGTGATGTAACCAAATCACAAAATTCACCACGAAGTCCCCGAGACACATATAAGTTGAAATCAGTAAAGGAAATAGGTATGTCAGCCGCAACTAATTCATCAAACAAAACTTCAATGTGTTGCAAGTAGAGAGTGACAATATCATCACCTTGTCGAAGATCCTGAAGAGAGCCATTCAATTGCATGATCCAAGAGTTGGATGGGGAGGCGAGAGCATGTTCAAGCGTGCTCCAAACACTGGCAGAAGTCGGGCAATCAACCACGAGATGAAGAACATCAACTGAGAGAGAGGACATCACAACACTAAGGATGAGCTGGTCTTATTGTTTCCAAGTCATAAACGCTTGGGAAGGGCTAGAATTGAAGGTAGCAGAGGCAGCAGAAACCATACTGGACAAATCGTGCAGAGAGGGGCATGGAGTTGAGCCATCAACAAACAAGAAGACTCCTTGACAAATTAGATACGACCATATCTGCATACACCAAAACAAATAATTGTTGTTGGCAAGTTTGAGATTGATAACTTGTTGGGTGTTGGAGAGGGGAATGAGTGTTGTTGTCGCAGCAGACGGAGCCATGGCTGTGTTGGTTGCTATTGTGAGTCCAAGAACCAGAGAGAATGAAGTTGGAGAAGAAGAGCTGACATTAATGCCAACAACAACACTAATCGATAGATCCATAGCAATAATCGTGACAGAGAAGAGTAGCAAGATGACAAAAACAAAACCGTGACATATAAGATGGATGTAGCAATAACCGATTGAAAATCTTGCGAAGAGCTATCACACTAAACAAATTGAGAGGAAGAAGATGAGCTCATTTTGATTGACCACGTCTTTGATAGAGAGGAGAGGTTGGCCAAGAAAGGTCTGCAAACAAAATTAGTTACGGTAGAGGAGAAGAAGAAGGTCTGCAAACAAAGAATCTGCGGTAGAGGAGAAGAAGAAGGAACCTGACATAAGAAATCAAAACAAGTTTGCTGCTGAGCCGACCAAGTGAAGGAGAAGATAGCCTAAACCTATTTAAGGTAGAGAGGCTTTGATACCAAGTTGAAAGACAATTTTGTAATAATTTAGTGAGCACCTTAATTAGGGAGGCTCTTCTGCAATTTATACAAATAGGGCATTATACATCTATTATGGTGTAACATATTACATAGGATAAATCTATACAAGGAGAAACATAATATTTTTCAATTTTACAAGACATCCCATAATAAACAAAACACATCAATTAAACTACATAAAGCTTTTTAAAATAAATAACAATAAACATTAGAATTACATGAATAAAATCAAATTGGTAAATTAATTAATTAATTATTTGTTTATTTTAGCTAAATTGACATTTGAAAACTAATTCTAGTAATAGATCAACTAACTAAAAACTAAAATTGAGATATTAGTTTTTGAAAACTAAAAACTAATTATGGTAATTTTGATTTCTTTGGTGTCATAATTCTAAAAAATTAATTTGATACTCCTAATGTAATCACCAATTGTTTGATGTAGGTTTTTTTGTGTTTGCCTTAGTTAAGAGGACTTTGCAAACTTAAGATTAGAGTAAGTTAGCTGGTTTGAAATCTAGAGTTCTCAATTAACTAACTCTAGATATAGTCCTAGATCTACTTATATAATTCTAAATTTGTATTTCAAAGTTATACACAAGTATTAATCTGATTAAATCCACTTCACACAAATAGTAATTCAACTGAAAAAAGTAATGAAACAATTAAAACAACTTGATTGTAAAGTAAACTCAATAACTTAGTAAATAAATACTTATATTTATAGAGTAATTCATATTATGATTACATGCATGATTTTGAACTCCTCGATAATGGAATATATTTTTGATAATTTTAGTTTATCAAATTAAAATTACAAGCCTAATTGATTATTATCTATAAAGTTATTGCTTATAAAGGGAATTGCAAGCCTTGACTTTTTTTTTTGGGTAGCATTAAATTTGTTCCCAACCTGCTGCCACTATTCTCTACCTGGGGGGGGGGGGGGGGTGTTAATTTATTCATTCTATTATTGAGATAATACTTCTCAATACGTTCCCATGCTTATAATAATTCCTAGTGAACTAACCAGGCTTATAATAATTCCTAGTGTGGCACGCAAGCATTTTCAATTTTGTTTGTATTCTTCATTTTTGAATTTAAACTAATGTCACTTGACATTCATTATAAACTTGTGGGGATTGTTGATGTTTGATATTTATTTTCATGGATTTTAAATTGAAAAGAAACACTTCCTCCTAGGTATTTATTCATTCTATTATCGAGATAATACGTTCCCATGCTTATAATAATTCCTAGTGAACTAACTAGGCTTATAATAATTCCTAGTGTGGCACGCAAGCATTTTCAATTTTGTTTGTATTCTTCATTTTCAAATTTAAACTAATGTCACTTGACGTTCAATATAAACTCGTGGGGAATTGTTGATGTTTGATATTTATTTTCATGGATTTTAAATTAAAAAGAAACATTTCTTTCTAAGTATTTATAAGTATGAATTTTTATTACATTATAAATTAAGTAAAAATTACAGTGGAAAGACTTTTTTAGTGAGCTTTTTAATATTATTATATAGACATTTATAATATCAAAAGATGACACTTGCACTTAGAACTTAAAATACCAAAGAAATTATTTTATTTTTTATTTAATTTCTTTAATTTTCATAATTAATTTTGATATTTGTGATTGATGAGATAAAACTGAATAGCAACTATTCAGTTTAATTTAAAATATATAATTATTTCATTAACAGTCATATAGTTTCATTCACAATCATAATATTAAAAGGCATAACATTTCGTTATAATGTTTTCAAATCTATTGATGTTTGTTACTACACAGAAAACAAAAAAATATACAATAAAAAAACAAATTTTCTTTCTTTTATCTTATCTTCTAATTCTTTTACAGGTTTAGAGGGCTTAGTTGTATCATGAAGATGTTGTCTCTGTATAAAACAAATAAACACCTTAAAAACAGAATTTCCATGTCTTTAAACCAACTCCTTATTTATTTCCTTCCTAAAATATTTCTAACACTATAATGTTGATTTGTCACAAGTTATGCAACTTTTTGTGTCTTTATTAACAAAACACATCCATTAAACTACATAAAACTTTTTAAAATAAATAATAATAAACATTAGAATGACATGAATAAAAATCAAAATGGTAAATTATTAATTAATTATTTGTTTATTTTAGCTAAATTGGCCTTTGAAAACTAATTCCAGTAAATAGATCTAATCTGTCACATTTGGAAACTTTTATATTTGTCTCCGTTCTCCACATGCTCTGAATCCAGCTAAACTGACGATTGAAGGCTAACGATGAATTCGTTGCATTTTTCATGTAAAACACGATATGCATGAACAAATTGAACCATATTCATATTTGCAGTGTTCAAAAAGTAAAATTTTTTATCGTGTAAAATAGGAGAAATTATTAAAAGATTTGGATCGAGAAACTTATTGAGAATTTCTGATACACCAGGAATTTAATGAATAATTTTTTTTTCAAGAATCTATTTGAGGTTGGTGTGTAGCTAGTGAATATATATGAGATTAACCCTATATACACAAGAGCTGAATTGATGACCATAGGGTTTTAATTTATTCATTCTATTATTACGATAAGATCAAGGAAATGTACATTCACATGCTTATAATAATTAATTCCTAGTGAACGCAAGCATTTTCAATTATGTTTTTTAAAATATAAACTGAAGTCAATATCAATGTATGTAAAACGTTTGTAAATTTTACTTCTAAACAAATGGTTGTTTTATCAAGTATTCTCTCGTCCGAGGAAATTAACATTTTGGAAGTCGGTGAAACGTATGCCGCACATTGACTATAAATAAGAGCTTGAATTTGCTGCACAAGTTGTGCCCCAGTTGTCTAGTGAATATCAATATATATTCAATCCACAACTTCTCATTTCCTAGCTAGCAAAAGGTCTTCGTCTTCTTCTTCTTCTTTCGCCCTCTCATTTTGTGTAACTTATGCTTCAACTTTTTATGTTTGGTATCAAGAAATCGTTCACAATATTCTGTTAGATTTACCTATTCAAATATCGTGTGCATTGCATTGAGAATGAATTGTAAAATTTTCTATGTGTTATTATTCTTTTTATATTACCATTATTTTATGATTGAGTAGAGCTTCTTTAATATAAAAATGTTTCTTTAATTTTGATTTCATGTAGATATACAGGCATGAATAATCTGTCACATGAAGGGGCTATTGAAGGATTGAAGAAGCTTCTAATTGACAAGTAATGTTCTTTTTAATCATTTTATGTTGGTTGAATTAAGAGTAAAAGTGTTTATAATCCTCGAACAAAATTGGATTATAAGTCACAAAGGTAAAAAGTAATTGAAATTGATTTGTTCAAGGACTGGTTGATCAAATAAACTTGAGAAGGGATTAATTATAATTTAACCAAAAGTTCAGGGAGCTAAGTTAATAAACACATGACTGCCAAAGTGTCATGTGTTTGTCTCCCTGGAAATATGAACCGTAACCCTAGCTACTTGGTTTTGTTTGACACAGATATCTAATTATATCTCCAATTTTGTTCAAAAACTGATGATTGCCAATGGATTAAAGGGCTAAACTTCTGCGAGGGTTATATATAATTATTATCTTGCTTGCAGTGAAAAGGATGACCAGTTGAACAAGGAGGTTGAGGCAAAATTTGAGAAGCTGATAGGTGAGTTGCAAGGGAAAAGGCCCCCTGATCACTGTGATCCAGTTGGAAGAATTCTGGATGGGTTTCATCGCTTCAAGACCACTAAATTTGAGTACGATAATGCAACTCAACGAAATGATCAATAGCTATATATATATGGTTTTATGATTATTAATTCCTTGGATATTTACTCTCGCAGCAAGTATCCAGAGTTGTACCGTGAACTTGCAGAAGGCCAGTCCCCCAAGGTAATGTTTAATTTCTTGGTGTATAATCAATAATTAAATCAAACGATTATTAAGATAATCCCATGGTGCAGTTTCTGGTTTTCGCATGCTCTGATTCCCGGGTTAGCCCTTCTCATGTCCTGGACTTCCAACCTGGTGAAGCCTTCATGGTCCGCAACATTGCTAACCTGGTTCCTGCATTTAACCAGGTCTCAAGAACTGAATTCTGAAATCTTATTTATGAGTAGTTAATCTACGTTTATTCTCAATGATTCATGCATGTATTATGTAACTGATATGGAGGTCTGGCACACAGTTGAGATACTCTGGAGTTGGAGCAGCTATTGAATATGCTGTGGCGACTTTGGGGGTAAATTTACGTTCATCTTAAACTCCTGAACACTTCCTTTTTTTCTTTATACAGCAATTTTATTAGAGGAATTCCTGATTGCTAACTACAAGAGAGTTTGACAGGTAGAAAATATCTTGGTCATTGGACATAGTTGCTGTGGTGGGATAGCGAGGCTTATGACTCTCCCAGAGGATGGTTCGACTGCTAAGTAAGGTTTTCTTGTTTTTTTCTTCAAGAAAATGAGTTATGTGGCGAGGTGCTGATTAATGATGGAAATTCAAATGAATTATTTCATGAATTTATGTGCAGTGACTTCGTAGATGATTGGGTCAAAATCGGTTTACCTGCCAAGGCCAAGGTCAAAGCTGAGTTTGGGCATCTTCCACTTCCTGAACAGATCCATAAATGTGAAAAGGTAATTATTATTCAAAACTTGCTGATCAATCAATAGCTGAAATGAAGCTGGTGATATTAATTAGTTTAGGTAACACTGTTATGCAGGAGGCTGTGAATTTATCACTGATAAACTTACAGACATACCCATATGTTCAAGAAAGGATGGCAGAGGGAGCTCTAGCACTGAGGGGTGGTTATTATGATTTTGTTGAAGGGTGTTTCCAGCTCTGGGAGGTCAAGTCCACCGTTACGCCGCCCATCTCCACGTGTTGCAAATAGGTCAAGCCCATCGTGACGCCATCAAGATTCAAGATCCTCAGCCACATAATATCTATGTTGTTTCCATCACCCTTTGATTTGCTTTAAGCATTTGGTGCTTGCTACTGTGTTTCCAATAATGGGAGCGTGTGTTGCAGATTTGTCATCATGAATAATAATTTCAGAATGAATAAAAGCTGGGCAGCTCCTTGAATGAATAGCTGGTTTTGTCTGGTTATTTTCATTGCACTCAAAATTACTCTTGATATTATTAAAGGACTTAGGTGACCATATTGGTGCGAGGTACTACTTGATTTTACATGGTAAATATATTCCATGTTATAATATATAAATTCAAACATTATTAATAAAAAAATAATAATTATAATGAAAATTTGATCATAAAAAGATTAAGTTAAATTATTTATGATTTTCTTAATATTTGGAGAATCATGACAGGTTACTAGACATTGTACTTGATCTTCAAATATAAATCAATTAATTGTCGAATTGATAATAAATTAATTTATTTATTCCTACTTTATTTAGGATTGTGATTTATATTTGAGTCAAATTATTAAAGAATCTAATGGGTCTCACACATAAGAACCATTGGTCGGAAATTAAAAGGGATGATTAATCAAATATAACTTGCAAATAAATTTTAAAAATTAAGGACTATAATGTAATTAATACAGGGTGTCATACCCTTCTCATGGGTGCGCGACGTCTCGGTGACCCTTCAGACATGTTCTAGATGGTACTCTTCGATTGGATAAGGTAGTCGCCACCTAGTATAGATTATGATTATTAGAAACTCTAACTAGTCTTTTTGACATTCTATGCAAGAGATTGGTTGTGTAAAGGAAAGATATTAGTACCTCTAGTACGTCTTACCTAAAACAAGCTGCATTGTTTTTCTTTTTTTCTCATTCTTTACTATGGTCTCATAATGTTTCTATTTCTATCAGCTTACTATATATGACAGGTTTGCTACGATGAACTAACTTTGATTTTTTAGGTCAAGAACTTGATCTGGAATGATGAAATGTCCTCAAATCATTGAGGCTTTTTTGGGGATAAATTTGAAATTTTTGGCTATCGAGTCATTCCAAATAATATTTCAAATAAAATTCCTAGTTTTTTGTCCTTATATTATGAGTGAATGAATTGTATTTCTCCCAATAATATTTTAAATATTAACCTCATACAAGTTTTTTTAATCCTTATATTAAAGGTGAGTAATAATAAATCATTATCCCTAATAATATTCTGGAAATTAACCCTTTTGTAGGTTTTTTTATCCTCATATTAAAAGTGACTAATAAATTCTCTTGCCAAAAATAAATTTTTAATATTTTTGAAATATAAGCCAAAATCATTTGGAACTTTACAAACTTCTTGTAAAATCCATGCAACACCCTTTCTAAAACATACCGAAGCATTTTTTTTTTTTAATTCTCAAATAATTTTAAGTATTTTTGGCCGTATGCAAGAAAAAATATATATTTATATTTAAATTATTTGAGAATTCACTCATGAATATATATTTAAATTCTCAAATAATTCAACAAATACCTATTTTTCATTGTATAAAACTGTCAAAACAAGTTTAAAGAAGTGTTTACAAAACACACCTTTAAACCAAAAAATCCATTAGCAAAAAGATTGCAAACCAAATAGGGTCTTGACCTTATTTTGACCTAACCGGGTTGACCCAACTTGGTTGACCTAAAATATTTAATTCGACCATAAAACTAATCGAAGACCCTTGTTTTTGAGATTTTTTTGATTGATAAATTGGTTTTTGAAGAAGGTTCTAACAATGTTTTTAGATGAAGATGGGTTGAAAATAGGTTTTTTGAAAAAAAAAAACACACCCTTGATTTTCCATTCACCTCTATGGTGGCTGAAATCTAAGCAGGACAACAACATGCCATTTGATTCTTTTTAAAAAAATCAAGTGTACAACACATTGTCTGTCTAATTTGAAGGAGAAATAAAAAAAGACTCATGCATGTGGGCTTGAGCTTAGTTTTGGGTTGCATGTACTTGAATGTCTTGTTTTTCCTAATTTTAAAAAATCCTGAATGTTCATATATAAACTCTTAAAAATTATATAATTTAAAATATAATATATTTGATTTCTTTTAAATTCCTAGATTAATGAAGGATTTTATTTTATTTTATTAAATTCTATTTAATTTTTACTTTGGTCTTGAACCATCATTCTTTTTGCACAATCCATCATTTTTTATTTTTTTAATCATTAGGTTGAGATCAATGAATTTTTATTATATAATTAAATAAAAAATAGATTCCAAAAAAATAGCTTATTAAACCTAGGAGAGTCTATGACCCAAGTTGCAAGTTCAGCGAATTAACTTGGATTAATCCGATATATTGCCTTCTCAGTATTAAAAAAAATAATGTTATCTTGAATTTCTTTTAAATCAAACCACGTGTTTACCAATTTTTTAGGTTGTTTTTAGACATAATAAGTCCATCATATCACATCATGTTAATATCCACATGATTTAGTTTGAAAACCTAGGCTAGACAAGGATTGTCATTGAAATATTCAAGGATGATAAGCTAAGTTGAGTTTAATAACATTTTAAAAAAGTTTTCCATGAGCATTTTATTATTACTATATTTTTTATTATGCTTACATTAAAATTACTAGGGTGTTATTTTTTTAGAATTGAAAATTGCTTTTGAAATAATGATAATATGTTGTCTGAGAAACAAATATTCTGGTGAAAATTTTTAGAAAAAACAAAATGAGCATAGTAAAGAGTCAGAAGAGGTTTTTTTTTGTCAGGAGGTATGTTTTTTATTCTTATTTTAATTTTCTTTTACTAGCAAATTATTTTATTTCAATGGAATTTAAATTAATAAGAAAAGAAAGACTTCTTATAAAAAAATAATGTTTGTGTCGTATAATTAAGTTAAAAAAACCACTAGTCTTCCTGTAGCATATGATTGGATATTTTTATATTTTTAGTTAGTGTTAAGATTCTTTTAGCATTTATTAATATTTAATTTATTTTATTAAATATAAGCATTAAATTTTAAATTAATAATTATTATTTTTATTGTAGAATATTAACCTGAATATTCTGTTTACATTGGAAAAAAAAGGTTTTGACTCGCAGTATATTACAAGTCAGTTATTATTAGTAGAGATTGACATGTTTCCTAGCAAGTCCACCATTGACAAAGAGTTCAACCTTTTTGGATTAGGCTCTTTGATTAATTTTCTAGTGTTTCTAACATAAGAACTCCAATAAAAAAGAGTAAAGTTGGAAGATAAAGTAAAATGAACAATAAATATGTACCCTACAAAGTACATTTTAATGGATGGTGTGAATGCAATTCAATTGGGTAGAAAGAATCTTGGCCGGAAAGGAAGCCAAAACCTACAGATATCAGGCCAACCTTTAATAGGGTAATGATTGTATTTTAAAATAATTTTAATTTAGAATATTTTAAAAAATATATGTTTTATTTTAAAAAATTATTTTTAATATCATATTAAAACAATTGAAAAACATAAAAAGAAATTTTATTTTAAAAATTCAACGTTTAACTGTTTCATTTTGTTCATGAGTGTGAGGAAAAATTAGACAATGATGAACACCAATGGTTTGAAAGAAAGAGGATAACTTGTGGTATTCACCGCCCAAGCAGTTTAAACATATTTAAATTTTAGTGAAAATTAACACTAAACGAGAGTTTGAAATTGATGAGAAATAGAGTAAACATCAGACTTTGCAAGAAGAGGGTAATACCATATATATTTTATATACGCATCTATAAAAATAACAAAATAGCGAAAACCTTCAGATGAAAAAAGAGGAGCAGAACCCCAAACATCATTAAGAATTTATTCAAGTGGAGTAGAAGTTTCATGGCCTGTAGGTCCTAAAGACAAACGCGATGATTTTCGTGACGGACAAGTTTGACATTGAAAATGAAGACGTTTTTTATTACAAGCAATATTATTTTTTTAGACTAAAAAATTAAAAATACAGGAAGTAGGATGACCCAGTCGACGATGTCATAAATCAACAGAAGCAGATACGTAAGGAGACCAATAAGCTTAAGGAACTGATGTGACAAAAAGACTTGGTCAAAGCATAGAGACCATCTTTACTCTGACCAGAAAGGAGCATTGTTTTGGTGTTAAGATCCTTGACATAAAACACAAATAGATGAAATTCAAAATAAACATTGTTATAAAAACAAAATTTATGAACAGAAAGCAAAGGTTTTTAATATTTGGGACATGAAGAACATTAGACAAATTGAAAGTACGATGTGGTGTATATATCTTAGTATGACCGATATTAGATATGAGAAGTCTCTTACCATCACCAACATGCAAGTAATCATTACCGAGATATGGTTCAAACCCTATCATATTTGCAAGATCAGGTGTGACATGTTGAATAGCATCGGTGTCAAGAAACCAATCAGCAGAACCTGTTGAGGAAATATTGCTCAGCACCAGATTTGCACTAGACTGTTGTCCATGGCTCTAAAGTTGAGCACATTGAGGGGTTGAGTGGCCGAAGGCTTAGTATAACTGACAATGAACATTAGACCACTGTGAACAGGCATGATGCCCATTATTTCGCTGCCAATTTCCCTGCCTCCAGTCATTGTTGGAAAACCCATTGAAGCTGTGAAAATCAAACTTGAAAGAAAACCTGTGTCCTCATCCATTGCTAGAGTTAGATAGAGAAGCAAGAGCTTGCTCAAGAGTGCGCCAAACAAAGTACGAGGTTTAATAGTCAATAATAAGATGAAGAACATCCATTGAGAGCGAATATAGTAGTGCACTTAGAATGAATTGGTCCCATTATTTCCAACAAAGAAAAGAGTGATTTACCTAAAGATAAGTACCATCAGCAGCAAACACATGAGGACACGAGAGTGAGCCATCAATAAATTGGAAAACTCCTTGCCCTAAGTGATATGGCCCCATCTACATTCACCAATACAAGTAATTTATGTTTATAAGTTTCAAAGAAACAACTTGATGGGTATTGGAGAATGGAACAATGGTATCCACCGAAGCAATGTGGATGGCAGCAACAAAAGAAGTTTGCAAATTTGAGACATTCATTTTGGCAAGATTTCGGCCAACATCAGCAGGGGCAAAGTGTAAAACAAAGGCAGGAGCAGAGAAAGCCTCATATGCAGAATGCATTGGTGGTGCAGCAGAAGACAAGGTTTACACAGGTGGTGCAGTAGAGGCAGAGAAAGTCTGCACCGGTGGCTAAGAAAAAGAGTCCATTGGAGAGAGGGAGAAAGAGTTTTAAGTTGTTTAGAGCTCTGATACCAAGTTGAATATAATAGAAGGCTTGACTTATCAGTTAGCCAACCTTTCCTATTTATATGTATAAGGCACTATACAACAATAAATGTGAGACTACAACACTAGAGTAGTTGATTAGTATTTAAAAGTGCATTTTTATCAAAGTTTTATATCATCATTTTGCACTTGAAGTATTAATAACTCCTTAACTAGAGCATGTTTTATAATAACAAGTTTGAAAATATAAGATACCTTTAATTTATGGTAAATGTTTATTTTAAATGCAAGCCTATCATATAAATCAAAGGATTGATTGATGAGTTTAACTACTGAAATTGAGAAGACAAAGAGAGAGCTAAGTTTAGAAAAGAGATGTTGGTTGAATTCAAATTGGAACACCATTTGGTTATTTGATCATAACTAGAGCTGTAGAACTGGATTTAGGTCTGGTTTATATGGATAGAAAGATAAGAAATAAGCCTAAAACGTTCATAAAGAGTCTAAGATTCAAAAGGACTGTTTTTAAGTTCAAATTGTAACAACAATAGAAAAGTCGAAATCTGCCCTACAGGGCAGACACTGTTCAGTGTTCAGCCCATATCTCGAGTTCTAGAAGTCCAAATGACCTCATTCTTGTTTTATTAGAAAGCTGAGACAATTTCTCAGAACTTTTATGAAATCTGTTCCAATTCTAATGTTAGCAATGATATTTTTTGTAGACAAAAAGATAAGAATTGTTACCAAGTCAAAAGGTGACCACCCACTCAATAATTAGTTATCAAATCAATAGTTCTGAATTTTGGCCTATAAAAGGAGGCATTTGTCATGCATTTAAGCATCTTGGTGTTCAGATCAAGATCACTCTCTTTCTTTGTATTTTGTAATCTTTAGTTTTATTTTATATTATATTAATCTCTTGCTTATGCTTTTCATTTCCTTTACTATACTTAGTTAACTTATATCTTATTTATGTTCTTATCTTGTTTATTTATGTTTCTCTCTTTCATTATGTTTAGTTAATTTTATTATATTAATGTGAAAAGGTTACACTAATGGTGCAAGAATAAGTATAGTGTAAACTCAACATAAATGTTAATGTTCAATACTACCATGTTTTGTATTTGTTATCTTATTCACTCTTAATAATTTACTTGTTAAATGGTTAATCTAGATTTATATTGTATAACCCTTGGTACAATAAAGGCTTGACCCTTTCATAGCCTACTGTATGGTTTAACCGACACTTGTGCTATGAAAGGAACTTGATTTGTTATTAACATAAATTAACATCATGAATACCTGATAATATTTACAAGTATTAGCATTATTTGAATAAGATAACTAATGTAATCATGTTAACAATTTATAATCCGATTGGAACCTCCTTTGTGTGTAGTTTCTAGTTGAGTAATAAAAAGAGTTTACACTATACTTATTTGAAATACTATTAATGGATTCTCTAACCTTGACAATTATTTTATCCTTATTTAATCCTTACATCAATATTCCATAAAATTCTCATAAACTCTTTGTTTTATTAAATATATATATTATTTGTAATTTATATAATTCACCTTCCTGTGGTTCGATCCCAATCTTGCTAGGTTATTTATTACTTCGCACTCATGCACTTGAGATAAAACATCAATCTTTTGATCGTGTCAGTAGTCTTATAATATTTCCTATATACATACATTCTATAATATATCATATAATTAAATAAAAAATAGTTTCCAAAACAATAACTTATTAAACCTAGGCAAGTCCATGACCCGGGTTGCAAGTTTAGCGAGTTAACTTGGATCAATCCAATATGTTACCTTCTCAGTATTAAAAAAATAATGTTGTCTTGAATTTCTTTTAAGTCAATCCACGTATTTACCAATCTTTCAGGTTATCTTTATACCCATCAAGTCAACTATGTCACATCACGTTACTATTCACATGATTTAATTTGAAAACCTAGGCTAGGCAAGGATTCACATCGAAATGTTTCAAGGATGATCAACTAAGTCGAGTTTAATGACACTTCTAAAGAGTTTCCTGCAATAATATACGAGCATTATGTTATTATTACTTTATTTAATATGCTCATATTAAAATTACTAGGGTGTTATTTTTTGAAAATTGAAAATTGCTTTTGAAATAATGATAAAATGTTGTCTAGGAAACAAATATTTATGTGAAAATTTTAGAAACAAAAATGAGCACAATAAAGAGTCAGAAGAGGTTTTTTTTATTAGGGAGGTATGTTTTCAATTTCTTATTTTAATTTTCTTGATTTTCATGGTTATATCTTATGAATTCTTTTAGTTTTTTTTAATCCAATGATAGACAAAAAAAACTGTTAGATTTTTTAAAATCAAAGATGTTAATAAGAAAAAGCAAAGCTTTTACTAGTAAGGGATTTAGTTGGATAAAGGACTCGTCACGTAGTATTATGGTTACTCGAAACCCTAATTGGTCTTATAGAGATTCTAGACAAGGGGCTGGTAGTGTAATGAGAAGTTATTAGTAGCCCCCTAGTACATCTTACCTAAGGTAAGTTGCATTGTTTTTTTTCCTCTTTGTTTGTTATGGTCTAGTGATGTTTCTATTTCTATCAGTCTACATTGGCGGGTTTGCTATCATAAACAAACTTTGGTTTCCTAGGTCAAGAACTTGGTCTGAAATAGTGAAATATCCTCAATTATCATTGAGGCTTTTTTGCTGGATAAACTTGAAATTTTTTGCTATCGGGTCATTCCAAATAATATTTAAGATAAAATTCTTTGTGGTTTTTTATCCTTATATCATGAGTGAATGAGTTGTATCACTTCCAATAATATTTTAAATATTAACTTCATACAAGTTTTTTAATCCTTATATTAAAGGTGAGTAATAATAAATCATTATCCCTAATAATATTTTGGATATTAACCTTTTTGTAAGTTTTTTTATCTTTATATTAAAAGTGAATAATATATTCTCTTGCCAAAAATAAATTTTTAATACTTTTTAAATATAGGCTAAAATTCTTGGGAACTTTACAAACTTATTGTAAATCCATGCAACACCCTTTCTAAAACATGCCGAAGTATTTTAGATTTTTTAAAATACTAAAGTAATTTTAAGTGGTTTGGCCATATGCAAGAAAAAATATATTTTTTTTATTTTTTTTACTTTGTTTGAGAAAAACCTTTTTTATATATATAATAAAAATGTCAAAACAAGTGTTGTAACCCATTTTTGGGTCCCCACAAAAATAAAAAAAATTTAAAAAGAAAAAAACCCAAAATAGTGTAGACACCGTTCCTCTCTCTCTCCCCCCGCATACTGCTGCAAAAACCCAAAACCCCATGACTAGAAAACAGCGCAGGCGTGCCCTGCAACGACCCTGATTGGAGACCTCACCCGATGTGCATGCGCGACAGAGCCCGCTCCACTTGTGTACCGCTCACAATTAATTAACAAAAGGAGGGGGGAAGAGTTTTTGAAAACGAAGGGAGAGAGTTCAGTTTTGAGGAGGAGAAAGATAGAACACCCAAAAGGAGTTCCCCCCTTGGCCATTCCCCTCTCTCGGCCATTTCTTCCCTGCACACGAAACAGCCTTCTCTGCCAAACGTTGCCAACGCCCTCATCATCATCTAAGGACTGGGACTGTTTCCCTAAACAGAGACGGTGGAGATGAAAGAATGTGAGGGTGGTCTCCGGTTCTGGCATATATAACAGACTGCTTTCTCCTTCTTCCAGCAGAGGAAGGAGGAGGCGAAGAGAAGAGTAAAGAGCAGAGAGGGTTGGCATAGAAAAAAAAACAAAGAGAACGAGAGAGGAAAAAAGGAAGGCTTTCTTCAGGTTTCAAAGGCAGTAAAGCAAAGGTTTTCACCCCTGTTTGCACCGCATCTTCTATATCCGAACCAGCAGCCACATCAGGAGGACGAGCAGCTGCAGCTCCCGCTCCTACACCAGCCCTTCATTCTCCTTTCCTCTTCGCTGCTAACAGCAGCTCATTACGGGGAAGATGGAGAAGTAAGAGGGGAGGCCAAAGGACAGTAAAGAAGGAGCAGAAAACCGAGACTCCAAGGGCGCTGATCATTTGCCATGCCAGCAGAAGACTTTCTTCCACCTGTGAAGGAGACGACAACACTGTGAGCAGCCACAGCAACACTAGAGAGGAGGAAGAGTAACCGCAATAACACCACCAACCGCACCAGCTCATCATCTCTTTCGGTCTTTGCTTTTATTTTTATTTTTACATATAACATTTGCAGAACAGGGAAGAAGAAAGAGCAGACAACTGGGGAGAGAGAGTGACAAAGACGTAGAGGAATGGAAAAAACAGGGAAACCGACGCCAACATAGGACAGGAGGGAAAGACTGGGAACAGACGAACGCAGACAGCTTCTTCATCTCCAGGTTTGTTCTCTTCACCTTGTGTGCGCAGTGGTTTTCTTTGCATTTACACTGTTCAAGTGAGTTTTAATTCACTTGAACAGTAACAGGTTCTCTTTGTCTGCATTTCACCGCACTGTTCAAGTGAATTAATTCACTTGAACAGTTAATCCGCCAACTTTGTTAGAACTGTAACCTCCCGCACTGTGTAATTTTTTGCTTTGTGTTTGCACTGTTTAAGTGAAATTTAATTCACTTGAACAGTAACGTGGTCTTTTGCATGCAGTTTGCTTGGTTAATGTGTGAAAACGGGGTTACTGTGCATGTGCACAGTAACTGGAAAAATAATTACCCGGTTACTATGCATGTGCACAGTAACTGTAAAATTAATTAACATGTTACTGTGCAGAGGAACAGTAACACTGTTACTGTACAGTGAACAGTACCAGTCATGTGATTTGGGCTGGGCTGAGTCCAGCCCCTGTAGGAAGTGGGCCCATTTTATGTTGGGCTGATTTCGGCCCAGTCTCTTTGTGGGCCGGGTCTGGCCCGTTCGGAAAATTTTCTTTAAAAGAATGATTTAAATATGTGTTTTTCTGAAAGTTTGTTGATGCATTGTTTATCAATATCTGCTTGTATTTTTTATATGGTAAAGATACAAGTCCGGTATGAAAATACCCGGTTTTCGTCGAGACATCAAAAAAAATATAAAATAAAAAATGTTTTGTTTTCCTGCATACGGCCAATACCCTAACATTGTTTTTATGTTTTTTTTTATATAAAAAACAAATATTTGAAGTTTTGAAAATGTGTTTTCGCATGGATTTCTTAAACACAACAAAAATCATTTTTCTTGCATTTCTGGATTTTACAACATGTTTGTAAAACTCCAAAGGGTATTGGCCAATATTCCAAAAAATATAAAAATCTTATTTTGGGGGAATTTATCTATTATTCACCGCTAATGTTTGGATAAAGAAATCCTTAAAGGACGAATATCCAAAATATTATTGGGAATAATTTGTTATTATTCACTGTTAATATTTGGATAAAGAAACCCGGAGTGGTAAATATCCAAAATATTTTTTTAGGAATAATAAATCCGCATAAATCCTTGAAAGAAGCCTTGATTATAATCGAGGACATTTTAATTTTTTTTCTCCACGGTTTAGAGCCGTGAGAGTATAAAACACTAAGACAAAAAAATAGGTTTTTAAGGCACCCTAGATTTCATTCATCAGAGCAGACTTATCCTAGGAAACTAATGGGATTAGAGAACATCAACACTATAACAATTATAAGGCAAATCAAACACCAAGCAGCTTACCTTAGGTAGGGCGTACTAGGGGTGCTAAAACCTTCCCTTTACGCAACCAGTCCCTTGCCTTAGAATCTCTGAAAGACCAGTTAGGTTTCCTAGTGACCATAATACTAGGTGGCGACTCCCTTTTTCACAACAGAAAGACCCCGACATCGAATCCCCGCTACGGAGGAAGTGTCGCCGCGACGTCGAGCTCTCGGGAGGGTGCGACAACAAGCTTAAGGAGGTGTTTGCAAAACACACCCTTAAACCAAAAAATCCTTTACCAAAAAGATTGGAAACGAAATAGGTCTTAACTTTTTGACCTGATTTTGACCTAATCTGGTTGACCTGACTTGATTGACCCAAAATCTTTGGTGCGACCATAAAACAAATTAAAGACCCTGTTTTTTTAGATTTTTTAGATTGATAAATTGGTTTTTACATGAGGTTATAATAGTATTTCTAGATGAAAATGGGTTGAAAATATGGTTTTATATCAAAAAACGCAACCTTGATTTTCCACCTACCTTTATGGTGGCTGAAATCTAGGCAAGACAACAACACGTCATTTAATTCTTTTTAAAAAATCAAGTGTATGACACATTGTATGTCTAATTTGAAGAAGAAATAAAAAAGACTCAAGCATGTGGGCTTGAGCTTATTTTTAGGCCGCCTATGATCGAATGTCTAGTTTTTTTAATAAAAAAAAATCTTAACCATTCATATTTAAACTCCTAAAAATTAAATAATTTAAAATATAATATATTTGATTTCTTTTAAATTCCTAGATCAATGAAGGATTTTGTTTTATTTTATTAAATTCTATTTAATTTTTACTTTGGTCTTAAACCATCATTCTTTTTGCACAATCCATCATATTTTATTTTTTGAATTACTATGTTGAGATCACTGAATTTTTATCATATAATTATATAAAAATAGTTTAAAAAAACTTATTAAACCTAGGTGGATCCATGACCCGAGTTGCAAGTTTAGCGGGTTGACTTAGATCAATTCAATATGTCACTTTCTCAGTATTAAAAAATTAATGTGGTCTTGAATTTCTTATAAGTCAAGCCACGTGTTTACCAATCTTTCAGGTTGTTTTTAGACCCATCAAGTTAAACATGTTACATCATGTTAATATCTATATGATTTAGTTTGAAAACCTAGGCTAGACAAGGATTCACATTGAAATGTTGGAAGGATAATTAGCTAAGTTGAGTTTAATGATATTTATAAAGAGTTTTATACAACAATATACAAATATTGTCTATTGTGTTATTATGATATTTTTTAATACACTCGCATTAAAATTACTAGGGTGTTAATTCTTTTAAATTGAAAATTGCTTTGAAATAATGATAAAATGTCTTTTAGAAAAAAAATCCTAGTGAAAATTTTCAGAAAAACAAATGAGCACAGTAAAGAGTCAGAACAAGTTTTTTTTGTTGGGGAGGTATGTTTTTTATTTCTATTTTAATTTTCTTGATTTTCATGGTTATATCTTATAAATTCTTTTAGTTTTTTTTTTCAATAAAATGATAGAGAAAAAACTGTTAGATTTTTTAAAATCAAAGATATTAATAAGAAAAAAAGAAAGCTTTTACTAGCAAATTATTTTATATCAACGGAATTTAAATTGATAAGGAAATGAAGACTTCATATAAAAAAAAATATTTGTGTCGTTTATACAAACACTACAAGTATTATCATTTGTGCCAATTTCTGAACTTTACAACATAATTTTTAGTTAGTGTTAACATTCTTTTAGCATTTATTAATTTTTAATTTATTTTATTAAATATATACATTAAATTTTAAATTAATAATTAATTTTTTTTTATTGTAGAATACTAACCTGAATACTCTGTTTACATTGAAAAAGAAAAGAAAAGTTTTGACTCGCAGTATATTACAAGTCAGTTATTATTAGTAGAGATTGACATGTTTCCTAGCAAGTCCACCATTGACAAAGAGTTCACACCTTTTTGGATTAGGCTCTTTGATTAATTTTCTAGTGTTTCTGACATAAGAACTCCATCAATAAAAAAGAGTAAAGTTGAAAGATAAAGCAAAATGAACAATAAATATGTACCCTACAAAGTACATTTTAATGGATGGTGTGAATGCAATTCAATTGGGTAGAAAGAATCTTGGCTGGAAAGTAGCCAAAACCTACAGATATCAGGCCAACCTTTGAAACTCAATCCCCCAGCCTTAACCTTTTTTTTTTCTCCTGTTTCCATGATGGCTAATTAGTATGTTGTTGAAAATGCATGCAAGGTAAATACAAGAGAATATATAGAGATGTGAAAAGAAGTCAGGGAAAGCAACCCACTACGGGGGTGCATGCAGGACTAATTTCCTAAGAATTGTCTAGTTTGTCTGGGAATTATATGATAGTAAAATAGTTTTTCTTTTTGGCAGCACTCGTATGTGTTATGTAATCCTTTTCAACATGGCCATGGTGGCTCCTTCAAGGCTTCTCATTGTCTTGGTGCATTCTGGGAGTTTAACAGCAGAGCCATAGGATTTCCATAAATATTACAATCATTTCCCCCACTAATTATGCCCCTTTTCAATGTGAGTGATTTATATATTCGACAGATCGAGAGTAAAGAATGGCCGTACGTACAACTATATATATGGAAAATTCAACAGTTCAAGGATCCCATAGTAACACCAAGAAATGTTGAAAGGTAGAAGAAAAGGAATGAAAATGTGATGCAGAAACACTCACAGCTGTTAGTCCCTTCCAATGGTGCCCATCTTCTTATCAACTACTAGTAGATACTGCACTTGACTATCGTCGGTATATGACTCAATATTCTGACAAGAAATTCGTAGTCTTTTTGTCGATGCATCTTCAGGAATTTGCCAGCTACTTCCTGTCCAAACCTGGTGCACTTTCATAAGCAATTGAATCCTTAATTGGCAGTATCAGTTACATTAGTGACCCAGTAGTTTAATTCCAAACCAATCGAAATCATCAAACCAATATTTCAAAGCCGATTTAATAGTCTAAGCTTTCATTACAAGTAATAGGGTAATGACTGTATTTTAAAATAATTTTAATTTAGAATATTTTAAAAAATATATTTTTAATATCAGATCAAATCGATTCAAAAATATAAAAAATAATTTTATCCTAAAAAATCTAAATTTTTTTAGAAACATAATTTGGAATACAAACCAACAGCCACTTGCTCCATTAATCTAATTAATAATAATCAATTTTGAAAGTTTCAAAAGTATGGATTAATTCATCTAAGTGTATCTTTCAACAAGATTGGCCTTTTTTTCTTCTTCTCAAAAACGCCACGCATTTCTCAATTATTGTAGGGTACAGCCACAAAAAACGGGCGACTTATCCCCACATGCACTTTTACATACTTGTAAATATGTTTGTTGAGACTATGCAAATATTGGCATTGAGTTGCTGAAAATCTTGAGCCTCATTTCAGGATATCATATATGTGAACACGTGCGTGCACCTGTGAACTCACAGGGGGGAAAAAAATAGAAAAGGAAAAAAATTATCTTATTAAAAAGAGATTTGTCGAAATACAAAATGGAGCTTTACATTTCATGCCATAAAAAACCAAGAGACTCGTCTGAAAGTTCCATTAAGCTAGGAGTCCATAGATATGGATCATCAATAGAAAGCCAAAAATTCTCATAGCAATCACTCCTTATTGTTGGCTCATGGGTGCTTGTGATTTCTTTTGCCTTCTCATGACTGCTTTCTATCACATTTTGGAGTTCAATTTCAGTAGTGTTATTATTACAAGAAATTGATTCATCATTTGAACTTAATTTAATATGGAAATTAGCCTCTAATTTCTCGGAGAGTTTTGACGAAGAATCACTAATTTTACACTTTCTCTTCTTGATTCCAAGTTTTTTGCTTAAATGAGTGTTCCAATGATTCTTCACTTGATTATCTGTTCTTCCCGGGACCCGACCAGCAATTAAGGACCACCTAAATAAATAAATAAAAAAAAGGGAAAGTATAGGAACATATATTAATTTGGTATTTAATAATAAACAACAAAGCCCAGCACATTTAGCTAGGGAAAAATGAATCAGAGGAATGCTAACTCAAAATTATGTAACGTTGATAAGAGATGAAGAGAAACCTATTGCCAAGAAGCTTATGGAGCCGGATGATAAGGTCATCTTCTTCCTCTGAGAAACCCCCGTGCTTAACACTAGGGCTTAGATAATTTATCCATCTTAGCCTGCAGCTTTTGCCTCCTCTCTTGAGGCCTAAACCACAACATTAATTCAAATCTTTTAGCTGATAAAAAAAAAAAACACCACGAGCTCTAAAACTAACATCAACCCCTTCTACATGGAAAGGTAAAAAAGAAATGCTAACCTGCGACTTTTGCTGCCCGATTCCACTTCCCTTTGCCATGCACCTTTACATAATCCATCAAGATTCTATCTTCCTCCACTGTCCACAACCCTTTTCTATATTCTCTACTCCCAGCTCCTTCCATTGTTGTTGCAGCAAAATGACGTTTCATTGTAAATATGAAGATATTTATAATTATTAATAAACCCTTTTCGAAGAGAGGTTGCTAGAAAGAAGTTTTGAAATCTGGAGTAGTAATTGTACCTCAATATTTTATAGTTTATATATATGGAGGCTATGCATAAAAAGGGAGGCCTGCTCTGCTTATAGACTAGTCATAGATAGATTGCGTGATTGTTGTGGTGGCTACGATTTCTTCCCCAAAATTATTGCTTTTTAAGCAAGTTTTTTAATCAGTGGAAACGACAATGCTATCTATGGTAATTAATCCAGTTGACCCACATGAAGAAAATAGGCTTTTGTTGGTTACATAAACGACAGCAAATTATAAATGTTCGTGACTTTTCAATAGCCAGGCCACCTTAGATTGGCTTTTTTTTCTTATTAGCAATTTTTTAAAACATCTTAGTAAAATAACACAATTAAAAAAATTATTGAAATAATGCAATTTGTAAATGCTATTATTAAAAAGAAAAAAAAATAAAAATAAAAAATCTAAGACACATCAAAACTCTTATTACAATATTAATTGTATTATTAAAAAAATCTTGATAAAATAAATACAACGAATATAAAAAAAATCATCAATAATAACAAAATTATATCAAATTCATGTTATGTTGGGTGGTTGACCTATCTTTCTAGTTAAGAGTTTTTTCGTTGCTTAATTGCACGTTTCCTTTTTCTTTTTATATTTTATTTTGTTCATAATAAGAAGGGGTGATTAGGTGTTTTACGAGCACTTGCATTAGTCTTGTCTGATATGGCGTGCATGTATATATATATAGAAAGCAGTAATAGCATCCTTTTTTAAAATAAACTATACGTTTATTGTACAATAAATTAAATAAAAATATTGTAAATCAATCTTTCTAACTTAATTTAGGGTGGAAAAACAAAATAAATTCATGGAAAATATATATATAAAATAAGTAAATATATAAACGACTTCTAAGAGAAAAGGCCCTGCGTAAGCAAATCATTTTTTGAACCTCATTGTCGCCACACGGTATACACCAATTAACTATATAGTGCTCAACGATGAAAGCACCATGAGTTTCATGTGCTTCCATGGGAAAGAACACACAGCCATCCTTGGGTAAACATCGTGTGGCGTCTACTTTATAGAAAGACGACCTGTTTTTGCTCATTGGATGCTTTCCTGATAAAATTCATGCGGTGTCTCTTTCCCACTGATCTGGAACATGAACGACACTGTTCTTGTTTTTTAGCAGCAGTAGCAGTAGCAGTAGCCAGTAGTGTACTCATGCTGGGTCATCCATGAATTATAATCCATTTTATACACCGCCATGTGAGATAGTTTTGTTGTCGAATTACTGGACTAGCTAGTTCAAGTTCGACGTTCTAACCACATCAATTAATGGAGTAATATATCTAGGCTCCTATTTAAGGTTTCTTTTTTTTTTTTTTTTATTTAACTCGGTGTTCAAGCTTCATCCTAAACTGGATTAGAAGGTATTTTTTAAAAAGAATGTGCTGGCGTTGCTACTTCTTTTAAACTAAACAAAATTTCAAATATGAATTGAAGAACTGAACGTGTGTTTAATAAAACTAAGTAATAATTGTGTCAAATCAAGAGTTAATGTCAAGTTGATGTGACTTGTTCATCTTGTAAAGTTCAAATACATTTTCATTGATTCATTACAAACTCAATTTGATCTTCTTTATTTACTAGAAAGTATTGTTTTTTTTTTAAGTAAATTTCAGAAAAGTAAATTAATTTTTAATATTTGGTAATGTAATGGAAAATAAATTAAAAAATATTTTCCAGTATTTGATTATGTTATGGAAAATGAACAGAAAAATAACTTATTGATATTTGTTTTTCTCAAGTTTATTAAAATAATGAGGAATAAATCTTACAAATTAAAAGGTTAAATGAAAATAAAATTGAAAAAAATATAATTTCATAAATTATCTCAAATAAAATAAATAATAATCAAAATAATAGAGATCAAATCTAAAACATAAAAAAAATAAAGAAATTAAAATAATAATAATTAACATTTCATAAATTATTTCAAATAAAATAAGTAACAATCAAAAGAATGAGGACCAAATTTGATAGATAAAAAATTGCAATAAAAAAATGATAAGGGGAAAGCAAATAACAATTATAAAAATGAAGACCAAAGTTAATATAAAAATTAAGTTTTAAGAGATGAAATTGAAAAATATATATAGTAATCAAAAGTTTGAAGACCAAATTTGATATAATCAGCAAATAATATGATATTTTTAAATTTTTCACAACTTCCGGAAAGTGTTTTCCGCCTAAATTTTCCAGGAAAACACTTTCCTGAAAACCAAGCTAAATTTTCCTTTCACTAGAAAATGTTTTCCATTGACCAACTTTTCTAATGGCAAACAAACACAGAAAAGTTTGGAAAATGGTTTTCCGAAAACCACTTTCCGAGAAACAAACATGGCCTTGATAGGAAAAGAAATTCCAAGTAACATTATTTAATTTTTAAAAAAATATATATTTAAAATTATATTATTTTTTATTAATCCAGATTAATCTTCCTCATGGATCTAGTTAAATTTAATAACTTTGATTTTATTAATCAAGGTTCTTATGTAATTATAATTAATAACAAAATTGATATGCAAAGAAAAACGTTACAATAAAATTTAAGAAAAAAACCATGAAGAATTTCATAAAACAAAATGCTTGTTAGTATTAGAAAAATATATTATAATCATAAAAAGAATTGAATTATACTTCCTTAAATAATATACAAAATATATTTTTTATTTTTTTAATAAATGAATTTCAATTAAAAAATTTCAAGATCTAGCTTGAACTAAAAAATATATATTTAAAAACACCATTTTTTTCATCTTAATTTTAAAAAAATTAAAACAACAATATTTTGAATTGAAACGGGTGAAGCTAATTAATTCACAAAACTTATGACTCAATGCTTAGGTTCAATATAGTTTTTTTTTTAGAATCCACCTCTCATTTAATTTTACAACACTAAAAGTAGACATTTATGGGAAAAATCCAATCAAAGATAAAATAATAATAATAATAATAAATTTAAATCTAAATCTAAGATAAAAAAAATTTAAAAGTCAAACACTTGGTTTGGGTAGACTAGTGTACCTGGCCCATGAGATGAAAGAACATGCTCTAAGGCTCGCAAGACTATGTACACACACCTGACCTTTTTCTTTTTTTATCTGGTGGATTGTTTGTTTTTTACAAAAAAAAATTCACACAATACATTATCTGCCACAATAAATGATGTGTAGTCTTGAAGGGTAGTTTTTTATCACCATATGAGTGGTAGAAAATTAGAGATTATAATATCTGAACTCAAAAAAAATCTAAAATGGTTAAAAAAACATAAAATTAATATAGAAAAAAAATTCTTTTTCAACCTCATTTTACATTTTCCTACAAGATAAAGGGAAACAAAAACTAAAATGAAACTCTTTGTGAAATTTAGTTAAAAAAAACCTCATTTATATATAATGTCAAATCCAGTCCTGCATTTTCAATATTTTCAAGCAACAAAACTAAATTTATTTTTGTCAAATTAAACATAAAAAACATTGCATTCATCAAGAACCCATGGTAAGCTAACACAAACAATTTTCCAGTTTCAAATTTTAAAAAACTTAACTTTAAAGATAAAATTAAAAATAAAATAGTAGCTGAGATAAAAAAAAAAGGCATAAAAAGATTAAAAAAAGAAAATAAATGGGCATTGTTCTGACAAACACTGCTATGTGGGGACATAATGGTGTTTTTGGTATCACAATTAGTTTTTTTATATATAATTATAATTTATAATTGTAATTGTAGCTTATGTTCTCTCAAATCAATCAAGGGCGTGACTCGAGAGTGAGTGTGATGGGCAAGCAATTCGTTACCATGCACACATCTCAATGCAAGGCAGAAGGAGAAGCTGCAAACATTGAGAAAGGTGATGATACGGAGGCCATTCTGATTTGGTGGACTTCCACCCTGCGAGAGAGTCTTGTCTGAACAAATACGACGAGAGCTGGCCCTTCATTGAGGGAAATTTTCGGATTTTATTTTGCTAAAACGTGACAAGAAAAGATTCAATAGGGCAATTATTATACGAGCAATGACTTGTCAAGCACGAAATGGACCATGCTCTATTTGTTGTTTTTTGTTTTTTTATTAATATAATTGTTTAAATTAATTTGTACCAACTCAATTAATTTAACAACTATATAATTTTTTAGTAATTCTGAAATTTATAAAATTTAAATTGATAATCTCTAAAGTAAATTTATGATCTAATAAGTTGAACTACATCTTTTAAAGTTGTTTTTCTTCTTACGAGATAATGATCCAATGTCTCATTTATTTATTTGATAGAGTACCAAACAACGTTATTCTATTATCTAAAAATTAAAAAAAAAATGATTGATCAATTAGAGGATTAACGGGACATTATCTCATGATATTAATTAATTAATTAATTACAAGACTAAATGGGAAGCCTAAAAGGGGTCAAAATTGACTGCAGATCTCATGCCTTTGCCGTCCAACTCCAAACCAGAAAATGGACTCTCGGGCGCAGTGAAAAGTCAGTACACTTACAAGAGCCCTTAAACATTGAAGTTAATACAACTAATATGAAGTTAATACCCTTAAACCAATGTTTCACGAGCGAAATAAGATTCTCTTTGGTGTATTTTTATAGTGACCCGTGAGTTTATACATCTTTGTTGCTACCAAAATCCAAAATTCATAAATTACAAGGCAATTAATTTAAGGAAAGTAGCAAACGAGAAGGCCAACTAATTTGGAATTGAAGTTTTGTGGCTGCGGCAAGCTCGACTAGAAAATTGACTTTCATCAACGAAATATTTCATCGGCTAATAAGATATATTTTTATTGGTGTAAAAATAACCAACGGTTTAATCAGCGAGTTTTTTTTATCAGGGATATCATGTCCGTAGATAATTTAATTGATGAACATAATTACCATTAGAAACACCAATATAATATATTGGTGCAAATTTATCACTTTTTTTTCTGAGCCAATCCATCAATAATTATTATGAACAATAATTCAATAATTCACCGCATGTAACTAAAAGATTGATAAATATAAAAATATATCGGTAAAATCATCGGTTTATATGAAAACAATTCACAACATTATGTAAGTCTTTGAGGAAATGGATCAAATATAACTGACGGAATCCCTAACAAAAAAAAATTTTATGCTTGTCGGTGATTCCATTGATATTTCAGTAATTCTTTTTTTTTCAATATATGCTTATTTAGAACAAACAATTTAACATTAAACAACTAAATTAAATTGAATAATATATTTTATATTATTAATTTAAATGTAAAATCAATTACAAATGTAATTATACATTAGAAAGAAATTCACATTGCATATGGAGATGGAGGGGGAGGAAAATCTCCTAGAGGTCCATAAAGAGGAGAATAATGACCATACACATATGTCAACATTTGCTCTCGTTTCTTTCTACCATGTTTTCATATCGCGCCTTTATTTTGGCCTTTAGTTTAGTCATCATAGCATCAATTTGTTATTCAACCAACTTTTTAATGGCTAGTGATGGATGCCTCGGGCTTGATTGTGGGGTTCCTACGGTCAAGAAACTACAGTCTGCCCTTTTATCTTGGGTTTTAATCATAAAAAAATTATAAACTCAATTTATATCGGGTCCACCAGTTACTCCCGCTTCTAACCACAATTTTGAATCATATTCTAGATAGGTTAAAAGATCCTCTCCAAGTTTGGTACGTATATTGGCGTTACATTTTCCTATATAAAAAACAAAACAAGTCAAGCATATAAAAAAAAACATTTGTTCAAAAAAAATATTCTAAAGGTTTCAAAGTTTAATTACAACAAACATCCTAGCTCGACTATCCATAAACTGTTGCATCCTTTTCTATCTATACTCCTTTCGTATGTGTTTTCATATACAACTCCATCAAGTTGGCTCGCGCCCAAGCTTTGTAGCCTGGAAAATAAATAATTAGTTAAACTTTGTCACAAATAATCACTAACATTTAAAAACATTACTTAAAAATAAAATAGACTTTTACCACACGCTTTGCATGGTTAATAAAAGAAAGTGATCCACCAGTATACTTGCTAATAGAATCGTGAGTCTCTTTGTTTATATTCAAGGATCGACTTTGTGACTGCCTCCTAAAACCCTCCGATGTCAAGAACTTAAGATATGTCTCTCAATTACTCTCTCAATGATGTTGGGAGATCTATAATTCTTTAACATCTCAAAGTCATCTAACTTGACTCTTCTCTTAGCGTAGTTGTGCGTGTTATACCATAAATTACTTAATCTATTTTAGAAATTAATTCATTATTTGTTAAACAAAAGAACCATAACGAAAAAAACATATTACATTTTCATAAAAGATATACACTTCACATGCTAAAAGTTAATTCCGCTGTGATTTTTTCAGACTTGCCTAGCCACACTAGTGTTTGCAGCATCCCACTAAAAAATTCTCTTATAATTATTTTCATAAAATAATTAGTTTTAAAATTTAAAAAAATACATATACTATCTAAAAATATTGATTATTTATCTATTAACCTTAAACTATCCCCACTATGCCTCAACCATAGGCATCCATAATGTATAAGATAGCTTCATTGGTACAAATGCACTTCCATCGATGTTATCATGCTTTCAACTTTCATATTTGTAAACCTACAAACCAATTAATTAATAAAAAACTATATAAACACTTAATCAATTTGTTAATGTTATTTTCGAGAAATGTTTTTGACATGATGAGATCTAGTTTCTATTCCACTATAAGCTTGTTAGAAAATAGTTCACTAGTAGATGGGATGCCAGATTTGTGGCTTGTATTCGACAAGCTTGCATCAGTAGCCTATATAGTAGGTAAACTACTAATTAAACGCATCGTAGGCTCGGGTACAATACTGATTAAAAAAGTAGAATTGCTCCGTCTCGATGCAAAACTTTTTCTCGATATCTAAACAAAACAGCTAAACCAATATAATTTTTCATTATATCTATTTTTTATAAAATCTTAGTAGCATCTTCCTATACAGGACCCTACCCTAAAATTCCATGTTCTTACTATTACATATTGGTAAATTTTGCACGTAATAACAGGGAATTTTCCTTAAATGCAAAATTAGTTCATAATATTCTTGATTTAATTAATTATTTGATAAACATAAGCCCAATCTCAATTCAAACTTTCATTTAAAAATTAAAAAAAAAAGCCTAAATAATTTTGAACTCACTTTAATGAGCTTGTGAACAACATCAAGACTCAAATAACTGCTCTCAACTCAGTTTAACATGTTTAAATTGCTATTTAGCAAGGCATTATCCAAAGTTTAGTATGCCTAAACTATGTTTTGACCAGATTGAACCTAAAACATGTATGACCATCATTTTCACCACACAAGATCATTTTCTAGGTACAATACATAGAGTTATTACTGATCAACATTATAAAAGCATGTATGTCTACTTATATCAAAGATTTAACTCATTTTAATTAAAAAGAAAAAGCTCTTCAATTGAACCCTTGGATATAAGATGTTAGACGAACTCATAAAATAATTTAGGTCGCAAAATAATTATCTTTAAAAACTTCATTATATTGTTCTCCACATATCCTAAATATAATCAATAACTTTAAACACATTGATATTAATTGAACCATAATTCCAATTAACAATCCACATAAAAACCCGCCAAAATCTAAGTAAAATAATGATATTAATTGCAAATAAACATGGATATATTTACTAAAACATTCGATCTAAGTTAAACAAACAAGAAAAAAAACATTATATCTAAGAAAAAAACAATATACCCAATAGTTCTAGGTGTGCAACATCCCCTTCAGCTTTACCGCTTAAGAAGTCCTTTCTTTTATTTTTGTATCGATGATAACTTGGCAATAACCTCTAGTGGGAATAAAAAAAAAAAAAGCTTTACCACCAATCATTAAGGTGAAAACCTTATTGTTTTTCATATAATATGGATATGCTATTTTTTCACATGTGCTCCATTCAGAAACCATTTCATATGAAAGAAAATCATTTATAGTTCACATCAATGTTGTCTTCATTTGAGAATTTTATTTCTTTGAAACATCATATGTCAAATCCTTTAATGACCATAACTAATTCACTTATTAATTAACAGTCAAAGGCAAAAATCTATATTCCTACCTGGATTGTGAAGACCAGGTATGACTATAGAAAAAAATATAAATTTTAATCCCATACACATCCTTAGGGGTAAGTTGTAAATTACTAATATGATGAGCCAACAAGAATAGGGTGCAACAAAGGATCCAAATGGATTGAACCCATCAGAACATAACCCAAGATGTATGTTTCATGGTTTCATTAAAAACAAAGGATGTATCCTACTAAAATGTTTTCATGCTTCACCATCAAAAGAGTGCACTATAATTCCATCTACCACTTCATGTAAATGATGCCTTATCATATGTTTAGCTATATTCAAATATATAAATAACCTTTCCAGCCTAGTAGTGATTAGAATTATCTTAGTGTTTTGTATTTGTCAAATATCCTTTCTTTATCATTGTTAGGTTTATACTGAGCATGCTTATAGGTTTTGCACTCGATTAAATTTGCATCTTCACCATAGTACAACATGTATAAGTTTGGGCACATATCAATTTAATTTTTTTTTGTATCCTAGGTCAAGAGGTTTCATCATAGGTTTTGCAGTATATAAGTTCTCTTTCAACCTATTACCTTCAGTTGAAATGTTTTTCTCTAATTCGATGGTGCTAGTATAACTGGCCTCACTTAACCCATAATCTGACTTGATGGGAAACACTCGTGCAATGGACAATAATTTACTATGATTTATGCATCTATCCCATAATGGTTCATCTGAATCTTTTAAAAGTTTAAAAAGCTTAGTTGCATCTACATTTAGTTCTCTATCGACACATGAACCTTCATTTGAATAACCGTGATTAATTCTCATTGCATTCTTTACCATAGTCCTATAACAATTATTATCATCATCTATAACTTTATGTATGCTGCTAGAACTAGATAATGAGCCAACAATCTTTTTTAACATGATCTCGTAAGGAACATAGGGTTCTCCATGTACAAACCAACACAAGTATTTCACTATGAACTATTTTTTAGAAGTTACATCATAACATCTGATTGGTAGAACTTATTATTCTTATACTTTACATATAGACATCTAATTTCGCCTCCACTAATATTCTTTAGATTTGAAAGTGCAAAATTAATAAAACCCTCAACCTTTTACAATGGTATTCCTTATATAACCTTAAGGTGAATCTCAATACCTTCAAAAATTATTATCTATTA
The DNA here is from genome assembly GCF_951802175.1 of Populus nigra. Taxonomy (NCBI): domain Eukaryota; kingdom Viridiplantae; phylum Streptophyta; class Magnoliopsida; order Malpighiales; family Salicaceae; genus Populus; species Populus nigra. The sequence goes on along the minus strand of NC_084867.1, from coordinate 9,527,288 downwards.
CTTTGAAAACCTATATAGAATATTGTTGAACAAAAAAACCACCAAATTGGTTTTCATACCTATACCATAAAGTAGGGTTATCCTTCGAGACTTATCAGATTAGCTCCCATTAACAACTGCAGTGCAAGGAACCATACTACATCTTAGAAGGGATGTAAAGGTCGAAATCCTCTTCCAACAGCTAATACCAACTAGTGTTGTGGTCACAAATGAACATAATAGGAACTTGGATTATCTAGTGGAGGTTCCTCGAGATAAAATAAAGAATGCAAGGAAATATATGTTCATAATTATTGACAACTTACAAGTTTTAATAAGATTCAATACCTCAGCATATCCACAATTGCAAATGTTGACTAATAGAAGCACCTGGAGAGATTCAATCAGAATCTTCAGCTTAAAATGTTGTACACCTTCTAAACCAAAAGTAAATGGGCAAATACAACTTCAAAAATAGTAGTATTCTCCATAATAGTCAATGTACATTTAATAAGTACTTATCATTATAAGCCTTTAAAATCATGAGATGGTGACAACTAAATTTTGGTGTCTTCAAACTTCTACGTACGACCCTGCCCCTTCCAATTAATGACTATGAAGGACCTAAGAAACCACATTTGTAGTTCTTCTCTACATATAGCGGGTTTAATCATAAATGCCATGAATTTACTTGAATTTTTTGAAGCAATTTCTATGCCATAATTTTTTTTTTTATATTTGACTCAAAATACCCTGAGTTCATTATTATGGTAACAATAAGAACTGATGATGGAGATCAATTATATTCAAAAAGGAAAAGGAATATGAGATATTAATAGAAATTAGACTTTTCAACACAAGCATAATAGGAGTATTCTTGTGGCCTTGAAAGTTGGCATAATAAGTGTTAATACAAAAAATATCATAGCCTTTTGGGCTAGGGCCAAATGGCTAGCAGCTCCTTTCTCTCTCTCTTTCTTTTCTCATCTTTTTATTTTCTTTTTCTTTTTCTCTATTTCCGTGATTAGCACACAAAATACATAAATTATAAATATAAATATTCTCACACTATATCTTTTCATTTAATTGGTACAATGATGAAATTACATGACACGCGCCTTTACAACAAAAGCGAATCTCTATCATTGGTTGATAATACTACTAATCAAGTGGTTGGTTTCTTTAGCCAATCAAAAATAATATCAATGTGAGTTACTCTTTTCACTAGATAAGTTATTCTCTTTTCATTAGTTAAACCACTACTTTTCATATTATATTCGCCAAGTAAGCCAAGTGATCTTGTTAATAGCTATATGTATAAATACTCCTATTATCCACACATCAAAGGCAAATCACTTAACATCTTCTTTACCACTCAACTAGTCTCTTGCATTGTTTCTATATGTTTTTCTTGTTTACCCTTTATTACGCCAACATAAGTATTGGAAGGTCCCTTAAAAAAAATACATGAGAGACTTATTTTATAGGTAACACCAGGCCCATTCATTTTAATATATTCACCAGTCTATTATTAGTTATGAGAAGCCCAACTCTCTTTTAAGCTTCAATAACTTTATAAGAGGTACCATATGTGAGAAATTAAATAAAATTTAGTTTATTTTTTCATACATTTATTTTAAGGTTTTCCATAACTAACATGGAAAATTTTGGAGGAAGAGTGACTAATCTCTCACCATTATCAACTTCCAAAAATATCAATCATCTTACTTAACAAAAAAAAAAGCACTCACTAATGTTGTTACTACTTAGCAATAACTCAAAGCTCTTCCCTTGCCACCATATACTATATTGCTAGTTGTTTTACAACTAATTATACCTATACATAGACAACTTTATTTTCTAAAAGAAACTGGAAAAAATGACATGCAAAAGAGTAAATGATAGTACCACCACACCTCTACCATACCAAAAAGTTGGTCTCACCATCATAGAAAACACTCTTAAATAGGATCCTTCAAATATGATATTCATATATCAAAACACAAGGCCACAACCATTTGTGACCATAACTATTACCAAATGTATCATTTCCTTTTAGAATCCCACTAAAATGGACTTAAACATAAAAGAAAATGATGAGAGGAGAACATAAACATTGCTAACTAGATATGATCTTCTCTATTGTGCCAGAATATATTAAACACACATCTTTCTAAAGGCTTTGTCACCACAGAGATGGACCTAGATAATTATGATGGTCTTACTAAACCATAAAAGCAGTCTTGAATTAGTGATATAAGATAGCAATGCAATGTACAAAATCCTTCCCACAATGTTTTGTAGATCTGCACGAGCCTATTATCATAGTTTAAAACTTGGTTCTATACTTAGTTTTTTTGACTTATGTAGCAAATTGATTGCTCAATTCAATATAAGCATACTTGTCAAAAAGAGCTTAACTAGGCCTTTTTTTTCCATTACATAAAGAGAAGGGTGAAGTACCAGGGTACATCTTAAGAAATTCAATAAGGAGGTTCTCAAAATAAAAGACTTGTTTGAGCATGTAGTTATAGAGTCCTTGATTAATGGTGTGCATAACTATTATTTATAGGAATGATTATATGCACTTCTAAACAGAACTCTACTCAAAGTCAAATAGGTTATAGAAAGCCATACATTGGTAGAAAAGGTAAATGTGGCAATACAAGAGCATCCATATTTTTATAAACACGTGGGAGAATTTCCAAAACATAGGTAACCACTTAATGACTCTTAGGCATTTAAAAGTAACCCAATAAGACTAGTGTGAGATAAGCTTAAAAACCTTGAGTTGATGACAACTTCTTTAAACACCATTAGCACTAAAGTGTTAAAAGATATTAAAATGAAGTATTTTATATAATATCCACCACTAATGAAAGAAGTTATTGGTAATCATAATCTAATTATTGTTGTCATTTCTATAAAGACAAGAAATATGATACAAAGGAGCATTATGCTCTAAAAAAAGATAAAAAGACTCATTGCTAAGAGGTATCTCTAATAATTTGTTAGGAAATAAGTAAAAGATGAAAAGCAAGGAAACAAAGCTGACACTATTTATAATTAATTACTAGAGATCAATATAATCCTAAGAGGAAATTCATAGGAAGAGATTATAGTGGGAGATGAAATACTTATGAAAAATAGATATTGTTTGTATGACTTTTGAACCTTTGTCATGAGCTTATTATATTTACTCTAGAAGATGGGAAAGGACGACTTTTCTCTATAAGGATGCCTTGTTATTTACTACATTCATGTCCAATCATAAGGTACACAAGGTATTGGTATATAATGAAAGTTCTATCAATATTCTCATTAGAGACACCATGATATAGATGGGTGTTAACGTATCTAAGTTAACTCTAGTAAAAAACCCCTTTGATCAAGACAAAAGGGAAATATATACCAATAAAAGGTATATTAATCTTACCTATCACCATTGACACTTATCCCGGATGTTTCACTCTCCAATAAACTTTTATGGTGATTAGGATGGACCTAACATACAATGTCATACTTGGAAGACCACTTCTTTAAAAGAAAAATGCAGTGATTAGGACAAATTACTTAACGATGAAGTTTTATATAAATAAAAAAGTTATAACTATAAAGGGAAATCAGATGGTTTCTAGGTGATGCACTTGCACCTATTTAAATAGGAGGAATACTTTGTGGATGGACCAAATATCACCTCTTAAAAAAAAAGTTAAAGTATGAATAAAAATAGTAAAAGATCTAAAAGAAAGCAGTCTTATTTCAAATAAAAGTGTTATCACCAAAATTAGGTATTTTTTAGACCCTAGGCAAGAGAAAACCCTCATAAAGCTCTTTAATACCTAAATATACAACATTGATTCCAAGCCATTGGATATGCCATGCTTCAACTCAGAGGTGGCTTATTATAGTTTGAATGTATACCCATCTTTCTCCAAAATACAAGAGAAGAAAAGGAATTTTAATTAATAAAGACAAAAAACTATTTCAAAGGAATTATATAAACTATTGAAAGTTGGGTTTATTTGTGAGTTAATGTACCTAAAATGGTTGGTTAATATAGTGATGGTGAATGAGACAAATGGGAAACGCCATATGCATATAGACCTTACTAACCTCAACAAGACATGCCTTAGTGATAACTTTCCACTATCTTAGATCGATAAATTGGTTGGCTTTATAACTAGCTTTGAGTACTTGAGCTTCCTAAATGTTAACTCAAGGTATCACTACATATTCATACATCTAGATGATGAAGAAAAAATAACATTAATCACAAACAAAGAGACATTTTGTTATTGAGTCATACCTTTTGGCTTGAAGAAGTTATAGCCATTTACTAATGAATAATGGACAAAGTCTTCCAAGACTAATTAGGTAAAAACTTAAAGGTCTATATTGATGATATTCTAGTTAAAAAACATAAAGTTTGAGCAACATCTTTAATATTTATAAAAAGGTTTTTTTTTTTGTTATATGCCTACACTAAATGAAGTTGAATCTTACGGAGTGTGCATTTTCAATAAAGTGAGGAAAATTTCTAGGATTCCTAATTAATAACTAAGGGATCGAGCCCAGTCCTTAAAAGATCTAAGCCATGTTAAACATGACCCCTCCTCAATTGTTTAGAGATATATTAACAACCTTAACCAAGTTTAATTCTCATTTAAGAGAATGTGTTTGCATTTTTTCAAGACTCTAACAAACATCATTAGTTTTGAATGGACTCTAAAATTTCAGCAACCTTTAAAAAATAAAGTCAAATTTATCCTTCCTAAAAGTTTGCTCATAACCTAGAGAAAAAAAAGGATCTTTTTTTATTTATTTAAAGGTGGCAAACTTGGCGAATAGAGTAATTCTAGTATGAGATAAAGAAGAAATCAAAAGACCAATTATTATAAAAACATAGCTCTCCACGTTGCTAACTCAAAATACTTAAAGATTGAAAAGATGACCCTTATATTGGTTAGTGTTGTCAGGAAGCTCAAACCATATTTCCAAACACATCAAATGATTGTGTTGAAAGACTAGTGTCTAAGATAGATTCTTTATAAACCTAACTTGTTAGGATGTTTAGTAAAATAGGCAATTAAAATGGGGGAGTTCAAACTCTAGTGCCAAGTAAGACCGAATATCAAGGCGCAAACTCTAACAAATTTAATTGTAGAGTGCTCAATCAAAGATCTTCCAACACTAGATAAACACAAAACAATAGAGTCCAATTTAAGTTGAGACCCGTAGAGGTTGTATATGGATGGATCCTCAAATACTAATGTGAGTGTAGTATGAATTGTGTTGATAAGCTTTAAAAGGTGATTTTTTTTTTAATATGGGATTTCTTTTGAATTTTTCTTCCTCTAATAATATGGTAGAATATAAGGTATTATTAGCTAGCCATGACTTGATTGAGAGTTTTAATGTCTATCCTCCATATATATTAATGATCTCCAGCTTGTAGTGGGGTATTGTATTAGATAACTTGAAGCCAATAAGCTTTCAACCAAATACCAATAGAAAGTTCAAGCACATTTAAACTTAAGGAGAGAAGAAGGAAACGCAATCTTCATAAAAAAAAATACATTAAAGGAAAATGACAAGGTATACCTCCTCTCAAAGCTTGTCATTAATAACCTAATATAATTATCTCATATATTTGGATTGAGATACATGAAAAGTCAAGCATAAAATAAGAGGAAACAAAGACAGTAGCCACCATAAAAATTATACTAGATAAAAATTACTTAAGCAATATTTGCTTATAGAAAAATTACCAAAAGACAAGAAGTTGTTTGACTAACAAGGCATGTAGATAAGTATTGTCTATTAGATGGTGAGTTGTATAAATGGTTAACCACTAGTCATTTATTAAAATACTTGTTTTTAAAAGAAAGTGGATATATGTTGACAGAAATATATGAAAGGATCTATAGCTTTTATGTAAAAGCCAAGGCCATAACTTCCTAAACAATATAAGTAGGCTTTTATTTGCCTACTATCTTGAAGGATACCACTGACTTAGTAAAGAAATATTACAAGTGCTAGAGACTTGCTCTTATGTAGTGCCAACCTTTAGCTGAACTACCCATTATTATGTCTTTGTAACCTTTCATCCAATGAAGAATTGATATACCTAGATTATTCCCTAAAGCCTTAGGAAGAAGGTAGTTTATCCTAAAATGTATTGAGTATTTCATGAAATTGGTAGAAGTTGAAGCCCTATAGAAAATAACTATAAACAAGATCATTTCATTTTCATAAAGAAAGAATTATTTTTAGGTTTGGACTCTTTAGAGTTTTGATCATAAGCAATGACACCCAGTTTGATAACAAGAAGATAAAGGAACAATGTCCAAAAGCTCCACAATGAAAAAAAGTTCTCATTAATATCACATCCACAAACTAATAGATAGATAGAACTTACCAACAAGATATTACTGAATAGATTAAAAAGAAGATAGAAAAAGCTAAAGGTGAATGGGTTGAACTCCTTAACGAAATTATATGGGCTTACAAGACCATCCAAGAATTTTCATATGAGAAACATCTTTTCTCCTTGCCTATGGTACTATGGCTATCATTCATATAGAAATAAGATTCCCTAGCTATATGATACTGCACTTCTCCTTTAAAGACAACAAGAAATAATTGAGAACCAACTTAGATATACTAAAAAATGCTCAATTGACAACAATAGTAAGAAATGAAGCCTTTAATTATAAAACAACATAATATCACAATGCTAAGGGGGAAATGGATAGTTTAAAATAAAATGGATGAAGAAAAAAGCCGCCAAAACGCCCAAAACACTGTCCAATCTCCATTAAAACACTAAGAATCATCTTCACCTTATCACCACGAGTATTTCAACCTTTTTTTTTTATTGCAAACCGTCAGCCAAGCTTATGTGTCCCACCAAGCCACCATCACCACTACTACACCGGTCAAGTTAGAAAATTACATGTCCATGTGCATTTATTATTATTTTTAATTTAATTTCAATTTTTTATTTCTAATATTTATTTTTTAATTTTGAATTATATTTTGTAGTTTATAAGTACACTTGGTTAAGATGCCTTGTTCGTGAGGCGCATCATCTTCATCTTCCCGTAGAGTTCCTCGGTACATGGATCCTGGACCGATTGATCCATCCATTCTATGGTTGCAGGAGTCACATAGATCACATGCCATATGGAATAGGAATGTACGTTTGTTTTTCATTTGACAAAGATGATTAATTATTGTGCTAATTACCCTATAATTCATGTTAATACATCAAACTTTCTTCTTTTATTATGCAGGATTTGGGTAAGATTTATTGCAAATTTTATAAGTTGATGCCGCTTCCAGATCCGATGATTCCATAAATTATATAGACAGGTTTTTATTACATCACATGTCTGCAATACATAAAGATGGATCATGAGATTCATGACTTGTTCACGGCGCTCATTGAGAGATGGAGACAGGAGACTCATATGTTCCACCTTCGTGTCATGGAGATGACACCTACATTGCAAAACATTGATGTTCTACTTGGCTTGTCTATAAATGGGCAAGCGTGTACTGCTGTGGATATTCAAAATAAGATAACTTTATGCGAGAGTGTATTTGGACGTGTACCCCTTCCTAAAATGTTCAAGAGGAATGCTTTATCCATGAAATGGCTTTGGGAAAACTTTTTTAACTTACCAATATTTTTGTATTATATTTTTTTATATTTGAGTTGGTTACTAATTGTTGTATTTTTTTTTCACATAAAGCTATGGTCCTGGGAGGGAGCATTTACACTTGGGGCGCCCACAAATTGAGTCTATACCTGTTATGTCTATCCAAGTTTTAGAGGTTGATATATAATCTTCATTAGGATACAAGTAATATGTTATTGAACATACAAATTATGTTGTTTAGATTAAAAATTATGTTGTTTAGATTAAGAATATTTTTCTTGGAAACCTTATTTAATAAATATCATTGCTTATTTATTAACAGATGATGTGGGAGTAGATATTTTGAACATAATCCAACCTATGTTTTGTTATTTTATCAAATCGAGTTAGATAGACGACAATCAAATTAGGTATATTAATAAATTATGACAGTGAAATAATTGTGTGTTGTTGTTGGTAAATGATGAGAATTAATTACTTGTGTGAATGTTTGATTTTTGGATATTGGTAAATCTATTAAAATAATTGTGTGAGTTGGTATTGGTAAATTATGAGAATTAATTACTTGCATTGTTTTATTTTTTGGATATTGGTAAATCCGTTAAAATAATTATGTGTGTTGATGTTGGTAAATAATGAGAATTAATTACTTGCGTCGATGTTTGATTTTTTGGATATTGTAAATGTTATGAAATTATTGCATAGGTTGATGGTGAAATTTTTTTATATTTATAAATGTTGGGAAATAATTTTTGATGGGTTGATATTGGTAAATAATGAGAAATGATTGCATTGTTAATGTTTCAATAGGTTGTGTGAAATCCTTACTCAACAGATACTATGACATATGCTTTTTTTATATGTACACTGGTCATGGATTTATGGACATCAGTTGTCCTTCTTGTACCTTTTGAACTTGTTGAGTTGCATTGCTCGGACCGTGTGATGCGACAATTTAGCTTTAAGCAACATATCTCGTATGACATAGATACGAGTGATCAGTTGCATTCCATTAATCATTCAGGTAGCACGCTAATTATAATTGGATGATCCACTATCTCTAACATATATTGATGTAGGATGCATGAAGAAATTTTGTTTTTAGAGAGGTGCATCCTGTAATTTCTAAGGAGAAATACATGGGTTGGTACCTGAGTATAACACGTCAAATCATTACATCTAACCAAGCGCAAGTTCCTTCATGCAAAGAGATGGAGTATGAGTCACATGCAAGATGGATTCAGAATATTGTAAGTATTTGTTACTTTTTTATAGGCTTTGACAAAATCATTGTATTTTATTTATGAATTAATAATATCTATTTGCTTCATATTAGATTGGACAGTTGATACATGATGGTCGATGTGTTGTAGGTTATCTTCGTGATCTTGATGATGTTGATGATGGACTTGTTCATTATTATGCATTTTTTTGGCTTGAGACATATTGTACTATACTTGACCTGTTAAGAGAGATATTGAGTCTAAATGATATTGTCTCGAAAGATGAGATCACATAGACAAGTGGAAGCCATGCTATTGATAAAGTTGGTCCAACAACCTGTCATCGCAGAAGACATAGATAGACTAAGATATATTATTATGTAGTGTATAATTATGTTGTGTTATTTTTCTAGTTAAGGGTTATTTTTATTATTACTAGTTTTGTAATATTGTTTTTGTCAAATTGTCATGTTGATTTTAAAGTTATCTTACATATTATGTATTTTCATAGTTTGTTTATATAAGCATGATTTAATATCGTCAAAAAACATATAAACATGTGAACAAGTTGTTTAAAATTTCAAATCATTCATTAACAACTTAAAAATACAAAAATAAAAATGATGTTTAAAAAACACATATAATTTGGAATAATAATTAACAAATAAAAATGATATTAAAATATTAAACTTTGAATTATGGATATGAGGTTTGATAATTTATAGATCTTGTTTGACTTTTAGTTTTGTTGTGGTTTAGACTTAGTTCAACATTTAAACTAGGTGTGGGGCACAGCTGTTATTCTCGATAACAGTTATTTAGTGTTTCTAAATGAATGTTAATAGTAATAGCAGTTGTTTAATAAAACGCTAATGAGAATAACAGTTGTTTACAACCGCTATTATCATTAACGATTGTTAATAAAACCGTGTTTTTTAAAAGCGGCTGAGTCAAAACTATGCTATTTCACAGAAACTTTTATCAAACTATACTAGTTTGATCAAATATCCACTTTCTTCACATGGGATTTTGTATGGTAGGAGGGACACATTAGCTTCTTCTCCTTTTTGTTTTTTTTTTTTCTCACTTTTATGCCACATAAAAACAATAACATCTCCCACTTGTCACCTCCACTATATCTCTCTCTTTCTTTTTCTTTTTTTTTTGGATTTTCTTGAATTGTTTTTTGAAAAAAAAAATATTAACAATTGAAAAATAGTTGAAAATCATAAAATAGACATGTGAACAACCAAAATGCATCAAAAACATATTTCTTTGATTTATTTATTTATTCTTTTTTATGAAAAATCTTTAAAAAAATGAGGTCAAAATCGAGTTATGATATTTCCTTATCTCTCTATCTCAAACAATAATCAAATACTATCATGGAGTGTAGAAAAAAAAAAAGCGGGGGTTGCATTCACTTGTATGTTTGTTGAAAGTATATCAATATTGGAATGAGTTGCTGAAAATCCTGAGCCTCATTTCAGGATATCACATGTGAACACGTGCATGTACATGTTAATTTACGGGCAAAAAAACAAAAAACAAAAGGACAGTAATTATTTATTAAAAAAAGATGTTGAGATACAAAATGGCGCTTTACAAGTCATCATGCCATGAAAGATTCAAGAGACTCGTCTAAAAGTTCCATTAAACTAGGAGTATATAGATATGAATCATCATTAAAAAGCCAAAAGTTCTCATAGCAATCACTTGTCAATATTGGCTCATGCGTGCTAGTGATTTCTATTTCCTTTTCATGACTATCTTCTATCACATTTTGGAGTTCAGTTTCAGTTTTATTACTAGGAATTAACCTCTCATTTGAACTTAATTTAGTATTGAAATTCGCCTCTATTTTTTTGGAGAATTTTGATGAGCTAATTTTAGATTTTCCCTTCTTAACCCCTAGCTTTATGCTCAAATGAGTGTTCCAATGATTCTTCACTTGATTATCTGTTCTTCCTGGAATCCGACCAGCAATTAGAGACCACCTAAAAAAAATTGAAACTATATATAAGAACAGACGTTTAGTATATTCAATAACAAACAACAAAGCCCAGAAACTAGCTCTAATTTTAACGAGTACAAAAGAATTGCTGATGATAGTATCATTAAGAAACAATAGTATCATTGTCTCCACAGTGACGATCAATCAATTACATTCACCAACTTTATTAATAAATTAATCAAATAATCAATTTATTAAAATTTACCACGCATTTTTTAAGACTTAATTATTATGTTTTATCTGGGAAAAAAGAATGAGATGCATGCTAACTCAAAATTATATAACGTGCATACGAGATGAAGAGAAACCTATTGCCAAGAAGCTTATGGAGCCGGATGATAAGGTCATCCTCGTCCTCTGAGAAAGCCCCGCGCTTAACACTAGGGCTTAGATAATTCACCCATCTTAGCCTGCAGCTTTTGCCTCCTCTCTTGAGGCCTAAACCACAACATTAATTCAAATCTTTTAGCTGATAAAAAAAAAAAAAAACACCACGAGCTCTAAAACTAACATCAATCCCTTCTACATGGAAAGGTAAAAAAGAAATGCTAACCTGCGACTTTTGCTGCCTGATTCCACTTCCCTTTGCCATGCACCTTTACGTAATCCATCAAGATTCTATCTTCCTCCACTGTCCACAACCCTTTTCTATATTCTCTACTCCCAGCTCCTTCCATTGTTGTTGCAGCCAAATGACGTTTTATTGTAAATATGAAGATATTTATAATTATTAATAAACCCTTTTCGAAGAGAGGTTGCTAGAAAGAAGTTTTGAAACCCCGTAGTAGTGGTAGACTAGTCCCCCAATATTTTGTAGTTTATATATATGGAGGATATGCATGAAAAGGAAGTCATTGATAGAGTGTATGATTGGGTGGGGGGGGGCTACGATTCCTTCCCCTTCCCCACAAATTATTGAGGTTCAAGAAAGTTTTTGAAGCAGTGGAAATTATGAGTCATGAGAAGTGACAAAGCTCATTACAGCAATATATCAATGGCAATCTAGGTGGTCCAGAGGAAGAAAATAGGCTTTTGTTGGTTACATAGACGACAACAAATTATAAATGTACGTTCCTTTTCAATTGTCGGGCTACCAAAGATTCTCCAGCCCTCTCACAAACTGAAAATTACCACGTTGGCTACATCTAGGCTAGTACTTTTCTTAGTCATTTTTTATGATTATACTGCTGACATTTGTTAGTTTAAACGAGCTGGGTTCGGATTAGATGTTTTAAGAGTTTTTTTTATTTTACTTTAGCACACTCAAAAGAAAAATTAGAGAAATAATGCATTCCATAAAACATTGAAGAAATTAATATAGCAGAGAGAGTCATATATGATATATGCAATTCGAGTAGGAAGTATCACATGACTTTTTTAGAATTATAAAATGATCTATACAAATTTAAATTGGAGAGAGGGAGAGAGGGGGGGGTGGGAGATTTTGAAGACATCAAAACTCTGATGATAATACCACAAATATCAAAAAAGATCTTGATGAGACGAATCTAACAATATCAAAGCAAGCGTGTCTCGCCACTTTTGAGAAGCTTATGTGGCCCATTTTGGTCTTTATTATTGACATTCCTTATTGTTATTGGATTCGTCTCGTTAAGATCTTTCTGGTGATACCTGTGATGTCGTCATTGGAGCTTCTAAGTGTCTCTGAGGTTCTTTTTCCTTTCTTTTTTCTCTCTCCTCTCTCCTCAAATTAGATTTTTCACGACCATTTTATATATAATTTAAAGAGAGTCGCATGTGACTCGTGAATCATATATGTCAGCTGCAACTCTCTAAATTGTGTTATTTCTAAAAAAGAATTAACTATGAGTTCCACAAAAACTCGATTATGCTATCGACATTTGTTGGTTTTGACGAGATGGATTTGGATAAGACGTATTGAGAATCCATCTGGGAAAATTATGACTTTTACCTTTGGATGTGGCTTTTGAAACACTACAAATTATAGCTTTTGAAAATAACACATGGAAGGGGTTGTGATATTAGTTTTTAAAGTATTACCAAACAATTAAAAGTCTCAGTCACAACTAAAGCCAAAGCCACAATCAAATTGGTGATTCTCAAACGAGCACTAAAAGCACTTGTATTAGTCTTGTACTAGTTTGTATAGAATTGAGGAATCTATTTCACGTTTTCATTCATACTTTTGAATACAAGAACATAGAGCTTATTTATAATCCCTTGTACAGGTTATCTTCTGAAGAATAGGAGATAAATATTGTAAGTGATAGACATGGAATATAACCGAACAACTAAGAGTTTTAATCACAACTCTTTAGAAGATAACTACAATCTAAGATAATTACAATCTGCTACACTCCCCCTCAAGTTGGTGCATAGATATTTTGCATGCCCAACTTGTCTAACACTTGGTGAAAGGCTTTACTTGATACTGCCTTAATGAGAATGTTAACAAGTTGATCTTGAGATCGAACATGAGGAACTTCAATTATCTTTGCTTCCAGTTGTTTTTTAATAAAATATCTGTCAATCTCCACATGCTTTGTTCGGTCATGCAGAACAGGATTGTGAGTTATGTCACATGCAGACTTGTTATCACGGTATAATTTCATAGGAAATGGTGGTGAAATCTTGAGTTCCTGCAACAAATTTTTAATCCATAACAGCTTACATACACCTTTAGTCATACCTCTGTACTCTGCTTCCGCACTAGATCTAGCGACAACTCCTTGTTTTTTGCTTCACCATGTAACCAGATTTCCCCCAACAAATTTCAAGTATCCTGTAGTTAAACGTCTGTCGTCAATTGAGCCAGCCCAATCTACATCAGTATAGCCTTCGATATTCAAAGTATCTCTCTTAGTGAACATAATTCCTTTACCTAGAGAAGATTTCAAATATTGTTAGATACGTAGTACTGCCTTCATATGTTCTTCACTAGGAGAGTGCATAAATTGGCTAACAACACTAAGTGAGTATGCTAAGTCAGGTCTAGTATGTGCAAGATACATCAATCGTCCTATCAGCCTCTAATATTGTTCTTTATTTGTATGAATCTGATTTGAAAGTGCACTCAACTTGACATTTTCAGCAGCAGGTGTGTCACTCGATTTGTAGGCTAGCATGCCAACTTTATTAAGCAAATCAATTGTGTATTTCTGTTGTGACAAGAGTATACCATGTCTAGATCTCAAGACCTCGATTCCTTGAAAGTACTTTAAAGATCCGAGATCTTTCATTTCAAATTCATGAGAGAGATAAGTTTGCTGGGCTTCCTTTTCAATAGAGTCATTTCCTGTCACAATCATATCATCAACATATATAATCAATATTGTGAGCTTCACTTCCTTATGCTTTATGAAGAGAGTATGGTCAAAACTACTCTGTTGATATCCAAATGCCTTTATTGAGTTTGTAAATCTGTCGAACCAAGCTCTTGGTGATTGCTTTAAACCATATAATGATTTTTGCAATTTACAAACTTGTTTGCTTCCTTCAACCTGTAATTGACATCCTAGAGGCAACTCCATTTATACTTCTTCTTAGAGATTCCCGTGCAGGAATGCATTCTTTACATCAAATTGACATAGTGGCCAATCAAAATTTATAGCTAATGACAAGAGAATACAGGCTATGTTTATTTTAGCCACTGGTGCAAAAGTTTTTGCATAATCAATCCTGTATATTTGACTATATCCCTTGGCCATAAGCCATGCTTTAAACCTCTCAATATCACCATCAGCTTCGTATTTGACTGAAAAAATCCATCGATATCCCACAGGTTTCTTTCCTACAGGTAAGTCAATCACCATTCATGTTGCATTTCTTTGGAGAGATTTCATTTCTTCATTCATTGTATTTTTCCACCTAGGATCCTTTATAGCTTCCTACACACTATTAGGAACATACACAGTAGATAATTTATTTACAAATGATTCACATGCCTTTGATAGCCTATGGTAAGATACATAATTATTTAATTGGTATTTAGGGGTAGAAGTACGAATAGGTTCATAATAAACTCTAGGAATTCCTCTTGTGATACAGTTAAGAAGTATTCAAAGTGGAGGTTCAGGATTTACCTGTGATTCATCAGTTGATGGTAACTCATGAGGAATGGAAGCATCAAATGGAGATAATTGTTATTGTGATACATTTGGTTCAGTTATATTAGGATGGTCATACGGTTGAAGCTCAAGTATTATTTACAAAGGCTATCATTGTTGGCTCAATTGCTACATCCATATGTTCTGGTTCTGCTGGTTCCTGTTCAGGTGGTTTAGGTTCAGTTAAAGTGTGACTTCTGTTCTCAATTTGATGGCTAAGATACTGCAAGTTAAGACTTTCCTCCCCCTGATTTGTAGTTGTTGTTGCAGGAAAGTACATCTGGTATTCATGAAATTGTGCATCTATGGTGACATACAATTTGTGAGTGGGTGGATGGAAACACCGATACCTTTTCTGATGGAGACCATAACCAATAAAGACACATCAGAGAGCACATAGTTGAAGTTTATAACGGATATGTTTTGGTATATGTACAAAGGCAATGCAGCCAAAGACTTTTGGGGGCAGGTTTGGTGTGAGTGGTGAGGACAAACTTTGGTTTAATGTATCAAGTGGTGTATAGAAGTCTACGTTGTGGGATGGAATATGATTTCTTATATACAAAGTAGTTGTAAGTGATTCGCCCCAATAATAAAAGGGCATAATGGCTTCAAATAGTATGGTTTGAACCATTTCCAGGAGATATCTGTTTTTTCTTTCTGCAACCCTATTCTGTTAAGGGGAATAGGGGCATGTAGTTTGATGGATTATGCCCTAACCATGTAAAAATTGCTTCATCTCATAATTGACAAACTCCCCACCATTATCAGTGCAAAGGACCTGAATTGAAGTTTTATACTGAGTAGCAACCATTGAATAAAACTGTTTAAAAAGTGAGGACACAGCCTGCTTTGTTTTCATCAAACATACCCAAGTCATTTGACTATGATCATCAATAAAGGAGACAAACCAACGTGATCCATTCAAAGTTGGAACTTTTGCAGGCCCCCAAACATCAGAGTGTATAAGTGTAAATGGTAAAGGACTTTTATTCAAACTTGGTGGAAAAGGAACACGGTGGCTCTTTGCCAATTCACAAGTTTCACATTTAAACAATGGTGGAGATGCGTTTCAAAATAATTCAGGAAACAAATGTTTTAAATATCCAAATGAAATATATCCAAATCGCTTGTGCCACAACCAAATATTAGACATAGATGTTGAACTAGTAACTGATAATGACTGAGCCAATGCACTTAATCTAGATGATGTGAGATCAAGATAATAGAGCTTCCCCTTTTTAGTACCACAACCAATCATCTTCCTTGTCTTGATATCCTTGAAAAAACAATGGTCAGGCCAAAAAATCACGAAACAATTCAAAGAAGTTGTAATTTGTGAGACAAATATCAAATTAAAATTAAGGGAAGGAACTATAAGAACAGAGTCTAAATTTAGTTTATTTAAAGAAAATGAACCTTTTCTAACAACCGTGGCTTCAGTTCCATTTGTTATAGACACAACATATTTTTCAGATGGTTTCAATTTAGAGACAGAGGAGGAAGTATCAAAGGACATATGATCAATTGATCCAGAATTAATAATCCATGCATAAGATCCAATAGGTGTAGGTTTATCAAACGGCTTACCTGGTGATTCTAAGGAGATGTGTAATGCAGTAGCATTAGTATTAGGTGAAGACATTTCAGTTATGGCGGTGGAGATAGATGATGTTACAAGTGGAGTCTTGCCTTTACGTTTTGGAGCCTTAAAAGGATCCCACCATTCAGGATATCCAGTCAAGTCATAGCATCGGCTTTTAGTATGTCCAGTGTCTCCACAATTAGTACAGTATCTAGATGAGCTAGACTATTTGTTTCCAATATCAAAGCTACAAGATGTCACCATGGAACCAATGGAACCAGAGTAAGTTTGTCGGACAGGTAGTGTGTTTGACAAGCTAACATGGCCACAGAATAAGAAGTAGTCGGGTCACTGGTTAGAAGGATTTAACGATTTGCTTCACGATGAATATATACATATGTGCATTCAAGATCCAGGCTTGGATCCATGCGAAGTATTTCTCCTCGTACTTGCTCAAATTCAACATCAAGGCCATTTAAGAAGATGTGTATCCTTAATTTTTCAACTGCTGCTTTATACATACTAATATCTTCAGGGTCCCTCATTTTGACTTTTGTTACTGTAACCAAGTTCTTGAAATATTTCAACTAGCTCACTATAATATGTAGGAAGAGAACAACTAGATTGACGAATGGAGAAGGCATGTTGATTGAGAGCAAAGATTTATGTTTCATCTAATCTATCATAGACTACTTTAGCAAGAGCACTCCAAATTTCACGAGCAGTACATAGGCGAAGATACTTTTTCATAATCTCTGAGGTCATTGATGTGAGTAACCAGCCTTTAATTTTTTGATTTTCGGCATACCATTTGGAGTAAGAAGGGTCTTTTGTATCAGGTTGAGTTGATTCGCCAATAATATAATCGAGTTTCTCACGACCAGCAATTTGCATTTCGATGATTTGAGACCAAGTGTCATAATTGGTTTCGATAAGTATTATACCAGCATTGAAACCTAAGTTTTTAGTTTGGACATGTATAATAGGAAAGGATGATTCGGTAGTCATTGTATTGAGGAGTAATGTGATTCAGTGGATTTGTAGGGATTTTTAGAAAACCTGCTCTGATGCCATATAGAATTGAGGAATCTATTTCACGTTTTCATTCATACTTTTAAATACAAGAATAGAGGGCTTCTTTATAGTCTATTGTACAGGTTTATCTCTTGAAGAATAGGAGATAAATATTATAAGTGATAGACATGGAATACCAAACAACTAAGAGTTCTAATCACAACTCTTTATGGGATAATTACAATCTGCTACAGTTTGTATATCCACGCTACGTTGCATGAGGTGGGGGGTGGGGGTGAATTTTTCTATATGTAAAAAAAATATACAGGTCTCATGAAATTATTTATTATTGTCATTAAACTCAAAAATAAAATATATTTAAAAAAAATATCAAGAAAATTATTTCAATTAAAGTATCTCTTGTTTATTTTAGTCCACGCAATGTTTTAATTGGAATCATTGTTTCTATTTAAAAATTCATTAAGATAAATTTTATGATTGTTAAATCAAGTTAATAAAAAATATCAAAAAAATATGTTCATATTTTATGTGATTGAGAGCAAAAAAAAATGTAAATTTGATAAAATTATTGTCAAAATCTATTTAAAAATCTTAATAATAAAAAATGGATTTCAATCGAATTTTCATGAACAATTATTATTATTATTATTATTATTATTATTATTATTATTATTATATCAAATATATAATAATTGAAAAAAAAATTATTAAAATTCAAATAACAATTTATAATAGTATTTAAGAACCATGTGAAAATTAAAAGGCAAGTAAATCTAGTAAAAAATTTATAATAGTATTCAAATAACCCATGCACTTGACCCTACTTTGTTTTTTTATTAAGGGTACAGAGAACATGTCATTTGTTTTTTATTTTTGTGAGAAAAAAAAATACGGATGATAGATTGTTTGTGACAAACATAAAATACTTGTGTCCCCCAGTAAACTTGCATCGTCTATAGTGTATCGCATGCTAACCAGCTAAGCTACCATATAGAAATGTTATAAAATAATTAAAAATTTTATTTAAATGCTTTACTATTCATATGAACATTAAAACACCAAAAAAAAAACAGTTGTTTTAGAGTAGTAGTATAATAATATGGCAAATATGTATATATGTTGAAAATTAAGTATTTATGTCATTATCAGTTTTGAATTCAATAATTTAAATTAGATAAAAAAATAAAATAATAAAAGTTCAGTTATTATTACTTTTATAGTGCAATTACTCATATCCAATAAATATAACAAGCCATTATATAAGAAAGCATGAGAGGATCTCAATTAAAAAAATATTATTAAAATTAAGAGTAATTAAAAGTGATGCATCTACATATTTTATACATAACTCACTTTCTTTAAAGGCCCATAAATAGAGGAAATGGACAAGGTGAGGACACAAAATTCTTAGGCTCAGCTACGTGCTAAGCTCAAACATCTATGGGTCTAATAAAATATCAAACTCAACACCCTTAAGTCCAATCATGTGCGAAACACAAATGTTTGTGGATCTAGCAATACACCAGCCCCACACACCAATGGGCTTGGCTACGCGTTGAGCCCAAACGCTCATGGATCTGGTAAGATATCAGACTCAACACCTTTAAGTTAAATAATGTGCTAAACACAAACGCTTGTGGATCTGGCAATACACTAGCCCCAACACCAATGGGTTTGGCTACGCGCTGAACCCAAACGCTCGTGGGTCTGGCAAGATATTAGACCCAACACCCTTGGGCTTATCTAAGTGCTAAGCCCAAACGTCTATGGGTCTGGCAAGATGTCATACCCAACTCTATTAGGCTCGTATAAGTGTGAAGTCCAAGCACTCATGGGTCTAGCAAAACATCAGACCCAACACCTTTGGAGCCAGCTACATGCTTACACAAATACTTGTGAGTCTGGAAAGATATCAAACTCAACTCAACTCTATTAGGCTCGACTACACATTGAGCCCAAATGCTTGTCGGTCTAGCAAGATAACAAATTCAATTCCTTTATATTTGACTATGCGCTGAGACCAAGCGTGTTTGGGCCTGAAAAGATGTTTGGGCCTGAAAAGATGCAGACCCAACATTCTTGGGTTTAGAATCATTCCAGATCAAAACATATAATCGATGGTTTTTATTAACCCCATGTTAAGTCATGAGATTATCAAAACCCTTAACCCAAGATGCTAAAAGCTTAGAGTAATTATTTTCCTACATCCCTATATATATATATATATATATGAAAATCCTCTACAAATTAGATATATTTTAATTGATATTAGTGCTATAAAAAGATTATTTCTAATGTTAATGTTATGTACATAATAAAATATAAAATTCTTTTACAACTCTATTATTTGTCTGACAGTACTAATAACGTAAAAAGATATTTCTAATATTGTGTAAAAGATCAGCATTAATATTAATATAATGGATTTTTTTTTTATTGTGATGGGGTTAGTCCTCTTAAGGTAATCATTTCTCTATAGCCCTGCTTTATTTATCTTGTCTCGAGGAACCAGCAAGGAGCTTCTTCTTTTTTCCAAAAACATGCTACACAACCAACGATCAAAGTTATCGTCCATAGATCTCCTTTCATCATGTCCAGTGCTTTGTCTTTGTAGTCCCAGACAATCTAGGAGTGGGTCTCGGAGTTGCAGGATAACGAAGGGGAGGAGGCATATGTTACCTGCACCTCATGGTGTTTTGACCGCCGAATGAACCGACTCTTATTTCTCAAGGGTTATGTCTTGGAAATCCTCCTGTTCCAACACAGCTAATACCAACTGGCGTTGTGGTCACAAATGGACTCAATGAGAACTTGGATTATCTAGTGGAGGTTCCTCAAGACAAGATAAATAATGCAAGGAAGTATGTGTTCATGATTCTTGACAAATTACTTACACATTACGGGCTCAAAATAATTAACCAGTTTCAATAAGATTCAATGCCTCAGCATATCCACAATTACAAATGCTGACTGATAGACGCACTTGGAGAGATTCAATCAGAATCCTCAGCTTAATCATCTTCTAAACCCAAAGTAAATGGGAAAATAAGGCTTCAAAAGTAGTGTTAATGTACATTCAAGAAGTACTTGCCATTATAGGCCTCCAAAACTATGAGCTGGTGACAGTCGGTGTCTTCAAACTTCTGCGTACATGACCCTGCCCCTTCCGATTAATGACCATCGTGGATCCAAGAAACAACGTTTGCAGTCTTCTCTAATCATTCTGCAGTTACTGAAGTTCAGAAAATATGATTGAAAAAAGCAAAAAAGAAAGCAAGGATGACAGGACTAAGTGTAGGGGGTTGAATCATAAATGCCATGAATTTACCTGAATTTTCTGAAGTAATTTCTCTGCCGTAATTTTCTGCTGTGCCCCACTCAAAGACTCCGACTTCATAATTGCATTGACAACAATAATAGCTGTTGATGGAGAATCAGCTTTCACCTATATTCAAACACGAAAAACAAAAGGTTATATTAATAGAAGTAGGACTTTTCAACACAAGCAAAACAGAGCAGTCTTGTGGACATGAAAGTAGGCAAACATGCCTAAAGCAGGGGAAGATGCGAGAGTGAGAGAAGGATGAATGAAAAGTGAGTGGAAGAAAAAATTGGAAATCAATATCATAATACAGCACAAAAAAGTCATACCCAAACACGGCCATTTAAGCCAACAGCTATCTCAAAGGAGAGCTTCTTGCCAAGTGCCTCAAGAACCGGACATGTTGGTGAGCTCAGCATTACTTTCCAGGATTTGCCTTCACAACTCGAACATAAAGCAGAGCACCTACCTGTTCCAAGAAGCATGAATCAAAGGAAACCTTAGAAGTGCAATTTCAGTTCGAAGTGTTCAGCCACAGTTTTTTGTTCATTTATTAATGTTGGAAGAAAGAAATAATCAAGGCTGTGCACCGAGCCAGAAGGCAGACTGTTATGACAGTTGCAAAATATGGAATTTGTTGTGTTGAATTCTAAAATTGGATCCCGTCCACAGAATGAATGAGATTTTTGTAGTGATTAGGGGACTTTCTGTAAAATTGGCACAATTCACTTGACAGAGCAAATTAAGATTTGCTATAAAATCTGTTGAGATTGGAAACTAAAGTGAATAAATAACAGCAGCGGCAGCGGTGGGAAGGATACAAGACCTTACAAAATAAACTAAAGTGACTATCTAATGATTCTCCTTACTCTAGAAAGGTCGGTTTTTTGTTCATCACCGCGTCAAATTATTCATCTTTTATAAGCAATTAGTTAACATCTCTTCTTGTTTCAAGGCAAACTTATCTGAGATGAAATCGACAATTTGATGGTAATCAAGGTGAAAGCTTATTCCTGAGATGTCAGTTAAGAACTTTCCTTGAAATCTTGAAGTAAGTCATGTATAATGTCCTTGGGTGTAACCTCGTAAGTAGCAGAAGAACACTTGTTGAAAGTAATGAGCCAATACTTGTTCAATGGCAAGCTGTATGGATGATATTGGAAGGGAAGGAAGCGAGCATTGATTGAGTAATTGAGATTTGAAATAATTATGCAGATACCAACTCTTTGATTTTTTACTCGGAAACTAATGGAGTAAGTTTCTGTTGCGGCTATCTGATGTTTCCTATAACTCCAGATTGGTTGTTTTTGCTCGTTAAAATGCTGGCAAATTATGCATCTCTTACAAGTAATCAACATGTCTCATCATCTCCAGGCAAGCTTAGCTGGGATGAAATTGGATGATGTGCTGGTAAAAAAAGTTGAAAAGCCTTTTCATGATGTGATCATTTAAGAGCTTTTCTTGAAAACTTGAAGGCAAGTCGTTAATTGTTTTTTACTTGAAATCTTGGAAATCAGCTGAGGTAGGATGTCAAGATCAGGCAGCACAAACATTTGTTTCAAAAGAATGGAGTGAGGGGAATGTTAGAAACTCTTGACGTTATTGCATGACAGGGGAGTCATCACCTGTAGATTCAACAACTCGACGTTCATGTTCGGTCAGTTGGAGAGGTATCCGATGATACATCCCCTCCTCTGCGGTGTTCGAGTTTTGAGAAAAATATGTGGCGATGTCCTGTTTGGGAAATCGTACTTCCTCGAATTTCCTTGCCGACCTGTATTGGATTACTACAAAGATCGATTTTCTTATGTGGGACACTGCCAATAAAGATAAAAATAGATTACGAAATTGGAACTACTTGGGCCAATCCCTACCGACTTGCACCTTCTCTTGTCGCCGAGGCCAGAAGGGAACAAAAATAATATGGAGCCAACTGTGAAATGGCCGAGAGATGGTCAAGATAATTATTCTAGACAGGAAAACCGTGAACTTTATATTCTGATATTTCTTGTTGAATAATGGTTTTTATAGTGGATGTAATAGGCAGGACCTTCGGAGTTCAGACAACTCATGTGCGGTGCCCACCATTATCATACCTCGGGAGAAGAAAACTTCTGGCTCACCTGCTTACATCCATTAGAGACCTGTCCTCTCTGTAAGCACAAGCTGTTTTCTTCTCTCAACGGGCTTCGTGCTAGCACATCAATACAGCAAATATATTTTCCAGTAAATTTCACTTCCTTTTCGCTTTAAATTAATGTATGTCAAACTGAAATATTCAAATTGCATCAATTAATTCCAAGCCATTTCTGCTTCGGACAGTGATGTGTTTTTTGGGGAGAGATCTATGGTTAAAAGACAAACCGAATTAAAAGATTTAAAGATGACGGGCTATGGTAAAAAGAAAAGAAATGCTTTAACTAGGCATGAAAAGCTTTTTTTTTTTCTTTGAAAAATAAAGAACATAAAGACCGTATATACTCGCTTTGGTGCACGTCATTCATCCCGAAGTTAGACTATTTAATTTTTATGTTAAAAAATAAATATAGATATTGAAATGGGGTAAAAAAAACATAAAAAATTAATAATGACCGATTTATAATAATATTAATTAGGGTTAAGCCAAATACAAGATAATCTATTAAATTTGTGGTTTAAATCATGTAACTAAAATAATTTAATAAAAAAATAAAAATAATTTTAAATTTTTTAAAAAAATAAGTTAATTTTTTTTGTACTCAATTTAGAAAAAACATGAAATTTAATTTTCAATCAATTAAATATTAAAAAAAATTATAAAAAAAAATTAATTGTACAAAAAAATTTTAAAAAGTAATAAATCAAAAAAAAAATTTGTCAAGGCCCCACTTTATTATTATAATGGATAGTGGATTGTATCTAGACAATACACGCTATATTGTAGTGAATATTGTCTTGACTAAAGAAAATCTCCTTCCCTTTTAGTTTTTTTATTTTTATTGGAATTTTCAGTTTGATGCTCGAAAGCAAGCCTGACCATGCTATAGTATGCTCTGTCATAAAATGGTTGCGCTACCAAATTTCTATCTAATACCTAAAATAAAGGTACAAAATAACGAATAAGTAGTGCTTCCACAATTTCACCGCAATCTGTCACTATGCTAAATTCTCTTCACCAATGGTGGCTCAATTTACCCTTTTTTTCTATGCAACATGCAGCACCACAACTCATCGCTGTTTCCTACCACACTTTCGTATCAACCACTTCAACAACACACAGCTCTTTGAAAATGGAGAGTGACATAAAAAATCTACTCAGACAACCTTCATAAAAGCTCCTCTATCTTTTCCCTGGGTGCAAAATTAGCTTCTGGAGTTTGGACTGCTAATAAATTTGCAGACGCGGGACATGAACGTTAGGCAATATGGTTGCACACATGAATTCTTTCAGCTAGGTAGGCCACCAGTTGTACGAGCTAGGTGTAAATAACCTCAAACCACCCCCTTGTCCCCTCGCCCTTCTTTTGAGATAACCTCAAACTACCTTGAAGCATGCAGTCAAAGCTGCCATGGCTAGGCAAAGAAAAGATACCAGGAGGAGATTAATTGCCATAGCGGTCCTTGAAAAACATTTATGAAAAGAGTACTGATTTAGCTTGTTAGTTGAATGATTGGAAAGCATTTGGGACCCCCACAACATAGAAAATGGAAACTAAAAACAGCTCATCATACACAACTTGCATATAGGTCTTCGTCTATTAAATTGCCATCAAACCCTAAAATATCAGTAAGCAGGAGGCATCATAATTGGTCCCCTACTGAATAACAAAAAGAAAAGATTAGGTTAGAGCAAAGGATCCTACTTTCCTTGATGGCGATGGATGACATGCTACGAGTAAGATTAAGAATAAAAGCAACCAGGTTAGTGTCCTCGCGGTCCTGGAAGAGAATTTTCTGTCTTGCAAATTTTCTATCTCTGTACCCTGGGTTCGAATCTTTATATGTATATCTATCATTCCAGTGGTATCTTATTTGTCTACTAGATTTGCTTGTCTACTAGATTTGCAGATTTGCATTACAGGGTGTTTAGTAAATTTGGGAATTAGTTATAGCACACATGAAGGACACCCAGGTTATAATAAAAAAAAAAGAAGAAGAAGAATACTATCAAAAGCAACAACTCTTACACCAAATGATGGCATTCTATTATCAAATGATAAATATCCAATCATACAATTCTTGTAGCCGGTACAGTACAAATGAATCCATAGTTTCTTGATCATTATGTGGGAGAAACACTAATATCACCAATGATTTACAGCAGTAATAAACAGTAAGGTACACAAAAAATAAACTTAAATAAATATGAAAATGAAAATCAATAGGACAACCAAACCCATGACTGCAGTTGTTTCCAGATAAGAATCTATGAGAACACCAACCACCTATTCCTTTCTTCTTTTCTTTTGGTTTCTTTTCTTCTTGAATTAACTCCTATAATACATTCTGTTCAGTTTGAATAAATACAGCTATACATGTAACATCTTTATGATACCGTAATGCCATCTTTGTTTATGTCATGAGAGTTGCCATCAAGGAGGTTCTCCAGTGACCTAGCTTTTCTGCTCCGAACTCTTCCCGCTTCTTTCAACAACTCGGCCAACCTTTTTTTCTCATCAACAACATCGGGATTTGCCGTCCCAAGCTTTTCCTCTCTCATCTCAACTACATACTCTAAGATTTCAATTGCATCATCCAACCTGTGATAATACGTTACAGAGCACCTCAGCTCAGCTTCAATTCAAATTTGTTATGCATAGGAAAAATGCATATGCTCACATACATAAAATCAGCCAAACACATCCAAGATTTACAACTTTAGTATTTTATTTGGTACAAAGTACCAAGTGAAGGAAAATAACCACAGCCATTGGGTAACCATACCACCGAACATCACTTTGTGAGATGAGCAACATAAACAACTTAAACAATGTTAAGCAAAATGATAATAAACTTTTGACAGATGCATATGAGGATAAAAGACACAAGAAGTGAAAAGGGTGCTCACCTGCCCATTGCATCGTAAGTGCCAGCAAGATTGCTATATACCCCAAGAGTGTCAGGGTGATATGGTCCACACTCTTGTTCTAAAATAATCTTGGCTTCCTCAAACAATTCCGCTGCCTCATTAATAGCATAGCGCTGAACACAGGAGAGACCCATTTGGTTAAGAGCAATGCCAAAGAAGGCAGATTTCTTCTCTCCACTTGCACGGAGCTTAGAAATTGCATTTTTGAAGGAGTTGTAAGATTCAGAATAATTTCCCATCATGTAGTACATGACCCCCATTTGGGCTTCGATTCCAGCAATAGTGCTTTGCTGACCAGGGGCATCATTATATATCTTTAATGCCTTTCCAAGGAACATGATTGCCTGATCAAGCTCATTCATTGATTCATAGATAGCAGAAACATCACTGAGACCACTAGCGATCTCCTCTGGGGGGATCCCTGGCACAGGCTTTTCATAAATCCTAAGGGCATTCTCACAATACGATTTAGAGTCCCTCAACTTCCCAGTTTTGTTATATAAATCAGCCAAACGAACAAACACTGAAGCAACAGATGGATGATTCTCTCCTTTCGTTGTCTTAAAAGCTGTGAGTGCTTTTTGATAAGCAAAAACAGCCTCATCATACCTAGACAAAGATAAGTATGCATCTCCAATGCCACAATCAATAGAGGCCACCTCAGATTCCTGGCCATTTGCCACCATGGCCATACTGGCTAACACAAGATGCTCAAGGGCAGCCTCATGATCTCCCTTTGTTTCACATATAAGACCCATAAGCCGTCGATCTGCTGCCTCTTCTAGAGAAGCAGGAGAACCATTCTCTCTATGAATGTCTAGAGCCATCTGACAAACCATCTGAGCATCATCAAACTGCAATGCTTGAACATGGGCCTCAGCCAAATATCTACAAGTCTCACCGACTCTAGGGTCAGTTTCTCCCAGAACTTTTTTCTGCACCTCCAATCCTGTTGAGTAGCAATTTGTTGAATTCTCAACCTGGCCCAGCATCGCATAAGTATCACCCAACTGCATGTAACCAGCAAACTTGGCAAGGGCATGCTCTTGGCCTTCCTCAGGCACCGGAATCTCAATTGAATGCTCAAGGATGGGAATGGCCTCCCTGTACTGGCCTATGCTGCAGTGTATTGCTGCTGTGACATGCAAACACATTACCAGTTCTAAACTGGATTTACCATTTGCACATATTTCAAATGATTTTGATGCTCGAAGAGCTAATTCAAGAGCTTTCTGAGGATTATCCCCTGAAGAAACCAAATCCCTTGCTTGCTTTAGCAAAAACCGGCCAAGATCTGGATTATCTAACCCCGATTCATCCTTCGTTCCATTCAGTAACTTCACTCCACCCGGAGGAGAATCCCTCCGTTTCTTCATTAATCTGTTTCCTACATTTCCTTTTTTCAAATTCTTATCATTCCGTTTATCAATAGGAGGTTTCTCTGGAGGACTTTTTCCCTTAGGACTCAACTTTGATGATGCTTCAGATTCCAATTGCTTCTTGGAGGAGCTTGAAGAAGCAGACTTGGTGCTTGCAGATTTGATCTTTTCCAATTTCCCTGACTTCTTGCTCCCTGATGAACTTCCCTTCTTAGAAGAAGAGTTGCTACGAGTGTCATGCTCAGGCTTATCCACCTCTTCCTCTTCCATTATCTCAACCTCTCTCATCTCTCCTCCTACCAGATGGCACAACTCTGAATCAATCCTAGACTCTTCACCATCAGATGCAAAGCTCTGCCTAGAGGGGGACTGATCAGAACTCTGCATATCACATACATTCTCATAAAGCTGCTCAATGGAGGTGTCAACCACCCCATCAACAGCCACACCATGAACAGCAACTGCATCAACAGGAGGATCTAGGCCAGCACTGTGAAGGCCGTGGGGGCTCGATGCACTCCTAGGGGACTTATTAGGCACAGAATTTTCCTTCATCGGCACTGAATTTCCGTTCATTTCATTCACTATCGCTTCCTCGTTAATTCCATCCATAACAATTCCAGGCATATTTATTCACCAAGTCCACGAAAACACCGAGTTCCAATAAATCAACTGCAAGAAACTTTTCATAAGAAATATGAAGGCAAGCTATATATACAATTGGTACTTTAGATCCAAACAAGATAATCATATCTTTATGCAAGCTATCTAATTATAAACAAACTGAACCAACCAATACACATGTAGCTAATATATGAAAACAAAGTCAACTAAAACCAAGCAAAAACAGCAATAATGATAACATCAAAAGCTCAATTCTTTAACTTCTGGGTCAAACAACCCATCTAACTTTCCATGCTTGCAACAACCAAAAAAAATAAAAATTAACGTTCCTTAATTAGATCTTTTCAAAAATGTTTCCAAAATTCAATAAAATGAACCCTTACAATATAAAGTTCATCAATAACGAAAAAAAAATCAATACAAAACAACACAAACCCACAAATTATATAAATGACAAAACAAAAATTCATTGAACAAAAAAGACAACTTTAATTTTTTTTTACCTCTCAAACTTATCCAGTAACAGACAGACATAAATGCCAAGAAAAAAGAAAAGAAGACAACATTAATTAATAAACTCAGTACCTTAAGAACCAGTCATGAAAGAAGATTCCGAGGTGATATGTTATCTGGGTTTTAAACAGGAGATATTGATTCAATGTTCGCGCTAAGCCAAGAGGGAAAGAAAAAAAAATCTTTAATTTAGTTTTTGTATCCTATCTCTCTCTCTCTCTCTCTCTCTGGGTGTGTGTGTGTGTATATATAAAAGGAAGAAGTTAGGCAGATGAAAAAAAAAATTAACACAAGGACAAAATGGGAACTTGCAGAGAGCTTAGCTGGTTAGAAATGAAAATGGGAGTTCGACGAAGATAAATAAATGAATAAATAAAAATATTCCTGCAGAGGTGGAATGTCAGAGTCAGCGAGTGAAAGGATAAAGAAGGGGACTTTTCTCCCACCCTATAGTCAGACCTAAATAGCGCGGGAGGCCTGCAACTGCCGATCTGCTTTCTGTCCGTTTTTCCCTGTTTAATGGGATCTTGACACGTGGCAGTTGGATCATGTTTATGATGAGGTGGAACGACAGTTGTAACCTTGTTCGAATGTTGAATTGGTGTCCTTGGAAGTAATTAAGAGGTTCTTTGACTTTGGGTAGAATTAACTTGTGAAGATAGTTAAGGGGTCATGCTCATGAGCCATACTTGCCCTCTTTCATCCTTGAGAGCTAAGCTGGTAAGGTCAAACGTGTGTGTCACTTTTTAATCATTAAGTATTATTCTATAATATGTGGATTTTTCATTGTTAAAGGCTCTAATCTTCATCCTTTCACGTGTTATTATGGATGAGATATGTAGAATTTTATGTTTTTTTTAATTTGATTCTCGAATAATTTTTTAGTGATTTAGTTTTAATTAAAGATAAATTAATTTAAATTTTATATAAAAAAATAGAATTGAAAAAAATGGGACTGAAATGAAAAGAACATCAAACATAGGTGGCATGTTATAAATTTCATAAAAGATACATGTTGATCCTTGAACTTTAAAAATCAGGCAAATTATATAATTTTAATACCTCAATATTTTTCTAATTCAATTTTGGTTCAAAAATTTATTTTTGTAAATTTTTAGTTCCTGTTTGATAGAAGAAAAAGAGGTCGCTAAATTCTGGTGGTAAAAAGAAAAAAGTGTCATTGACATCAATTTAGGCCACCAAAATGGAATGGTTCCATTTGACGAGGAGAGTTCATATTAGGTTTTTTTTTACCTTTAATGTTCTTGAAGAAACAGATTTGAGCTCAGGTTGATTTTGGTTTTTAGGATGATTTTTTGAGGCTGTAGATAGGTTTATCACGGTATCTATAGTGTTTTATAGGTGTTTTGAGTTAAAAACGGGTTTAAAAAAGGGTTTTGGGGTTAAAAAAACTTATGCCCCTGATTTTTCGGCTACTATAATGGCCGGAATCTAGGCAAATCAAATAACGCGTTATCTATCTTATTTTTTTTCAAAAGAATTTGGGACAGCATGCTGTCTGTCCCAGTTGCAAACAAAAAACAATAAGGGACTAATTGCATTGGCCTCCCCTGGCAGGCCTATGTTTAGACCTTGACATCTATAATATTTTTCTGATTCATCTATAATATTTTTTTTTGTATGGATGAATTTTATTTTTGAAAATAAAAAAAATTATTTTCAGATAATATTTCTAATATGTGTAGCCTTACATGATGTTTTTTCTCCTTTTATTTTATTTGATTAATTTAATTTGTGTCTCAATTTCTATTATTGTTTTCTTAAATAAAAAATTATTTTAATAAATAAATTTGGCAAACACAATTAGGTATATATCCTGTCTTTCAAGATTAAATATCTTGATTTACATCTATCTTTTGATTTTTCAAGTTTTATTTTTAGATATCGTTAAATACTTTTTATTTATTTATTCGCACACATAGTTCTCGATTCATTTTATTATATGTATATAGAAAAAATTTTATTTGAACTTGAATTTTTTAAACTATAAAAATACATTAAAAAAATTTACATATATAATATTTTATAAAAAATAAAAATATTTAACCCACAATAAAACACGAATCACGTAACTAATTTAACATCTGTGTTCCTTTTGTGTGGGACGGCAAAAATAAAAGAAAGTTGTAATATATATGCATCATCCCCGTACTCTTTAAGTTTTGTTAACAAATTTGTCAATAAATGTAGAACTCTTTTGATATTGTAATTATAGTTGTTTATTAAAGTATTTTTTATTTAAAAATTTATTAAAATAATATTTATTTATTAATTAAAAATTATTTTTAATATTAGTATATTAAAATAAGTTAAAAATATTAAAAAATTAATTTAAAATAAAAAGATATATTAAAAACATTTTTAAAACGTAAAAATAAACAGACTCTTGACTCAATTAGTATCATCATTTAAAAAAAATGAATTGAAAACATGATTGAGTGTTATGATGATCACAAAAATTGGGAATATATTTTGTTATGATATGATTGACCAAAACAATCATTTGTTATATATATATATATATAGAATTGTTGTTGTCATATTTTTTTTCAGTCCAGTCTAGTCGAAGAAAGCAACAAAGAAATTAGTTAGAATTTCACGAAACATAGATTCCCCATCCTCTAACTCAGTAGTTGGTGGGAGATATTCTCCAATGGTATGAGACTATTATATATAGATTTAAAGTGAGAGATAAACAATTGGTCATGAAGCAAGTTCATGTTTTATTCAACTATGTTCTTGTCGGTGGATGAATTGAGTGAATCATTTTAACTATAAAAGCTTGTGTGTGCGTTAAAATAATATAAAAATACCTAAGTCATTTCCACTTCCTAGTAATTCAGCTGTCACAAGATATATTTACGTTATTTATTTGAATATTTATAGAAAGTGTACACTTTGCCTAAGAAATGTTAAATTCTCTTTCATCAAACCGAGTTTCCTTTTAATGGGAAAAAAAAAATTCCAAGTAATATTTTGTGATCTAGGAATGTTTGATAATGTAATAACGGTTGTGTTTAAAATATATTTTACTTAAAATTTCATTAAAATATTAAAATTTTAAAAAACACGATTTCTGAAATTACATTCCTAAATACTGCTATTATAATGAAGTGATTATTGTCGTGCATGATTGCGAATTTGTGATTGGTACAAGATTGTGTGCATGTGGGCATTTGATTTTATATACATAAAATAAGTAGTGGGAATATATATGAGCATTTTATACATAACATATTTGGATTGTAACTCTCAATTATGGTGCATGAAATGGGTAAAGAGAGAGTTCATGGAGAGCATCAAGAAGGGGGACTTTAATTAATGGGATTTAAGGAACGAATTGTGCCTCCCTTTTGATAAATTATTGGGCATACCTGAGTTATTTTTGCAATGATCTAGGCTGGATTGATGTGGTATCCAATGATTTTGGCATCTTTTAAGGAGATAACATTACTATATATTATAGGGTTTTTTTAAAAAAAAAATGGGTCGGTCCGCACGTAGGCTCCCTTTCTACAATGGCCGAAGCATTTTATCATGACCATATGCAATGGACCAGTACCTAACCTTTCCCAAAGAAATTTGCTTCGGGGAAATAAATAAACAGAGCCCCATCATATGGGTTGATGGGGTTTTTAAACTCCCTTTAATTTATTTATTTTAGCACCAAATTTATTGAGTTTTTTCAAAAAAAAAAATTGTTTTACTTTAGGGTTAAATGCTTTTTAGTCTTTTTCTTTCCTCTGTTTCAATATTATTACTCTTTAGAATCAATTTAAGAATTTGTACTATGATAAGTTTTTTCATCGTCGAATTGACCAAAAGATCATACATAATAATTATATATTTATAAGAAATAAATTTAGGGTTTTAAAATCAACTTTTGTTCAGTTCTATTACAATTAAAATAGATAATTATAAGAAAGGAAACCATTTAAATTCTTAAAAAGAAATAAATTTTATCACATGAAAATTTTTATTTTTTTATTAATGTAATTTTTTTTACAAGAAATATATCTTTTTTTTTTGTATCATGTTTTTTTAATAAAAAAAAATAATGTCCATAAAATAAATATTCATAAGGATTTTCAAGAAAAAAATTTAAATCTTCAATAAAAACTTCCTTTCCTTGTTAATTAATTTTTATTTAATAAAAACATGTTTTTCTATAAGAATCATTACTTTCTTTTTTAAAACAAATATCATGGTATAAAAATATATATTCAATAACAAAGAAAAAAAAATCATAACTTGATAGTCTGTATGTGATAGAAGTAAAAAGATAAAAGAATAATTCATCTGAAAAATAATATCAAAATTTTTATCTAAACTTATAGACTCTAAGTATCAAAATATGTTGAAACTAGCATGTGTTTGTATAGAATTTTATACTTTATAATACTACATCAAAATAAAGTTTTCATTAAATAATAATTTAAAAAACATGGAGAAAATAATATTTGTCACGCTTCTATTCACCAAAAAAACAAATCATTATGGATTGACATAGTAATTTTTTTATTTAGACACCGTTTGACATTACATTTGTAACTACGTTTCATCAAAATCTGAAAAAAAAAATTTGCTAAAATTGAGTGCGGTTTGTACTTTTTGGACCGTTTTGATGTGCTGATGTCAAAAATAATTTTTAAAAAATGAAAAAACATCATTAGCATGCATTTCGGCACGAAAAGCTATTTGAAAAGCACCCGCAACCAAACTGCCAAACACGCTCTTAGTCCTTCTTTGTTTTTTCTTATTACACTTTTATAAATCCAAATTGATAGTTAATTAAAACTTATTTATTAAAGAAAGACAAGATTCAAAGATAGGAAAGTTAAATGAAAAACATGACAAAAAGAGATGGTTTTGCTAAAGTTATGGTTAAATGTATGCTTTAGTCCTCCATCTTTTTAGATTATAAGATTTCAGTTCCTAACAATTTATAAAAATTAATTTTGATCTCAAATTTTATTTTCTTTATTTTTTTTGTCTCTAATTTGAGAGATAAGAAAGAGTGATTGGATTCTAGTGGCAAAAAAAAAAAGTTTCAATTGATACCGATTAAAACCACGAAAATGGATGATTTTTGTTTCAATGGGTTACTTTTAATGAGTAAAGTTTAGACAAGGTATTATTTTTCCTTTAAACTTGTCTAAAATAGTGGACCCTAACCGGAAAAGAATCTTGGTTTTAGGTTGAATGTGAGTTTTGAAGATAATTTATGGGGTGTTTGAGGTTATGAATATGTTTTACAAGATATTTTAGGGTGTTTATGGTTTTTAAGTTGAAAAATGGTTAGAAATGAGTTTTTTTTTCCATTTAAAATAGACCAACCTGATTTTTTGACAACTAGAGTTCGCTCTAATCTAGGTAGTAAAGGCAACGTGTCGCCTCTATATTTTTTTTCAAATCATTAAAAAGCAGATGACTTGTCGTTCTTCCTTAAGAAAATTAAAAAAAAATAAGGTCCAGACAAAGGGGTTGTTTCAAGCTCGCAAACCTAGGTCTTTTATGGAGGTCCAGGAGCTCTACGCCTTCCTAATTCAAGAGGCCAGGCCTTTTTGTTTTTTAATCCATTACAATTGCTTTTATTTATTTTTTAAAAAATTTTATCATTTAATATTTGATTGATTATTAATTGAACAATACAATTTATTTTAATCTGATTTTTTTTCAATCACTTTGATGTTTTATAGGTGATTATTTAAAAAAATAATAATTTTTTAAACTTAATTAAATTCATGACTGCATTATGAATTTAGCTAGTTTACTTTAAGTATGTAGATATTTTTAAATGTTTCCCACCATTGTTGGAAGTTACAAGTCAGACGCTAAATGTTCAAACATTCATTAAGCATGCAGCAACATTAGATTTTACTAACAAATATTCTATGGGCAAAACACTGTGCACAATCCACTATTTAGCCTCTCATACTTTATTTTACGTGATAACATTATTTTTAGGCTATATTAAAAAATAATCGAAACAAATTTTCTGGCTAAGAAAAAATTTAAAAGACAGGGACCACAATAGAAAAGGGGCTATAACTAGGTGATGGTTTCAAAGTTATCACAAAAAATTCACTTTAGTCCTCAAACTTCATATATTATACTTATTTGGTCCCTCAATATTTTTTCAATTTAATTTTGGTACAAAAATTTATTTTTGTTACTTTTTAGTCTCTAGTTGAGAGAGGAAAGAGAGAAATTGCTGGAATTCGACAGTAAAAAGAGCAAATCAATATCATCATTAATTGCGGCTAGCAAAAAGATCGATTTTGGTGTCAAAAGGTTCTATTTGGTGAAAAGAGTTTTATTTAGGTGTTTTTTAACCTTGAAATTTCCTAAAAAAAGATTTAAGATTAGAAAGGTTTTTGGTTTCGGGTTTTTCAGTGGTTTTTTTTAAGACTATTTATAGGTTTGTAAAGGTATTTAAGCTATTTTCTAGGTGTTAATGATCAAAATAGGTTTTTAAGTTAAAAACCATATACCATGTTTTTTTTGTCACCATAATGGCAAAAACTAGGGAGTTTTAGAAGACACATCATCTAGGATTTTGTTAAAAAAAACATTGGGGCGAACGACATGTAATCCTCCACAATTACATTTTAAAAATTAGGGCTCGCATGCGCGGCCTTCCTAAATGGACTAGGCTTAATGGCACATAGCCTCTTTCTTTCTTTTTATTTTGTAATTTTTCCTTTTAAAAAAAATCATGATTTTTATGTGTTTTTTTTATATTTCAATTGATACCCCTTCTCTCTTAATTTTTTATTTTTTGTGTTTAACCTTTTTTTAAATAGTGGTTTTTTTAATTATTTGTATGTATTTAGTTTTTGAAGAGGTTATTCTAATTCATTTATAATTTTTTCTATGTTTTATATAATTGAAATTTATTTAAAAATATATTTATTTTTGGATAGTATTTTTAATAAGTACAACCTTGCGAAATATTCTTTTCCTTTTGATCTTACTCAATCAATTTTATGTGTGTTTATTTCCATTATTATTTGTTAAAATAAAAAATTAGTTTATTAAACATAGCCATTGAACACAATCGAGTAAATGATCTATGTTGTGATATAGAATATCTTGATCTACATCTGTTCCTTGACTTTTCGAGAAACATATTTCATTATCGTTAATGTCTTCTTTTTCATTTATTAAAATGAATGATTCTTAATTTATTTAATTAGATATGTGCATAAAATTTTTGACTCATGTTTAATATTTTTATGTAAAAATTCATTTTGAAAAAGCTTGCTTATTTAATTTTTTGTTGAGAAAACAATTATTCAACCTGCGGCGGAATGCTGGTCAAATAGCTAGTAGAAAAATCTAAAGCATGTCACATTTTTATTGTAAAGAACACACTATTTTGTACTATTCACACACTCACATATTACTATTCATTTACTATACATTTTTCCTATTTTCACTTTAGTCATCAAACTTTTATTTTGGGTGTTTGGACCCTAAATTAAAGGTTAATTGCTTATGATTTCTCAAGCAAAGGCGACATTGAACGAAGGAGGATCTAAATGAAAAAAACAGCCAAAATGGGTGATGTGTTCAGAGTTTTCACAAAAAATACACTTTAGTCCTTGAACTTTACAAATAATATATTTTAGGTCTCTTTGAATGTCTAAGATTCAATTTTGGTCCAAAAATTCAATTTTCTTATATTTTAGTCCATAATTAGAGAGAGAAGAGAGAGCGACTTACTGGATTTTAGCATTAGAAAAAGAAAATTGGCGCTCACAATGATTCTGGCCATCAAACTTATATATCTAGGTATCAATTGGTTGTATTTAATGAGGGGTAGCCACTTAAGCGTTTTTAAACGTTAAAATGCCTTAAAAAATCATATATAAGCTTGGGAAGAGTTTTTGTTTCAAGTTAATTTCATGTTTTTTTTTTTTGTTGTTTTATAGGGTTTTATGGACATTTATAGGTTTATCAAAGTGTTTAGGGTTTATTTTAGGTATAAAAAAAATGAGTTAAAAAATGAGTTTTTAAGCCAAGAAACCAAGAACCCCAAATTTCCAGCCACTAAATCTGGGTAATTCCAAACGACGCGTTATCTATTTTATTTAAGAGGGGGCGGGAATAACGGCCCGCGCACAAGCCCTTTCCCGTCATTAATAATATTGTTTTCATTTACTTTATTCACTTAATTTTGTGTGTGTGTCAATTTCTATTATCTTTTTATTCAATAAAAACATGATTTTAATAAACTAATTCATTAAATACAACTGAGTAAATGACCCATGTTGTGAGATTAAATATTTTGATCTATATTTATCTATCAGTTTTTCTAATTTCATTCTTATTTATTATTAATGAATTTTTCCATTTATTTTCTTTTATTAATGATTTTTTTCCATTTATTATCAGTTTTTCCAAAAAACTAAAAGGAGTGGTGTTTTTACTATACACCAACTCACACAACACTATTCATTGTAATAATGTTTTTTTTCTTTGTTTTTTTAACCTATATCTTTTTCTCTAATTTAATCCTTTAAAATTTAGTTTATTTGATAGGGTAACTCAAGTTGACTCATTTGATATAATATGTTATCATCTCAATATTAAAAAAAAATTCATCTTGAATTTTTTCCAGTCAAACAACATTTTTACCTGTTGTTCGGGTTGCATTTGGATCTGCTAAGTCAACCGAGTTACATCAGGTCAATCCCTAAATAATTTAATTTTTTTTACTAGAAAAACATTAGCAAAGCTTTAATTTTTTTTTTCTTATTAAAAAGAATTGATACAACCCACAACATAGCACGAGCTGACAATCTAGATATACTACTATAATACACAACGATTATAATTATTATAAACGAAACCAAAAGATTTTGAGTTTTTACTGTTCATCTTCTAAACTTCTCTCCCATCTTATTTCATGATTGGTTTTTTCCTTCCAGTTACTTGAAATTTTGTCCTTCTTACATTTTGGTAACTCATTTTTTTTTTCATTTTGCTTGTTCTAGCATGTCTAACGTGCTGGAAAATATTCCAAAATTGAATTATAGACCAATTTTACAAAAAACAAATATGTTAAAATTAAAATTAAAAGATCAAGAGCCAAAATTGACATTTAAAAAAAAATAGAACATTTGACTACCCTTTTACTTTTCAATTGGCATGAAAATATTCAATTTGGTCCCTCAAGTCTAACTTTCTTCAACTTGGTCCCTCTTTCTTTGGATTTTCATGTTTAAGTCCTAAAATTATTGTTTTTTTTTCATTTTAATCCCTAAATATCTAGAGAAAAGAGAGAAAGACATCAAAAAAAGAAGAGAGAGAGAGCTCTTAGATGAACAAATTCTGCCACCAATAACTGTAATTTTATTATATTTAGATTTGTTTTTAAGAGGAGAATTTAACGAATGTGATTTCCACCTTTAATGATATCTGATAAGGTAGATGAGGGCTCAAAAATAATTTTAAATTTGGTTTGATTTTGACCTTCATATACAATTAAAATATATTTTGTAGTTAAGGACGAATTTTTAAAAGCCTATAATGGTTTTCAATGTTTTGGATAATTGTTTTTTCTACGTCTAATGATAAAATAATATTATAGGCGGGTGACATGTTATTCATTATATATATATAACTCATTTTAAAGGAAAAAACTAGATGTTTGGGCCAATGTCTCTAGCCTAGGCACGCTTGAACCTTTTTTTTCAAGTGATCCTAATTTATTTTTTTCATGTTTTATAGTAGGATTTAATTTAAATAAATTTATTCAAATGATATTTAAATAATTATCTCATTGTGCCATAGTTTTACAATATTATTATAGTTTTTTATAGTGATATTAACAATTATATTTTTTTATATCTAATAAAAATTAATTTTTCATTTTAGTTTTTAATTAGCATTAAAAACTCTTTCTACTATTCATCAATTCATATATTTTTCAATTCATCTCATAAAATGCAAACATTATTTTTTCAATTCTCAATTTATTTTTGTATGACATAAAAAACACATCATAGAACATTTTTAGAAACGTTTTTGAAAAAAAATAAATTTTTTTAGTTTAAATGAATATATTTTTTATGTTTTTATATTATTTTGATGTGTTTTTAAAAAATAAAAAAATATTATTTTAATATATTTTAGAATAAAAAATATTTTAAAATATAACCATTTTCGTACTCTTAAATATCTTTTTAAAATTCTATTGCACAAAGTAGCACGAGGTGCACTATCTAGTTATCTTTAATTTCAGAATTTATTATTTTCCATTTTAAAAATATTGTAACATGCCATAGCTTCAATAAACATAAAACGGTGAAAAAGTTCTGCATCGAATGAAATAAATACCCAAACTTTATCTTATTTCTAGAAAAAACCAAAACATACCCAAACCTTGAATTTGCATCATGAAAGCTTGATAGTTAAAAAGAAAAAAACAAATTAATGGGTTAACCCAAAATTAACTGGGCTAACTCGTCAAACCAGGTTAACCTGTCAAAACCAGAATCCGTGTAATGAAAGTTTGATAACTAAATAGAAAAAAATTTAACATTAACAATTTAAATTAAACAAAAAAAATTAATTAAAAAAAGCATCAGCCTTTTCACTGTGGACTGCACTGTGCAGTTCACAGTCAAAGGCATAAAAAAAAAACTAAAGGCATCAATCGAGAACTACTTAGAAAAAAATTTAATATTAATAAACTAAATTAATTAAATAAAATTAATTTAAAAGAAAAAATAAAAGAAAAAAACCTCTAAGAAGAAAAAAAAACTAAATAGAAAGAAATTTAACATTAACAAACTAAACTAAACGAAACGAAAAAAATAATTAAAAAGAAAAAAAAAGAAAAAAATAAAATAAAATTCATGTTAACTCGTCAAACCAAGTTAACTCGTTAAACCCGGGATCTGTGTCATGAATGTCTGGTAACTAAATAAAAAAAAGTGAATATTAACAAATTGAACTAAACAAAAAAAATTAATTAAAAAGAAAAAAAATCCGGGTTAACTCGTCAAACCATGTTAATCTGTTAAACCCGGTATTTGTGTCATGAAAGTCTGATAACTAAATAAAAAAATTTAACATTAATAAACTAAATTAAACAAAAATATTTATGAAAATAATAATAATAAAAAATTAACGGGTCAACCCGGAATTAACTGGGTTCACTCGTGAAACCAGGTTAACCCGTGAAACTCAGGATATGTGTCATGAAAGTCTAATAACTAAATAGAAAGAAATTTAACATTAACAAACTAAACTAAATGAAAAAAATTAATTAAAAAAATAAAAAAAATCCCAAAAAGCATAAAAAAAACTAAAAAAACTTAGATAAACTTAAAAAAAAAAGACCTAAGTAAGAAATTAGTTTTTTACTGAGAACTGTACAGTGCAGTCCTCAATAAAACACTGATTCTTTTTAGTTATAGTTTAATGGGGGGCATGGATGCAAAGATCAGTTCGGTGAAAATGAGGAGGAAAGGGCGAAAGGGCAGGTGAGTAATTAAACAAGAAAGGAAGCCATTCCGTTGGTGTCCGTATACGAGAGACGTTACAGGTGACTTCTGCAAGACAGAAACAGAAACAGAAACAGAAAATAGTAAGAGAGAGAGAGAGAGAGAGAGAGAGAGGACTGCGTCGTTATTTGGTATTGGGGTTTGGGAAAGAAGTGGGTCCCACTCACACATGAGGTGGTATCCATCCGTGACAAAGCCGTATGGTATGGTCCTCTTCCGTATACGGTCTGTCTCTGTCTTCTTCTTCACTGCTATCGATAAAGAGCTAATTAATTACTATTAACCCCTTTTAGCTTTTATTATTATAAGCCAGTGTTGTACTGTTTGCTTCTTCTTTTTTTAATATATTAAAATAATATTTTTTATTTAAAAATAAAAAATAAAATTGAAGTATCCAATCCACCTCTGATTCTAATTCTACGTAGCCATCATGTACTAAAAGCTAGAAATGCAAACTGTACGTGTCATCATAAGGCCCACTTGTAGGTGACAACGCGTGAGTCACTCTCCACCAGAGGAGAGGCCCCTGCCCAGCTGCCATGACTGCCTGGGGAGTGGTTTTGGTGGAGGCTGGCTGGCATTTCCTACTTAACACCCGGCTCCTTCTGGGACATGCTCGGAATGGGCTATGGGGTTGGATTAATTAACCATTTCAAATTAAATCCCAATTCCCATCATATTCCATTAAAAAGAAGAAAAAATCTCTGCATTTATCTTGCGTTGAATGGTGTATTAGTGTGTGTATATATATACACACACTTGAAAATACTTAAGTTTAAATTGGCGGTGTTTGAAAATATAGTTCAAATCGTGTTTTTAAAAAATTCAAAAAAAATTTTTGTTTAATTTTTTATATATTTTCATATCGTTTTGATATGCTGATGTCAAAAATAATTTTTTAAAAATAAAAAGATATATTTATTATTTTTTGAATAATTACTTGTATCGATAAAGCAACTACAACCACATTTTCATTCACTCACATAACAATAAAAAGACTTGACATCGCTCCTCGCTCAACAAAGATGAAAAAGGAAGGAATTGTTTAAGTAAGGAGAGCAGCTTCACTCGCTGAGGCAAGAAAGAGAAAGAAGGAATGAATTGCTTCGAAAAGCAGTTTCTAAGGATAGTGTTCCAGCGACCTGAAACAAAAGGCGAGATGCTAGTGGGGATAGACCTGGCATTAATAGAAAGTGAACTAGCAAGATCAGGAGAAACCTCAATAACAAAACCAAGAGAATGATACATTTCCGAGAAAAAAGCAATTTAAATTATAATTATTATCATATTCTCAAACATCCCTACTTATTAAATTAAGATGAGTGTTTTAGATTTTCAATGTTGATTTATACATTAATTAAGGATTGCTCAATTTTTTTATTTAAAAATGTAAATGATGTTAATTAAACATATATCATTCTATTATTTCAATTATTAGAATCAACATCTTTGTCATAGCATATTTTTACTCTTTTTTAGCATATTTTCAAAAATTAAAAAATCAACAAAAATTAAAAAATATTA
Source organism: Populus nigra (assembly GCF_951802175.1). NCBI lineage: Eukaryota > Viridiplantae > Streptophyta > Magnoliopsida > Malpighiales > Salicaceae > Populus > Populus nigra. The sequence continues at coordinate 9,485,727 of NC_084867.1, read as the reverse complement.
ATTTAATATATTAACAAACCTAATTAGACAATCGAAATTACTCGAATTCAAGCAATCAAAATAACCCAAAAATCATATAATTATATAAGCCTAAAATCATATAATTGTATAATCCTTACACCATCCTTTTTTCACGAGGGGAAAAGTTGAGCTAGTGATGACTCAATGATAGGCCAAGACATTTAAGCCTAAAAGACTAGTTGATACCAAGTAATATAATCACCATCTATGACAAAAAAAATCATCCAAACATGATAATGAAAATGATGATAATGTTATTAACAACTAATATCTCCAACTTTTAAAAAGAAGATGAAAACAAGAAAATTGTTCGAAATCTAATTTAAAAAAATACAATGCCTAAGCACATTAGTAAGAAAAGTTAAAGCAAAACCATACACCTTATCAAATAAATAATTTTTCAGACTAGAGAATACAAGTTCTTTAGTTAATAATAAACAACAACACCAAACAACTAAAAGAATATCAATACGTGGTATTGATAACCAACTATAAACACGATCATTTTAAAATAAAATTGAACCTAATCCATATATATAAGAATAGGCTAATTATATTTTATAGTAGTCAATTTGTTTATCAATTTGAGTATAAAATCGCATGTTAATTAATATTCTTTTATTTATCATATATAAAGGAATATAAGGAAAATTATTTCTATAAAAAAAATAAACAATCTTGGTTAAAAGCATCAATTATATCATTTTACTATGAAAAAAAGAAAGATGAAAATGACAACTATACTCTCAACTTAATTTTTAATGATTAATGCTTCATGTAAAAATATATATACCCAAATTACTTGTGGATTTTTTTGGGAACAGAAAAGGAGACATTTTACTGTAGCTGTAAATAAAAAAAATGTTTATAACTACAAGAAATTTAACTTTCGTTTTAATTGTTTTTTATAAAATACTTTTAAAATATACGCGGATATGAAATACAATAATATGTTTTTTTTTTTTTCTGTTGAGTGTATTTACTATTTAGGCCCAATGAGTGTCCTTTGCCCGATTTTGTGCACCTAAGCTTACGGAATATAAGGTTGTTCCGAAGCCAAAATTATTTATTTAGCGCAAGAAAAAGTACACGAGCATTTCCCCAGCGCCTTCTTTGGAGGCAGGACAGTACTTTATGCTGATTTTTTTTTTTGGTCAGTGGAAGCAGGGAAAAATTGTAGCTAGGATTAAATTCTTTTAATAATAAAAATATAGCTTAATTAGTTAGATTTTAAATTTATTTTTTTAAAATTAATAATTTAAATCTCATAAATATCAGGATGATTAAAAATATATATAATTGTTAACTTCAAAACCTGTAAAATTAGTTGAGATACATACAAATTAATCCGGATACTCATATTAAAAAAAAATTAAAGTCTCCGAATTAATTAAGTAGAGGAATCTAAAAACTAATTTGTACTTAGTTATAAAATGAATTCGAGTCTAATGTTCTCAGATATAGCTTTATAATTAATTAGTATTACCTTGTTTAATAATACTAAGATTAGGGTGGTCAAATTAAACCAATACAAAAATCTATGATATTTGTATTTTTCTTTTTTTTTTGGGTTTTTGGGTATTACAGATCGTAAGTCATCATCAGGGGTCTAATTATATTGCAACTAATTTCCAATCGATCATTAAATATTATTATTGATATTTTTTTATATGAAATGATAAATATTTCATAAGTGTTGCCAAATTGTTGTCGGTGAATCAGATATGGCAACTAATAACTGGTTTTTGTTGATTTTATAAATAAATGCATAATTTGGGAGAGAGGCACATGCAGTTCTTAGCCAAACTTCTTTGCACAGAATATATATCCAAATCTCCTCTCGTAATCATGGTAGGTGGATACTTAAAACTTAATTAAATGTTAATGATTGTGTATGTAGTTTAAGTGCAAGTCCATATCAAAGTTTTTCCAATATATTTTTGAATTAAAAAAAATCAATAATTATAAACCAAAATGCTTATACACACCTTTAGTTAAATAAATCAATATTTAATCAAGAAATAACTAGAATTAAAATATTTGATCTCGTAACATTGGACATGCACTCAACTATGTTTAATAACTTTGTTTCTTAGAATTTTGTTTAATTAAGTGATTATCCATACAAATAAAAGATAAAAAAAATTCATTGACGAAAATGAATTGAATAAAACTATGAAGTCCAACTATCAAACAAATCAATATTGAATGGTGAAATTGAAAAAAAAATAATGAAAAAAAAAAATTTGTGTCCAATTGGGTTAACCCACTAACCCTACAATCATGGACACAAGATTGGAATAGTCTCATAAAAAAATTAAAAAAAAAACATTACAAAGATCAATTTTCAAATTAACTTTGATAAAGTTTACTTAGTTTTTTTTTTGTATTATTATGGTTTTCTAGTTTTTTTTAAGGAATTATTTCCCTAATTTATTTTTCTTATTCAGTATTACTAAGGTTTTTTAGTTTTTTCTATATAAATGAGTTGTAATATCCTTTTAGCAAGTGAGACATAAAATAAATAAAATTAAGTATTTTGAGAGTCTTCCAATAGTTATGGTATTCTTGGTGTTAGAGAATAATATAAATCATATCTTGGGATCTCACCTAACAGCTTCAGCTATTGGGTTGAAAAGGTTATTTAATATGGTATTAGAGTTTTGATAACCATGTGGTCACGAGTTCGAATCTCACCATCCTCATTTATTTAATAAAAATTAAGCACAAGGTAATGTGGACGTGTACAAGTTTCAAGCCCAAATGACTTTTACTTGAGGGGGTGTGTTAGAAAATAATATAAATCATATATTGGGGCCTCACCTAACAGCTTAAGTTATTGGATTGAGATGGTTCTTTAACACTTGACTTGTGAGGGTTTTTGTATTGTAATAAACATTGACAATTTTTGATCTCGTCTACATTAGTTGGTGTAGCCCAATAAGTCATGAGGGTTTTTGTTGTGTGCTATCAAATCACCATAGCTTAACGATTCTTGGTGGCTAGTTTCTATGTACTATTAAATAATCATGGATGAAAGAGATCGTAAAACATAACATGCTTATATAAAAGGGGATAAGAAAGTCCCCTCCTAGAAAAGAAAAAAAAGATGTTCAAAAACTAGTATGTTGTTTTTTTCTACATCAATTTTTGTTATTGTAGATTCTAGTGGCGGGATCCATGATGGGGCTTCTCGTATAAAGATATGGTATTAGGGACCCATGATGGGGAAATTCACTCAAAAATATTGTGTTAATGATCTATAATGAGACAATCTACATAAGGGTATTAGAGACTCATGATGGGATGATCCATACATAAAAGAATGTTCATGGTGGAGGATGATGTTTTAGCGAAATATGAACTCGAGGATGAGTTTCTTCCAACTTGAAGAAATTGATGCAAAAGCTTTTCTAAGAAAATAAATATTTTTTTAATTAATTTTATTTTTTAATTAATTTTTCATTATTATGCTTTTGTATTTTTTTTTTATTTTCTCTTTGAAGGGAATAATTTTCTTATTTTGAAAATATAACACCTCCTTTATGTTTTTTTCTCTTTTCTATTTGAGAAAATTGAACATAAAACAAATAATAATTATCCAATTGTTTATCTGTACAATATAAAATCTTATTGTGATCACATTATACAAACTTCAAACTTCAAAATTAGTAATTATTTTAAGTTTGTCATGATGTAATCAAAAGCTTAATTATACGATATCTATATTCGAAAACTTTAAACCATTTTCAGCACCATAAGTAAGTTTATATATATATATGTCAAGTCTGACTTTCTAATAACATGGAATTTTGTTGAAATAAAAATAACCTTCCAACACTAACAACTATCTAATATATCTAATAACATGGAAACTTGTTGAAATAAAATTTTGATATACTTGTTGAAAGCTCCTCAAGACAAAGAAGTTTTAATGACATGTGTTTATTCAGATTAGTACATGATCCTTGTACACCGATTTAATTCATTACTCTGAATTAATTATTTTTGGATTAATTAGTACAGAATGTTCATCATGTGTCAAGAAAACGTAAACCATGGGTGGCGTTGTAGAGACGTATTGCAAATCATGCATGTCTTTTTCGTTCTATGATTTTCTGGGCCAACTCGTTAGAATCGAAACAGTCATCCTTTTCAGCCCAGCTAATTACGCTGCGAAACGGAGGTTGAAAGCATCTTTGAGCAATAGAGCGCTTTCTATTCGTATCGACAATGATACCATCTATCAACAACAGTATCAACAATCATAACTTTTTAAGCTTTTCGAGAGGATTTTTTGTTGTTCTTGGAATCTGATGTCTGGTCAGACTTGAGAGCTAGGCGTTTCTTGAGAACTCTTGAGCATAAACAAGTACTCTAAGTAATAATTTGATTGTTGCCGCACCAAGAATATATGTTTGGGCCAAGCATATAAACAGGACGGAGAGGAAAAGTTTTCGGTGAATTCCACCAGATCTCAATCCTTACGAATTGGCCCAAAGCGACACAATTGTGAAAGAATCTCCTTTAGACTACCATCTCAAATTGTAACCAACAATTATCAGAAACAAATGCTCTTGAAATAATAATGTAGTGTTAAAAAAGCTTTCGTCAAGAGAGTGAATGGAAGAATATAGTAAAGCGATGGGTTTGGCCTTTCTTCCTCGTAGATAGATAGTGGGGGAAGGAAGTACAGCGACGGGTTTGGTCACTGAGATTTAGGCCTTCTTTAATTGCATAAGTTAAGGGATTTGATTATTAAAGAAGAAGAAGATGGGATTATTTTCCATATCATTGTATAACTATCCACGAGCTGAGTTTCATCAAGGGGCAAACAGATAGTAATAGATCCTCAAATTCTACAAACAAGGTAATTGACGGGAAGGTAAAAATAGTTTCATATACACCCCAGAATCCAGATATCCATACCTATAGTACACATATTTCCGATTTGTGGAAAGATGTTTTTGCAAAAGGGATAAACTTGCTATTAATTTGTCTCTGTACAACATTAAAGAAAATTTGCTTTAGACTCTCTCTTTTTTCTTTCCCACAACCTTATTCAATATAATATGAGAAGGCCTTCGAGATCAAAGCCTGTCGCGGTTATATAAATTATAACCAGAGATAAGGGAGCTACCAGCATAGGCAATGAAAGCCAGGAAGGCCATGACAACCGAAACAGTTGCCATCTTTGTGAATTCATCTTTGCCCCAGTTAGATTGCCAGTCATCAACCCGAGTGGCTGATGATGATGATGCTGATACCAGAAGATATGCTAGTATCTGCCAATTTGAACCCAAAAACAAACTATTCACTTTCAATATCAAAAAACAAAGGGGAAAAGAAATCATCATGCCTACTTGTATTCGTTATCAGTATACAAAAACTTAAAAAGAAAAATAATTCTTTGTGCATGATCGTGTTTTCATTTGGTCCTAAAGAAGTAAATTACATCCACTTCATTGATTTAGGCCTCCCAAACAACCCGAATCCCTATGAGTCATTTGCGGCCAGATCTGCTTGAAATTGGTTGTGGTACAAGGAAAATGGATCTCCTGTCAACCAGAAGTCATGGAAATCTCTGTCTAATGCAGAAACCAGGAAACATGGACTTGCAGTGAATTACAAGGAGGGGCAGATTGAATCAGCCACATGCTAGAACCTTGATTGGGGAAATCAAAGGTCACTCTCATTGCCCTGAATAGTCCCTACTCACTAGTCTACTTCAACTCCTGAGATCAACACAAGGGTGTTTGTCAGCACTGACTCTAGTTAAAGGAAATACTAATTTGTGGACTAAGGTGAAACTGAAATCCAACCCAAGTTAAACCCTGCTGCTACCATCATGCACAAACCACCATGGGAGTTCTGAGGGCACAACCGGCTATTCACAATAATGGTCCCAGAGAACTATGGTCCAAGGAAAAGAAATCTGGAAACAGTGCTACATTCAGCTGCCCTGTCTTTCTTTTCTTTTATTTTCCCAGAATTTAGTAGTTGCTCTCACTATTCAAGCCCGAAACCTTTGGTCCCAAACTGATGGCATCTATTGACTATCATTGAACCAAAAACTGGACATTTAACAAATTCTTAATAGCATCATCAGCCAAATTAACCTACTTTCCTTCCAGGAACAAGATAATCACCTATTGTAATGTACTCTTTCAATCAACAATTGTCCATGGAGAAATTACCAGCCATGAGATGAAAAGGGTATCTCCTCCATCCCTATAGTAACCTAGTGAAGATTCATCCTATGGCTAGAAAACTTCCAAGTTCGCATGAAACAGCATATACTCCTCAAACTTACATCTATAACATAGACTCCGGAAAAAAAAAATATTCCCCACATCATAACTTACATTGAAAAATTAAAAGACAAAAAAGAAAGCACTTGCCAGAGCCTTAATAAACATGAAAACCATGTAACACAATAGTAACTAGCATAAGTATATAGCTATTCTGCATGAAGAAACAGAAGAAAAAAAATATCACAGTTTAACATAAATGAATCACCTGATCCATGAATAAGTTGAAGTGATGACGAAGATGGTGTCGAATCACATGTTTCTCTGTGGCTATGTGATAGATTAAATCATAAGCTTGGAATCCAGCATACGCAAACCCAATCACATTCACAGCCAAACAATACCTGCACTTCCATCAATTTCCAAAATTAGAAATAAACCCCAAAGATTTTAACACACAATTAACCATAAAAACACACCAAAAAAAAGAGAAGCAAATAATTAACAATAATTAATCACTACCTACCTGTACTCTTTATATCTATCGAAGGAATCACCACTCCATCCTTTAGTCTTATCAGCAGCCATAACAGAAAAAGATATCAAACACAAAATAATCTCACTAACCCTAAACCCTAACTCGCCAATCTTCATCTTCTCTTCTTTCCTCGACCCCCTCATCACCGAGGCCGTCGACCTCCCCTCCGGCCCCACCTGCTTCACTCCCGCAGCCGGTCCCTGCTCCCTCACCGCCCTGTTCAGCACCACCGCCGGCATCCCCTGCGGAGGCGCCGCGAGGTTATCCGGCGGGATAGGGGAAAGTGCGGGGGAGTACTGAGTAGACTTGTCGGTGACAGCAACGGAATTCTGGAGCGGAGGTTGTGGTTTCTCGGGTGAAGCGCTGGGAGAGACGTAGGGAGGGGATTCGGGAGGGTCGCCTAGGTCGGATCGGAGAGGGGAGTCGTAACGGAGAGGGGAGATGGGTGATTCGAAGTGGGATAGTGACTCGGAGTTTGAAGAGGAGGATCGTCGAATTGGTAATTGAATTTTCTTCGATTTCCAATTGGACTTCAGTGTTTCCATTTTTATTTTTATTTTTTGCTGATTTTGGTCTCGGTGGTTAATTCGAAGAATTTATTAATGGGATCCGAGTCCCTGTGTTTGTTGTCTGAGAAGAGTGAGGAAGAGAACAAAGTACAAAACTGCTAATCATAAAGAGAGATAAAGTTGGGGAAACCTTTTAATTATCCCCCAACTATATAAACTCTCTCTATCTAGTCCTCAAACAAATTATTTTCTCAATTGGGTCCCATGAGTTTAAAATAATTTTCAGTTTTGCAAGGCATAATCTAACCGTGGCATATAAATAGCAATATAAGTATGTCGTTTTGCAGGGAGGAACATGTGAAGATCTTAGATGAAATTCTAGGTGAGAATTTTGAGTTAATTGGGAAAAACTTTCATTGGGGAGTCAATTGAGACAAAGTCCATACCGAGGGGACTTTTCTTACGTTTGTCTAAAGAGAGCTTGAAGAGGTGGCTGCTTAGTGAGAAGACAAGCTTATGTTTTGATTCCTGTGGACCAGGACACGTGGCATTGTCTAAAGAGAAGAGCTATGCTCTGCTATTGTAGGGGTTCAATAAAGTGAGGTAAATCGTAGAATAAACAGGAAACAGGTCAAGAGTAGCTGTGTTTTATCTGATGTGGCACCTGACTATTGGCTGGAATGCTATGAAGGTATCGTTGGTTTTATAGTTGATTAGAAACAGTTTACTTATAGAGACTGAGAGATTCCACGTTAAATAGAGCGCCCTGCCGAGGGACAGACACGGCGACAGAATTTATTTATTTATTATACATATAAATGGAGAAAGGTGTGTTTGTTTTTACTTTTAAAAACAGTTTTTAAATTATTTTAAATTAAGTTTTTTTATGAGTTTATATTATTTAAATATATTAATATTTAAAATAAATTTTAAAAAATAAAAATATATATTTTATTTTAATATATTAAAAAAATATTTTAAAAAATAACGAATATTACAGTTAAAACACTATAAAAAATATTTTAAATTTTAATATTTTTTGTTTTAAATTATTTTTTTATGACTTTATATCAATTTAATATACTATATCAATAAAAAAAATTTATCAAAAATAAATTTTATTTTTTATTTTAAATTTTTTATTCTCTATATGTTATTATAATACTTGTGTTGGGTTCAACTCTTTCTTATTCTTCAATACCAAGTACAGAAACAGTGATGTTATTTCTACCATTGATTACTATAGTTGGGGTTTTCTACCTGTTCTTGTTCTTGAAAAAAATGTTTTTTTTATTAATTTTTTAAAATTTTATTCTTTATCATTTTATAAATTTTAAATTGGTTGTCATAATTTGTTTCGGTTTATTTTTACAAGATTATTACAATCTAAAATAAAAATTTTAGTATTTAGTTAGTGCTCAATTCTATTATCATATCATTAAATAAAAAATAATTTTTTAAACTTAATGAAGTCTAGTTATGAATTTGACAAGTTAAATCGCGAAACTTGAGTCAACCCAATATGTCTCTCTCTAGATATTAAAAAAATAATATCTTGAAATTCTTTTAAAATCAAATCATATTTTTGTTGGTCATTTAGTTTTCTTTTAAACCTATTAAGTTAATTGGGTAATGTAGAAGTAATTTTCATATGAATTAATTTTATTCCATCCAAACTAGGTAAGGAGTCGAGTAAGTAGGTTTCAAAGTTGACCCGTTGGATCAAATTTAATAATAATGCTAAATAAGTTTTTTTTATCCCATCTTTTTTTTTTCTATTGAATCTTTTTTTTTTTTACTTTTTTTTATTCTATCCTTTAACATTTAATTGACTTGAATTGGTCTTTACAATTTATTTTAATTTATTTTTTATGAAGTTATCAACATTCTCAAATTAACATCCTGATATTTTATTGGCATTTAATTTTATGAACATTTATTTTTATTATCATATCATTAAGTAAAAAATTGTTAAATCTAGTGAAATCCATAATCCGAGGCACAGGTTTGGCATGTTAACACGCGAAGCCTGGATCAATTTAATATATCATCATCTTAATATTAAAAATATATATATCATCTTAAAACTTTTTAAGTGAAAACATTTTTTTTATCATTAGCTATGTTTTTAGATTCATTAAATCAATTAAATTACATAAAAAAACTCTTATATAAGTTATTTAAAATTAGGCTTGATAAAGAGTTAAATCAGAAAAATTTAAAGCTGATCAACTAAAATAAATTATTAAGAATATCAAATAATTTCTTCCAACCTAAATACTTTGTATTTTATGTTCAATTTTATTTTTATCTAGCCTGCAATATACCGAAGGCCAGGAAACGGGTTCATATTTCATTATTAGTAATTTTTGCTCATGACGACATCTTTTAATCTTTTTTAGTATAGTTTTAAAACTCGATCTGACCCGATGAGTTAACTCAGGACTCGGCCAATCTAAAATTAGAATCAGGCCGGGTTGAAGATCTGGTGACCCGGTTGACCTGATAAGACCCGGTCAAAAACCCGGTTGCAATTCATTGATTTTTGTTTTTTTACTAAAACGATATTGTTTTGATTTTTTTAGAAAAAATCATTGATTTGGATGACATGATGACCCAATCAAAACTCAAAATTCAGACCTTGAACTGACCGTAACTAAAAACTATGTTCTCTTCCCACTAGAAAAGAGAGAAGAAAAAAAAAAAAAGACATGGACCAAAGTAACGTGAGATTACTTCATTCATTTATTTAATGTAGAGATCTTCCAATTCGTTTAGATTAGCTTTTACCTGGTTAACTGAGGTCACTCTGAGGTCACTCAGCTTGGTTTTATCTGAGTCGGTAGGAATAAGTGAAGAGTTCACCTGTCTTATCACGCAACCTGATATTTTTATTTTTTAATTCTTAAATAAATATTAACTAAAAAACATAAAATGCAGGGGGAATAACTGTGCAAAGTGTAATGTGTATCCACTCATAAAGCACTGTAAACAAACTATTTATTGTGCCATTTTTTATCGTCCTTTTTCTTTTTCTTTTTCTTTTTCTTTTTCTTTTTCTTTCTTTTTCCTTTTCTTTCTATTTTAATTTGGCAAATTATAAGTCAATTTGTTGGGAAATAGCTAGATTAAAAGTCATGCGACCATAGTTAAAAAGAGAATGGGTGGTTTTAAAACGTTTGGAAAAAATGTTTATTGTAATCCCTATACTTTATAAATTATAGATATTGAATTCCTTTAGTTTTCAAAATTATAAGAAAAGGTCAATTTTAGTTTTTTTTATAAAATCTGATCTAAGTAAGATTTTTGGTTTCGGGTTCATTTTGGGTTTTGAGATGTTTTTTGTTTTTGGTTTTTTGAGACTACAAATGAGTTTATCATGTTGTCTATGATGTTTTGGGTAAAAAATAGATTGAAATTTTGGTTTCTTGGTCAAAAAAACCATTAGCCATGTTTTTTCGATCACTAAAATTAGATAATATAGACGACGCATTATTTGAATTTTTTTTTCAAAAAAATTAGGGCGGATGATTGCCTTAGCTACAAAAACATAAAAAAAGCTCAGTCAGGCAAGTCTACCTAGGCCCAAGCCCTAACAAAATGAGTTAGGCAGACTAGGCTAGCTTGCTACGTTTTTAACAACACCTAGCTATTTCTTTTTAAAAGAAAAACATTTTTTTCTATTTTTTTTTAAATAATGCTTTTTTATATGTTTTTTATAATTATTTTGTTATTTATATTTAAATTAGTACTTATTCTCTCTCTCTCTCTCTCTCTCTTTTATTTTGTTCAGAGAGCCTCTTTTAAATAAAATTTATTTTTTATTTATTTTGTATGCATATAATTTTTGAAGAGGTTTTTCTAATTTATTTATATATATTTTTATCTTTTGTATAGATGAACTTTAGTTTTAAAATAAAAATATTTATTTTCAAATAATATTTTTAATATGTGTAGCCTTGTATAATGTTTTTTTTTTCATTTTATTTTATTCAATCAATTTAATATGTGTGTCTATTTTTATTATCATTTAATTGAAAAAAACATTTAATAAAAAAATTAGCAAAAACAATTAAGTAAATATCCCGTCTTGCAAGATTAAATATCTTAATTTACACTTGTCTCTCAATTTTTTCAGTTTTATTTTTATTTATTGTTTATGGCTCTCTTTTTTCATTTATTAACACACATAGTTATCGATTTATTTGATTACATGTATGCATAAACTTTTTAATTTTTTATTAGAATTCTTTTAACTACAAAAACATATTGAAAAAACTCGTGTATACAATGCTTTTGGAAAACAAAATATTTCACCCATGATAAAGCTCGAATCAAGTATCTAATATTATTTCAAAGTACATATAGGTATTATTATTTAAATATAACTTAAAAAATAAAATTATTGTGTAAAGAGTCTTTATATTAATTTTTATTAACATGTGATTTTAGAAGGTGCTATATGAAATTTAAAAAGAGAATTTTTTTTTTAAAAAAAGATAGATAGCCAATAATAAAAAAGAGACTAACCAACCAAATCAATATATAAATATATAAATTAAGAAGTGTTTGGTATACCAGGCATTATAAATGTTTTTGTGAAATTATTTGGTGCATTTTTTAAGAGTTTAAAATTGTTTTTTGTTATTTCCTATGTTGTTCTAGTGGATAAATTGTTTTTCCACTAAAAAAGATAGGATAAACTTGTTTAATTATATGCACAAGGGTTGTCATTTATGAAATGACTATATTGCCCTTCATATAAAATTAAGAACTTTTTTAAAAAAGGATCAAAATAAGAAAATAAAATCAACGGGTTTTACTTAGATCATGGGTCAAGTTGAGTTTTGTTTAGGTAAAACCAAGTCAATCATTTCTCTATTTTTTTAACTCAAACTTCTTTTATTAACCTATCATATTGATTTACGAGTGGTAACCCAACTCAGAGGTCGACTAGGGACAATACTTATTGAATTGATCCGGGACAAGGCCTGGGGCATGAGTCTATTTGATCGTTGACATGGGTCAACATAATGATAATAATGATTATTATTATAATTTTAAAACTCGACTCAAAAGTTTGTCGAGGATAAAGCTCAAGTCCTAGATTGAGAGAGTCAACATAGGTTGAGTCAAGTCAATATAAAAATAAAAGTGGTTATTATTATAGTTTTAAAACACGACTTGGGAGTCAACCCGGAGCAAGAACTGAGTTATGGGTCGGGAGAATTAACCCGGGTTAATTTAGATCAATGTAAGGATAAAAATAGTTATTATCATAGTTTAAAAATCCAAATAGAGAGTCGACCTGGAACAAGACTCAGGTTATGGGTTGGGAGGGTCAACCTAGGTTGACCCGAGTCAATACTAGGATAAAAGTTGTTATTAGTATAGTTTTAAAGTTTGAACTGGGGCAATACCAGGGTCACAAGTTTGGAGGATGAACCCAAGTTGACCTAATTTTTTTTTTAAATCAAAGCAACCTCATTTTGACCAACAAAATTAAAAAAAAAATTAATTGATTTTGACCCATGCTTTATCCCAGGTCAACCTGAGTTTTTGACTAGGTCAGGTCATCTTTCCACTATTTAGTTTTTAAACTAGACAAATCCAGATCCTAGATCTGTTCAGTCCCAAACAGACGTGCTAGGTCAGTCTAAGTTTTATAATCATAGTTATTACAATATTATTAATTTCGACACTCAATATAAACCAAAATGAAAAAAATTATATCCAATTTTTTTAAAAAAATTGTAAGTTTGACAATAATACATATAAAAAATAAAATAGATTTTTTTATATTTTAAGTTGTATTTGAATATTTTTTTTTAGATTTAATCAATATATACCAAACTATAGAGTTATTAGAGTTACAGATGTATAGGGTTGGTTGCCGTCCGTCTAGCTCCAATCCTTGCCTTCCCGGACTGTAGTTCTGAACTGCCAAATATCGTGGGCTTAGATGCATTTGCAAATATCCTAAGGAAATTGTATAAAGAAGGAAGACATTTATATGTATTTGTAGACGGGAGTAATAAAGGCAAATAATATGGACGCCGGAGCGTGTCCTCTTGTTTTGTTTTCCCTTTGATTATCGAGTTGGATATTCTTGTATTCTTTTATTATTAGAACCCTTTCTAGATCTGTAGGATCTTTATTAGGTCATTATACTTGTAATGCTCCAGCTATCTTTTTAATGGATTCCAAGTTTCATCCTCTATTTCAAAAAAGAAAAGAAAAAGAAAAAGAAAAACAGAGTGGAGGGTGAGCTTTAGCAATGGAGTCTTTTATACTGTGGGCAAAAGTAGAGTTCTTTAGCATTTCTTAAAGTAAAGTTCTTTCAATGGAGCTTTTACACAGTGGGCTTTCCCTTAGGCTAAAGGCATGAATTCTTGCCTTTTCGTTTTCTTAGACTTGCTTGCATATCACCCCCAGCACTCGTACGCGTACAAAAACAACCTTGAGAAGAAACCCTATTAGATAGTGGATCTTGGCAAGTGGGTCTGCTTCACACCTTTCTTAGTTCAATCAACAAGCTAGCCAATTGGTTGTATGAGAAGATTGAGAATATACCCCCAAAAGCCACAAGAAAAGCATCAAATCTCTCTCCCCAAATTATCAGCATTAGTCACACCCTTTTTCTTCACAAAGAGATTACTTTAATACCAGCGGCATTCTTTGCTTTTTTTACTTTTGAGAAATTAATTTCACGCCCCATTTAGTATCTGTTTAGTTAATCGCTGCCACGTTTTCAAATACTCAAAAGAATTCCTTTCATTGCAGAGAGCACATTGATGCTGATCGCTTTATCAGTGACTCGTAATTGTCAATGCTCTCTTCCATGAACAATTCATTTCACAGAATGATTATGCACACGTGCATCAAAATCAAGTTGCTGCACTACAAGCCTCATAATCATCAAGTGATATTTTTTTTTACCTTCAGAGGAGCAACCCAGTCAAATGGCTTTTCCAATGCTTGTAATCGTCCATAAAGAAATCCCTTCAAAAGCTTCGCATTATTGTTTGTTAGGAAAAGAAAGCAGGACATATTGAACTGTCTACTAACCCTTGGAAAGCATCACACTTCATATATAGACCTCAGAGATGAAGAAAAGGAGAATAATTTATAGGTGAAAGGCATATACAACGAAAACTGCCTGTCACTAAAGATTATAAAAAATATATGTAGGCTTAGTAATAGGATGAAGCTGCATTTGTCACACATGGTTTACACAGGAACTCTCCCTTCAGTATTGAGCCGACACGTTCTTCCGATGATAACAAATGTGGTTTAGTCTGGTAGTTTCAACCGGTTAAACAGCACAAGGAAACTTTGTTCAGGAACGACATAAAGGAAACCAAGATCTGCCCCTTTGACATATGGTCCGATGCCCTAAATGAAGTAATGGAAGGAGTTGAGAAAAACTACAAATAAAGACAAGAAGAACGCTAGCAAATATCTTGAGAACTTTTATTACCCTGCCATTAAGTTGAAGAAGTTCACCATCAACCCATTGTGGATTCTTGAAGCCAAACTCTGCTATTCTCCCTTGACCTTTGTAGCTTGCCACCTGGATAGAATTTTACAAACAATTGCATGCACTTTTAGATTTCCTAGCCAAGTTTGTGATGTGACAAATAATGTGAGAAGTATTCAGAAATGCCTGGCCTATAGTTGTTCATAGTCCGCATTGTAGAACTGTAGGATTATTAGATAAAGAGAATTAACTTTCCTCGTGACACGAGACAGTGGTGCGCTCACTACACATTTCCAAAGAACCACTTGTTTCAACATTCAGGAAAAAAAGGCTTCTTTCATGGTTATCAAAAGTTCCATTACGTTGTGAATTTCAAGAATTTTGGGTGAAGGAAAAATGCAATGGAAAGGAGAACAGAAACAAAGATAACAACAATGGCCTTGAGCAAGCTATATTTGTGCTCAGAGATAGATAGAGAGAGATCCTCTAGCAAGTATAATTACCACTCCCAATTCATCTGGATACATCCCGCGGTTGGAATTGCGTCTTCCCTTCTCAATTCTAGCACGAAATGTGACCTAAACTTTGTAGTTGGTAAATTGGTCAGCATAAACTTTTCATTGCTAGCATATAAAAATTAAGCGCGATGGCCAAACTTCAAGAACTAAAAAAAAAATGCAAACCTGGCCAGCGGGGACATTAAGATCCCCAGTTAGCTTCACTGCCTCAACATACTCAAAGAACTCCACATCTGATGACTGGTCATCTCCATTATTCCAATGACCATATTTACGCTTCAATTGCACTATCTCAGTCCCATAAGGTCCAAACGCACCAACATACAGGCCTACAATTCAACCAACATTATAGCATCAATAATACACATCTTTTATTGCTTAAATCAAAAGATAGAAAAACACGCGTACAGAAACTCACCATCAAATGGATCTAAACTGCTATTAGAAGTTGTAATTCTACTGAAAGTTGTATGCTCAGATAAACTGCTTTGCTTCTGTGCCTGACTAACAGCAAGTTTGACAATTTCACGGACATTTCTAGAAACCTGAGAATAAAATGAACAAAATAATCACTGATTGTCAACAAAATACAGTGATACAATCAAGTAGATTGGCAGAATCTAAGATTTTTAATCCTCAAACAATTCTCAAACTTCGGTTATCAATATCCATTCAGCATTAAGGAAGAAGAAAAACAAACTATTCAGATTGTCCAATCTGAAGCTGAAACAAGAAGATAAAAACTTCACCATCTTCACAGTGAAGGTATTCACACAAAGTTTTGAAAAAATAGAGAGGTTTTTTCTGGCACTAATGCAAAACATAAATGAAAATCAACAGTCTTCTATCTTGAACAGAGTGTTTTCTTCTTCAGAAAGGATAACAGGCAAATTTGTCCTCACAGTTCATGAAAGGTACCACTTAGATCCCTGAAAAAAAATTGTTTGAATGTTACTAGTATAGTTGGTCCCACCTGTCAAAATTGATGATACAAATGGATGGAAATTTCCACCATGGCACATGAGATCAATTGAGAATTCTGTCTAAACATGGCATCTTAGATGACAGGGGCCCCACAGGAAAAATCTAGTATATTATATGTACTAATGGTTGGGAAGATGGCATGTAATGGTTATAAGTGCCAAATTTTTCCAGGTAACAGTGCACCCTTTTTTTTTTCTCCAAGGATATAAATGGAAGCCTGATGTAAGATATTGTTCAGTACCCCAAAGAAACTAAAATTCCTATCTATATCAAGAGTGACTTCTATAACAACAATTGGAAGATGTCATGTAAATGGTATGAAAACCCTCCAACGATCAAAATTCCTGAATCTAGTGCATTAATCTCACCTTTGAAGAAACTTTGTCAGCACCCCAAAATGCCTTGGCAATATCTGAAGGCATAAGCTCAGAAACACCTTTAGCTGCTAAAGATGCCACTTTTGCCTTGGATGCTTTACTTTCTTTACTGCCAGAATCTAGACTTCCTTGAAAATGCAGTGTAAAAGAATCTTTCTCTATATTTTTAATTTCAGCTGGAAGACGCACATTCTCATCCTTGCTTGGAGTATCTTCATTGTTATGCACAACCCCACCAATAAAAAGCTTCGTGTCTAAATCCTTTCCATCCTTCGACGAATCATTAGTGCCTTCCAAAGCATCCTCATCAGGCTGTACCTCGTCTAAATTACTGGCATCATCTCCTGAATTTTCACTGGAACCTGTTTTATCACCATCTTCTTGCATCAACTGCTTCACAGAATCACTATCCTCCATCACTTCCCCTGTAGCATTAACGTTCATGACTTTTACTTTCAACCCTGGAATCTTATCTTTGAGAAAATTTATCACACTTTTTATCCCTTCCTCAGTTGCTTCTTCAATATTTATGCTCTTCTCCTCACTTCTCTCTACCTTAACATCATTTGCCTGAACATCCACTACAGATGCATTCTCAGCTTTGGAAGTGGATGGAACTTGTGCAGATTTGGATGGGGAACTTGGGGAGTTTGTTGAACTTCCTTTAGCTCGTTGCAGACATACTACCTGTCAATGAATGCAATGTCAGAAAACTGGACATTTCATAAGAAATATTAAAGAGAACTGAAGATCCAAGACCAGATACTCCACTGAGGAGATGCCATGTGACTAGAAGAATGAAAATGGCTAGAACAAAAATTACAAACTTCTGAAACACTTTCACCTATATAAGATCCTTCTTGTTGGAGATTCTCAGAACTTGTCAAAACATCTTCACCTATAATAAGATCCTTCTTGGAAATTCTCATTGTTTTCATCACAATAACATATAGTTCCGACATATATATGAACACAGCACATGCATACATTCATGCATGGACACATCAATGTCTATGTGTATACAAACATACATATCCAACATATAAAGAAAAGTAATTGACAGTTTTCCTTTTAACATTTGCTGACAATTACAATACAAACATACATATCCAACAAAGCAAAAGGAAATATAAGGAAAAGTAATTGACAGTTTTCCTTTTAACATTTGCTGACAATTACTACAATTTTCTCCATACCCAACACTACATGCCAACATCAACACAGTATGCTACATATCTTTAAACTTTAGCACTGTACTCCTAAATTCAGATGCATATTAGCAGGCCAACCATCATAAGCCAAAAGGGAAATCTTCACCCAATGACAAAAACCCTCCTAGTGGCTAACCGGAACTATGAGATAGAGACAGTGGAAATGGAAACATGATTGGTTGAAAAGGCAAAAATGGAGACATAAAATAAATTTGTCTCCAAGATAATTTTTGAGTGGATTTTTGTACTTTCAAAACAGAAACAAACAATATAGGGAGACATATCCCCTTTGTCTACACTGTCTTTGTCTTTTCCATCCCAAGACAGTAACCAAATGCTACCTTGGAGTTCATAAAGAAAATAAGAGAAAAGAGATTAGCTCAACAGAGAGTTGATTCATTTGACTCTCTTTGATCAGCTGATCAACAAAACATCATTGCAACTCCTAAAGAATAAACAGAGCTGCACAATGTGTCACATGCATGCTGTTTACAAGCTCACACACCATAAAGACTTGTTCTGTAATCAATGGGTATTCTAGATTAAAAAACTTGCAGAACTTGATTATCACAATAAATTTTAAGCATAACCACTTGGCATGTGCCTCACAGCAAATTCATATTGCAGTTCTGACATTCTGTGCATGTGCGCTGTCTGCTCTTACTAGTCCCGAATCAGTATGAGCACATCAACAAAGTGAGTATCATCCCGTCCCATGACTCTTCATATTGGCAATGCAGAGTATGAAGTCAACAAACTCAATTTGGTCGATAACTAGAGAATTTGAATTGAGGTACAATCTAAAAGGAGAAATTGTGGCTCACCTGCATAACATACTTTTCTTCTTCATCTTTGACCACAAAAATTTCAAACAATGGAGTTCCAGGAGATGAATTGACCAACTGCCTGCAGCAAACGAGATTTTACAAAAATTGCTCCAGTGCATCAAACATTAATCAAGACAACAAAGATCCTTACCTTGGAGTATAACTCCGGCCAACAAATCTGCCCACATCTGGTGTTATGCGAACCAGTCTGCCAAAGGGATCATCAGAATCCGATGAGTAGCCCACCCACCAACCTACCTGTTAACTCAAAGAATAGAAGTTAAGTTGACATTGCAAGAAAGACATAGGACTGATCTTTGAACATGAAAGGAGAGTTTTAATTGGTTTTCAATATTCTTCTTATACGGTTGAAACCAGTCATGTTTAATAATTATCATCTGATGAAGACCCATACAGTGCCATCACAAGGAAATGTTAACAGGTGTGGTTGTGAGATTAATAAAGTGACATGATGATACAAGGCAGACACTTGAGGACAATATTTCATGCAAAGTGTCAGTACTGCCACTAATGGGAATTTTATTTTCCCAACAAGTCAATTGCAAGAAGAATAAACAAAATTATGTGATCTAATTTTGTTGGTTGATAGCCCGCATGAAACAATATGTGATCTACTTTGTTAGGCTAAATCTACACTCCAACAGAAAAACTCATGAAGGTAAGAGAAATATGAAATCAAACAGGACATGAATAAAGTCACAAAACAAAATCTAGGAGCCCTGCAATAAAAAGCAACCAGTCCAAACTAATAGTTGAAGGCTTTCACATAAAATCTCAGGAAGCCATGCCTCCAAAGGAAGCAACTTAAACTAGTTTATCCCCTTTGTAGTTAAACAACAGGGGTGCAACCAAAAAAAAAATTCTTCAATTCTTGTCTAAGAATGCGGTTTACTATATTTACTCTCCAGCCCTTCCATCCAGGACAAGAAATGCCAATTGACAATTTCACTTGAAAACCTAAAGCAGATGATCTCTAACTGTAAGAGTAAGAATCAACAATAGTGTAGAGGCTATTGTAATTACCAATCCACTTCCTGTATATTTACACAATGTTGAAGCATCATGGTATCGTTCTTCATCTACTGCATTCTGCAGATAACAGAAAGTTTTTAGTAAGAGCCAAAAGTTATGCATCCAGGTCCAGACTTCAAGGGACTGGTATAGAATTCTATGCACACAGTTCTAATGCCCCATATAGAGCTCAAACCTTCAGTTGAGACATTATTTGGGCTACATTATCCTTTGAAGTAGCTTCAGCAATGGCTATTTTCAACTTTGCAGCCTCTTGGAAGTCCTCATTTTCAATTGCATCTTCCAGTTGAAACTGAGAAAATGTCATTCAATTAAATAAATAAAAAAACAAGAAATATGGAATATGGATGTGCTAGAACTTCTTCCTTTGATATCTGAGCAGCTACAAATGGAAATGGACAGATCCAAATTACTTGAGACCATTACCAGAGACAAATAAACGCTTAATATGCAGTCATAATTCATCACTCATCAGGCATGTAATCTTACTTCATTATAGAGGAAAACCAGTACTTTGATTTTCAAAAGTTGATTGGCAATCTACAAGTTTTTGCAGTCAATTATCAGATGGGCATATCAGAACACATTGGCTCTAAAAATACCCGATACACGATAGAAGCTTACACACTAGCATCACAATAAATAAATTAAAACAATTTTCAGATTCTGCTATATCTCTCATGTACTTGGTGCTCAAAACAGTCATGCTATACAATATTTCTCATATATACCCCCTAGCTCTTTTCTTCCAAGAAACAGAAGAATGGAAGAAACGGCCAATTCCGCATATATGCCGCAATATTCACGCTTCTGAATTGCATAAAAATATCACACTTCACTGAAAACAAATAAATTTTCACCTATAGGACCATAAAATACCTCAAGACCAAATTAAACATACGAAATTCATAGAAACAAAAACGATCAGAACCGATACCAATAATAAAAAGACCAAGATTTAGTGAATTGCACAATTAGGCAAACTGATTACCCAAAAAAAAAAATCCTACCAAAATAATTACAATTAGAAAACATAAGCTTGGTGTTTTTAGCTACAACAAATTAGACCCTTTAACATATTAAGGCAACTAAGCAGACAACAATAAAACCCCCCCGCAAAAACATCAAAACAAACCTAGTAAAAGTACAAAAGAGGTAGCACCTTGAGAAGAGAAGCAAAACTTTCAGCTTGTTCAATCTCAGAGAAATGGCGGTTCCATCTATTCCAATCCCACTCCAAAGCAGAAGAAGCACTAGGACTATTATTATTGCTATTATAGCAAGAACAGCAGTGCAGATTTGAGTTATCGCGGGTGGTTTTATTGAGAGAGAAAGAAGGATTCTTTTTGTTATTGTGAGGAGAAGAAGAGCAGCCCCAACCAAAAAGAAAGCTAAAATTGGTAGATTTTGGGGCTGAGAAATCAATGCAACAAAAGGGTCTCAATTGGGGCACTGTAGTTATTAATTGCCCCATTCCATATACATTATTTCCCACTATCATCTCTCAATGCTTGCTTGTGGGTTTTTGAGAGAGAGGAGTTTGATGGTACCTAATCTAGTTGTGATATCTGAGGATAAACTTGCAAGAAGGAGGAGTGGAGGCTGAACAGAATATCTGAGGATATGTGGGATCCATTTCGATGTACACGGGGCTAAATTTTACCGGTTTTTATTTTTTATTTTTATTTTTGCAAGCCTTCAGATTTTTAGCCGACGTGAAAAAACCAATAATATTTGGCAAGAATTGTCTTTGTTTTTTATTTTAAAAATGTTATGAATTTTTTATTTTAAATTATTTTTTTAATATTTTAATATGTTATATCAAAAATAAATTTTAAAAAATAAAAATAAAAATAATTTTTTATATATTTTTAAATAAAAAATTACTTTAAAAAACAACCCATTTAAATATTATAAACCTCAAAGCTCATATTGTTACTTTCATCAGCTTTCCTTTCTTCCCTGTAGCCGTCACCATGTCGCCTACACAAGACGAAAACAAACGGTTGAGCCTTCCTTTGATTCATTTAACTAATATGACGTATAGAATCTTCTCTCCTGACTCAACGAATTGAGAAACTTGTTATTGATCGATCCTCCCCTTCCTAACAAAGCAGAGAAATAGAATAGATTAGCTAGTGTGTGTATATATATAATAGGGGATATGAGATTAAAATAGTTCAAAAAAAAATTAAAAAAAATTATAAAGCTAAAAGTTCAATAATCAAATGTAAAAAATAAAAGTAAAAGGAATCAATTTAGAAAAAAGTAATATAATCAAGTCAAGTAGATTAATTTTACAAATCCATTAAATATGATATGAAATCAGAATTTAAAAATCAATTAAAAAAAAATCTTGAAAAAAATGATAAAAAAAACTTAGTCAACATATGTTAACTTAACTTTCTCACACCCGAGATAACCCCACATGAAAGAAAGTGGAAAAAATCACAATCCTCAAGGGTCAATAATTTAATGGCAAGTAATAAAATTAAAAAAAAATTAATTTAAAAAAAAATACTCAACTTAAGTTAGTTCAACTAACTTGCCATCCGAGATATGGAATAGAGATAACCATACAAAAAAAAAACATAACAAATCATGAAGTTTAAAGCCTAACAAGTCAATGTTAAATGATAAAAAAAAAATTTAAAAAGGATTTAAAGAAAGACCGAACTTAAATCAGGTTAATCATCAAAACTGATGGACCGAGTCATGAGACTAAGATTATCCTGTAAAAGATAGACACAGAAAAATTACAAAGCTACAAAGCAAAATTTTCAATTATAAAATTAAAAATTAAATACAAAAATAATGAGGACTAAATCTTGCATAAAAATTAATTAAAAGAAAGTAGTTAGGGATTAAATTGAAAAAAAATCAAGAAAATAATAGGGAAAAAAAAAGCAATAAAAAAATGAGGATCAAAATTTAAAAAAAATGAAATAAAATTCTAAAGATCAAAATAAATAAATAAATACAAAGAATAAAATATAGCAATTAAAAAAATAAAAACCAAATTGGATAAAAAAATTAAATAAAATTAAATGCTGAGAGATGAAATTAAAAAAATAAAAAACTTCAAGAAATAGTAAAATTAAAATAAATAAATATAAAAAAAAATAAAAATCAAATTCATCACAAATACAAAGAGAACATGACTGAATTTTTAAAGGCTCCAAGAGTCAAGAGAAAGAAAGAGATTAATAATCCACAAACCGTCGTCAACATGACCAAGCACGCTAATCTAATAGTTGCGCCGCCACCTTACACGCCAAATGAAATGGTAATCGATAATTTTTTGCTATCAAAATACTCCCCAAGCACCTGTAAAAAGGCACGGGACGATGACATACTGAAGTGTGTTTTTATTAATTTATTAATATCTTAATAATATAAATTATTAAACTGGCCCTAAATGTATATGAATATTGCAAAAAAAAAAAAACTATGTTGCAAAGACAAAAACACCCTCCTAAACCATCTTTAGAGTGTTTTAAAATAAGATATCGGAACCACCGCTTGTATCTTCATGATTAATGGATGAATATTGAACTCTACACATGCAATCCGCCTAAACCAAAATTCGCTGTTGATAAAAAAACACAAAACAAACTTCGCAATAATAATTCTATATCGGCAAATCTAAGCTCCATTCTCGTTAACAAATTACAAAGGTTATCGTTACTGATTTTTGAGTCCGGAAATCCCCATGTAAATTGTTGAGTGGGGTTCCTTTTCTGGTACATCACGTATCAACACAACAATTAGACAGTGGTCATGGACAAACATCATTTTGCTTTTCTCTGTGTTATAAAACAGCTGAGGGCAGTGGTTTTTTCATTAAAGTGTGATTCAGCGAAGCCTAGCTTTTCCCAGCACAAGGTTAGGAGGTTGTAAAACTGCGACAATCCATATGAGGTTGGGAGAAAACTGGTTCCACGCCTCTTGGTTCCTCAGTTGCCATGTGTACACTTCCATTCTCAGCAGCTTCGACATCAATATCTGCATCGGTGGGCACCCCAGCATTTTCAGTTCGGACAGGCCAGAGCAGACCCTGCATTCTCAACAGATAGATTTGGCTGAACGGCACAGTTCTCACATAACGGTTGGTTGTTGGGGTGGCAGGAGATCTTTCAGAATCGGCAAGGAGATTAGACAAGGCACTAAGGTCAAGATTTGGGAAGACTGAGCAGCGACACCGTGGACATTTCACATTCAGTCGAAGCCACTCGTCAATGCATTCAACATGGAAATTATGTGCACAAGGCAGGCCACGAACCTGCAACATAACTAGTAAGGAACTTTGGTAGTTCAACTGTGTTTTATTTCCCTAAAGCATGTGGCCCTGTGCTATTTGTCAACTCTAACAGGTAACAAACCAATTATGTAAAGACAATATGAAATGAAATAGTTTGCATGAGGTTTAACTACCAGAACCAACCTTCCATTACTATGTAAAAGTGATAATTTTCTTCATTGTCATTTTTACAGGTGGTCTAATATGCAATCAAATGACTTGGTGGATAAATTACTCTGAGCTAAAATAGTTGGAATATATTCAGTGGGAGTAAAGCAGGTAAGTTTTTCCTTCTGGAGTTGTAACCAACCTACACTATACCTGAAGTTCTATTTAAAAACTCAATAAAAGATAATGGCAGCTTTTTTAAGCACGAAGGGCTATTTCTGCAGTGGAAAAGACCTCCCCTAGGGCAACTGGACACGTATAAAAAAATATCTACCTCATTCCCTACATGGAACTCTTCAAGGCAGATGGGGCATTCACTGCAATCAGTTGGAACAGCCTTGAGCCTGAACTTTGGAAGTTCTTGAATGAGTGCCTCCACTGCTTCTCTCTATGAAAAGACAACAGAACCAGAAACAGAATTATAAACTAATAAAAAGTTTATGCCAATTTAGAATGTTTACACGACCAGATTTCTTCAAAAATATTACTGTAAGCTACTGGAAAGGATTGGAATCATATGACCCTAAAGTCCAATAATATAATGCATTAACTTAGACATCCTCCAAAAAATATGGAGAGCACACCGACAAAAACAAAGAGTTAAAATAAAATTTCTTCACAGTCCCTTTTCCCCTTGGATGCCCTTCCCTATTAAGGTTAATCCATACTGTGATGTAATAATTTGGATCACATTCAATCGCCAATGAGCACTTGAAACCTGAAGTACTGTATTTTTAGGTTATAATAAAAACATGAATGTGCACGATGTTGTCCGGGTTAAAATGAAGAATAAATGGCAATCATATAAATCATAGCCCTTAATAGTGACAGGCACTTACCTGAGTGGGAGTCAAGTAGAGTCCAGGTTGGTACGCAGCAGCATCTTGGCCCATAACTCTCATTTCTTGACCTGCAGCTTCAAATGCCCAATCTGGCACCCGGATCAAATCAACCAAAACCTGGATTCACGAGTAGGATGATTAAAAGAAATCGTGAAAGAAGCAATAATAAACTTCAATACTCGAGATGAATGAACCATTACCCCATATTCTGAAATAGGAATGCCCTGCTGAGCACGCAAGTGATGTGCTTGTCTTCGTACCCGCCACTAGAAAAGAACATTAAACAAGTCGAGGATATGAAGGGGCATGTGAAAATAAGAAAGCATCAATGAGCAGAATGATTTGGATATCAGGGTAAACAATAGAATGTAAAATTAAATAGAGAAATAGAAGTACAAGGAACTATGATAACCTTTCCAACAGAGATGCAAGCGATACCGATGAGTCCACAGTAGCTGAAAAGCAACCATATAAGAAAACCCCATTTCTGACCTTCTTCTGGTAACTGCAAGAAGTTAAATATATCACCTCCAGAATTAAAATTGTCTTCGGATGACAATATCAAGGAATATAAAAAAGAACTTACACAATCTCTTGCATTTGTGAACCAGAGTGTGCCAATTATAGTCCAAGCCCAAAGAAATGGATATAGTAGCAGAGAGAGAATTGAAAGAACCACAATTCTTCCACAAAAACGGGCATATCTCTGCTGCCACCCAAAATCCCTACAAGGAAATAAAATAGATAAAAAAGAACAACTTATTATCTATACAAGGAAGTAAAATTGATGAAACAGGTATATCTCTGCTGCCACCCAAAATCCCTACAAGGAAGTGAAATAGATAAAAAAAAAAAAAAAAACAACTTATTAGGCAAGATTCAGCTTACAAAGTGCCTTTTTAAACTTTCAGTAAAAGAACATGCATTACACTGATGCAAACAATATTCTCAAACCATTCAATTCGACCATATGACAGTGAAAAACAAATTGTTAACAACAAGTTTCTACAACATTGTGAAAGACTTCACTCACATGAAAACAGGATTAAACCAATTAAAACAAAGCAAACTCTGTAGTCACTTGATTTCAAAAGGTGTTTAAAAAAAATTATTGTACAGAATCCTTTTCCAAAAGCACAGAGATAATATGGGTGTCAATCCAATATCTCATTTTGTGCAAATTTCTTTCTTGAAATCTCTCCAAAATCTTTAAAATAACATAACATGCAGAATTCTCATCTAAAGTAGCAGAAACCCATCACTAAAAACATTAATGACAAGGTGTATATGGCCAGGCCTTACAATCCCATTCCAGCAGCAAGTCCATTATCTATGAACATCAACAAGCGAAACACAAAAACGGTAGTGTAGTCAACCTGAACCAACAAAAGTTAGAAATGAGATGCAAAAGAAAACCATTGAATTCACATAATTAGTTTGAACAAGAATTAGATCGAACAACCTACCATTATCCATATGTGCAAAGGGTATGTACAAAGACGGTAACGCTTCCAATTGATGGCAACGATGATTCTATCAGTAACATTGTCAAAGAAAGAACAAACAACGTAAACCTAACTATCAATTCCCATAAAATAATCGTTTAGAACTCAATTCATGATCTAACTTTATTTGGAATTTCAAAAAATGCAGAGTTTTTCTTCAAAACCAAACGGTTAAAATATAAAACCAAGAAAAGATAGTAAGAGATTGATGTTAAATAATCACCAAAAGAAAGCTACAAACAAGAAGGTTAAGCAAGAGCCTAGCTAGCTGGTATAATAGAAACCAGACTCAAAGATTCAAACTTTCTTGGGAATTAAAGAAATAAAATGAAAACCCTGAATTATATGAATGCCAAAATTTAAAATGTGAACATAATAAAAAGGATACGCACTTGTTGCAAGCATTGACAAGAAGAAGCCATCGTACCTGCAAAACCCAATCTTTTTCAGCATGAAAACAAAAATCTTGAAACAAAAGGGTAGGCACCCACCAGTCCAATATCTACAGATATAGTGAAGATAATTAGAAGGAAAGATTGAGGACAAACCACTTGAAATCGACTCCTCTAATTGCCATAAATAACTGGAAAACCCTATGAGAAAAAAAGGAAAGAAAGACTTATTACAGGGAAGAGGAGGAGTGAGGGTGTTTCTGTATGTGAATCAGTGACCAACAATCCTCGTAATCTCATCAGATACGAGAAATGAATCAGAATCTTTCATCTATGGAGTCCTATGCTCTTTTTTTTACTAAATGCAGTAATTATTAGTAACTTAAACTGGATTAAAGAGAGTTTATTGAAAACAGCAGAGAGAGTGAGAGAAGTATAATAATAATAATAATAATGGAACTACGGAAGGATAGGTTGTTGACGGAGAGATTAGGGGTCACGTTAATTGACGGCGTCAAGTGGGGTCTTGTTGAATTTTTTCTTTTTAGGTAAAAGACAGTAAGCAGTCATGGGATTTTTTTCATCTACTTGTGGAAACTCTTTTTTCTGTAAGAAAAAAACTGTTGTTGGGTTGGGTGGCTGTGGATTATGGGAAGGAGGTAAGCAAGTGGTTGACACGTAGGTTTGGGTTGCTGACGTGTTTACAAGAGGTTAGGTTGGCTAAGTGGGTTGGTCCCTTTCATCATCTGTCTTAAAAAAGAAAGAAAGAAAAGATATGAAGTGTTTTCTAGTTTGTACTTCCATGACATGTTTGCCTCCTTTTTCCTTTTTCCTTTTCTTTTCTTTTTCTTTTTCTTTTTCTTTTCCGTCAATGATGGCAATTTTTCGTTTTTGAATTAACATATATGTAAACCTTTGGTCGATCAAATCAACCGAAAGCAAGCGTGACTCTGATTCTTATCTCGGTTTTTTTTTTAATTAAAAAAACCCTTTAAATAATGTTATCTCAATGATTTTTTAATCATAATTTAGGCAAGCCTTTTTTAAAGAGAAATATGGTTCAATTCTAGTCCTTTTTTTTTTTGCCATCATTTTTTTTCTTTTCAATTTAATTTTTTAATATTATGCATATTAAAGTTTGAGGTTGATAGTTTGTTTCAATCTGCTCTTATGTCGTTATCGTGATTTAAAAAAAATCTCATTATTAAGTTAACTTTCAATTTCATGAAAAAGAGTCTATTTTTATTGTTTGAAAAAAATTTAAAAACAAATGACCAAAATTGACATAGAGAAAAAATAGAAGGCCTTAATTTTTTTTTTGGTGTCAGAGTCTTTTGCTTTTAGGATTTTGTCAAATTTCTTTTTTGGCCCCTTTAATTGTAAATTCAATGTTTGGTCCAAAACTTTATTTTGCTCGCTTTTTAGTCTCTAAGTTTAAAAGAGGAGAAGAGTTGTCATATTATAGTGAAAGAGAGAAAAAATTGACAAATGATCAATATTCAATGATGAAACTTGTCATTCTTGATGTCAATGAGTTTCATTTGACAAGAAAAATTTTATTTAGGTCTTTTTCCATTGATCTTACTAAAAAAAATAGATATGACATTGGAGATTTTTTATTATTCAAGTTATGTTTTTTAATTTTATTTTTTAAATGATTAAATGCTAATTTAATACCAAATTGGGTTTTTTGAGTTCCTTAGGGTGTTTCTTAGGTTTTTGGCTCAAAAAATGGGTTTTTACCCATTGGAGTTAGCTACGTGACTTTTCAGTTACCATCTAGAACAACAAGTGATTTGTTGCTAGTGATTTTTTTTTTAATAATAGATGGATGAAATGTTCTTCCTTTCTTAAAAAAGATATAAGAAAATTATAAAATGCCTAGGCATGCTAGGCTAAATAAGCCCGTGTTCGACCTGGTTTTTTTTTCTTTTTTTCTTTAAATTTGTTGTTCATTTTTTCTCAATTTCAACTTTCAATATTTTTTTTGCAATTTCATTCTTCAACATTTTATTGATTTTAAATTGGATTTTATAATTTGTTTTAGTTTTTTTATAAGTTTATTACGGTCTCAAACAAGCTTCCCAGCACTTCATCGATGCTTAATTTTATGAGGATCTATCTTTTCATCATATAATTAAATAAAAATTTTTAGAAAAAATAAAGTTTTTAAATCCAAATGAGTCTATGACCTAGATTACAGTTTAACATGAGTTAATTAAAATTAAGTTTCATAATTTATTTTATTTTGCTTTCTATAGGGTTATTGTGGTCTTAAACAAACATCATAATATTGTGTTGATGTTTAATTATGCGAGCATATTTTTCTATTGTGTAATTAAATAAAAAATAGTTTAAAAAATATTATTAAACACAATCAATCAATGACTCGGGTCGCATGTTAGCTTGAATTGATTAAGAATTGACTTCATAATTTATTTTGATTTGTCTCTTATAAGGTTGTCCCAGTCTCAACCAAATATCTTGGCATTAGGTTGTTGCTAAATTTTGTGAGTGTATTTTTTTATCATATAATTAAATAAGAAATAATTTAAAACAATTATTAAACTTGATGGAGTTCATGACCTAAATTACAGATTTTTAGTGGGTTAAGCTGTGAAACTCGGGTCAATCTAATGTGTTATTGTTCCAATATTTTTTTTAAACGAGATGTCATCTTGAATTTTTTTTAAAGCCAGCCATATTTTTACCGATCATCACTCTCCTTTGAAATTTTCATATCAACTGGGTTATGTTGGGGCAGTTTCTATATAGTTTGATTTGAAACCCGGGCCAGGCAAGAAGTCGGGTTTAAAGGTTTTAAGATTGACCAACTAGCCATCAAAAAGTTTCCCCAACCTAAATACTTCTTTTTTTACGTTAATTGATATGGCTCATGATGTAGCATAAGCTATCTATCTAGTTCTTTAATTACATATGAATCTAGTTGGTGCAAAGGACAAGTTAACATGCAATTTATTAAGGATTTCATTGAAATTTCATATAAAAATATATTGATTTCACATTAAAAAAAATTAGGAATGAAATGCTATTTTTTCTTACATTAGGTTTAAGGGTGTTGTTGTGAGTTGGTAAAATAAAATGGAGTAATTATAGAGATTTATCTTACCTTTATCTCAAATTCCACAATTAATTAGTTGATTGTTAAAAATAACTTCCTAAAATAGCTTTCTTACAAATTATATACGTAAATACTTTGTCATCTAAAGTAACATAACATAAACTTTATACTTTACCTATTGTTAACAAGGTATTAAAGCACCTAGAATTGTCAATCTTCTTGACATATAATATCTTTCTACATCAACTCAGTGTGAAGAAGTCTCCATATAATTAATAATCACTACCGATATAACTATAAAAGACTTGATATCAAGGCTATGACATATATTAAGGCAAAAAAAAAAAAAACTCAGACCCTAACACCAACCTTAATAAGGACCAATTGAGGAGACTTTGTATATGTACACACAAAAACAAAATCATTTTTTGCAAGATAGATGCATGGTTGGGACTGACTAAGTTGTCCACTTTCGAGGTTTTGTCGAAACAATTTTGACGTCATCTTCGCCTGAGATCACCTTAATCTGGTAGAGGGAGTGCACAACTTTTATTTAAATACATTCTTACTCAATTTGAAGGTTTATAGCTCCATATGTATTCATTCAAATGTGCCAACTTGATCAGCACCACATCTAAAACTTGAGCAATGACTGATCATGGACAAAATGTCAGGGATTTCCATGAAAAACTTGGGATGCAAATGTCTAATTTCATGGAAATAGGGTTGTAGAAGAGATATTTCTCTTCTATTTATATAAAATCTCATGCTATTTGAAGGTCTAGAATTTCAGAACGAGCTCTTGAAATATGTCAACCTAATCACCGTGAACTGTCAAGGAAGAAAATGAACAGAGGCTGAATGACGCATCGTTTGGGTTAAAATCCTAGAAAATAAGGTTTTTAATTTGGGATTTAACAAAGTTTCAATTTAGTTTTTGCTCTTCCAATTATGGTTTATACATTTTTAATTGACACAAAAACTTTTTTAATTGCATGCAATTTAACCGCCACTAAACTTATATATTAGCTTTTAAGTTGGCCGTCTTTTTTCATTTTGGTCTTTGTTTATGAATTGTGCATTTTGACCCTCAATTGACCAACAAACTTCTAATTTTTTCAATTTGGCCCATGATTTGGTCAATTTCAGCCCCTATATTCATGCGCCTTTTCCAGTTTGATCATTGGTTTTGGATTTCTTCAATCGAGTCCCCATTTGCTCATTAAACTTCAATATTTATGCAATTAAACCACTAATTTGATCAAATTAACTCCTAAAAATCACAATTCAACCCCTAGACTTTAATTTCCTCCAATTAAAGCCTAAATTGACTTTTAAAAATCAAAATTTCTTGCAATTAAGCCCTTAATAAATTCAAATAAACCTTGAAAAATTCAAATTGAACCCTTAAACATCTAATTTTGATTTTTTCTCCTCAAATTGATTTTTTTTTATTAATAGGGCGTTCATCAGTCAAAAATACATTGTAAAATTTTTTTTATTTTATATATTTAATCTTTCTCAGTTAGTCTTTGATAATTTTCTAGGCGTTCTAGTATACACTTCTCACTAATATATTGTTTTTTTTTCGTCCAATATTTTTTTTTAATTTTTTTGTATGTTTTTTTTCTATTTATATGTGATTCCAAAAATAGGTAACAACAAATGTGAGTTGGCAAAATAAAACGGAGTAATTGTAGAGATTTATCTTAATTTATTTGTATTAAATCCTACGATTTAAGAGTCAACCTAAATCAGATCAATCAATGATTTTGATTGCTAAGAAGAAGTTTCTAGAATAGCTCTTTATACAAACTATGCATGTATATACCTTCTAAATCAAAAGTAATAGAATAAAAAGTTAATACTTTACCTATTGTTAAGAAAGGGACTAAAAATGACAACCTCTAATCACTTAATTTAGGAGAAATTTTATGGTGCTTATGAAATAATCAATGACATCTTATTAGTTATTTTCTAGGCTCACTTTTAGAAAAGAGATAGTTACAAGTAGGAGAGAGAAATCTTAGGCCACTTTTGACGAAACATGAATTTTATTCTCTCTCATACTTGTGTTTGTCTCTTTCTTGGAATTGGATCCTAAAAGGTAACTAATAGGACATCAACTGTACACCATAAAATCTTTCTTTAATTGAGTAAATTATTATTGGATACAAGTGTTTTTAATAAAATAATTAATTATTCTCTTTAATTTTAAAAAACTCAATATTTAGTACTTTGATTGTATCTATTTTTTTTGTTGTTTTTTCATGATAATTGATCTGTTATTTGTCTAAAAAATCCTTTATAATTAAAATTTTCAAATGCACCTATAATATGGAAAATTAAAAATGTAATTAATAAAATTTATTTAAAAATTTAATCAATGAATTAACTTATTTCAAAACCAAAAAGACTAACTTACAAAACCATAAAAAACACAAGTACTAAATCATAATTTGCTCTTGTTTAATTAGAAAATATGAAATCATGTATGAATCCAGTTAGGTTGGGTTAACATACAACTCATGAAGGATGTCATTGAAATTCAAGATATTAATATGTTTATTTAAAAAAGTAAGACATGAAAATGAAATGTTATTCTTACACTAAGGTAAGGGAAATCAACTATCAAAAAGGTATTGTGCAAATGAAATTGTTTTCAATTTCTCATTCAGAACAATTGTGATTTTGTCAGCTTGCTATAAAGACTTGTGATAATTTAGGTTAAATAAGAAATTTCTTTAAAATCTTTCTAGCTGTCTCACATTTCAGAACTAATTACAGTTTAGGATTCACAACTAGCAAGCAGTTTGTCATAACTCATTTCTGGGTTATTTCTTAAAATTTACTTTCTTTCTTGTAAAAGTACAAAAATAAAAGCAACAATAACAAGAAGACCAACAATATGGAAAAAACTGGTTGAAGAATATCTTAGATATATATAAAAGGATCAAGATGGATTTTTTGACAAAATTTAGAGGCTAATTGTACCCCGTTATACCCAAGATAAAAAAGACAATACAGATTCGAAGTCACATTAAATAATTATTGGATGAATCTGCATAAAAATTAAGTCTAATGATATAATTATATTTTTAATAGGCATATTTGATTTAATCATGGGCCAAATTAAAGTTTAATTATGTTTAAGAATTAATTTAGGTCCAATTAAAATATTTAATTAGGTGCAAGGACTTAATTATATTTTTAATGGGTCAAATTAATTTTATTAGGGACTTAATTAATGAAGAATTAAGTTTAGGGGTCCAATTTGGGCTTAATTGAGAAGATTAGAATTTTAGAAGACCAAACTTAATTTCTACAAAGTCAATTGATTGAAATCAGAGGTAAAATCACAAAAACAATCAAAGTTTAAGGTCAATTAGGGGTCAAATTAAAGAAATTTGCAGCCAAGAATCTTTTTGAAAAGGCGTTAAACTTCAGGGACTTAATTCGGTGGAAGACAAGGGTGAAATTGAAAGTTTAATGGTCAATTAAGGGTAAATTTTCATAAATCCAAAACCAAGGATCATAATGAAAAGGGTGCTGAAACTTGAGGCTGATGTTGAAATGCAAAATTGCATAAAATCAAAAGTTTGGGGTCAATTAGGGATGCAATTAAAAGAAATCAAAAGCCGAGGGACTAAATTGAACTTTGGTTAAATCCCTAAATTAAAACCTTAAAAACCAAAATAACGCCATTTCATTTTAATGTAACAAAACAGTTTGACCAAAACGACGCTGTTTTGCCAAACAATAACAAAAAAAAAAAAGAACAAACCAGACCAATATTGTTCATCATCTTCTCCTTTTCACCTGAAAAAGTTGCTCAAGTGGCTACTTTCCAGGGGTATTTAATGCTTTATATCAACTAAACCTGACAAACCATACACCACTATAATGACTTGACATTGTACTACACCCCAAAGTAGGTCTTGCCAGCCAACTGACCCTACAACCGCCGCCCCAAAGTGGCCAACTCGATCATCCTTTAACAACCAATTTTCACAGTCCATGATTGCTCCTTTAAGCTAATTGTTGGGATCTTTCACAATTGAATCAAAGGCCAAAATTTATCCTGGATAAAGATAAAATGTCCCTTTTCCACCCCCTATAAATAGGGGTGGATTCCAGGTACTGAGCATGAAGAAATTGGAAGCTAAAGTTGGAGAAAAATCAGCTTTTCCCTTATTCTCTATTTTCCTTCTCTCTGCTGGTTTTCTTCCTCTTTCTTTGCCATGCCTCCACCGTCGTTGCCGCCACCAGTCACACACTGGACTTCCCAGCACCATCAGAAACGCCACCATCAACTTTTCTCTTCTAGCCAAGCAAGCATTCTTTTTGTTTTTCTCTTTAAATCCCTTGATGGTGGCCATTACATGCAAAATTATGAATGTAATGGCCAAATATTTAACATAGTCATTGGGCCAAGCCAATGACCATGTGGGTCTGGGCTGGGCCTGTTTTAGCCCAACCTAGATGGCTAGGTTGAGACCAGCCCAACATAAAAAAGAGGGAGGTTGGGCCTTCTGTCAGCCCAAGCCGATTGGATCAGGCTTGGGCTCCAGGCTCGACCCCACATTAAAAAGGCAGATAAGGCTGTTGGGCTGATAGTCGGCTCAACCCGACTGATTCGGGATGGACCTGTTTTAGCCCAATATATTTACTAATAATAA
This sequence comes from Populus nigra, assembly GCF_951802175.1. Taxonomy (NCBI): domain Eukaryota; kingdom Viridiplantae; phylum Streptophyta; class Magnoliopsida; order Malpighiales; family Salicaceae; genus Populus; species Populus nigra. The sequence goes on along the minus strand of NC_084867.1, from coordinate 9,450,990 downwards.
AATAAAATAATAATATAATAATATAAAAACAAAAAAATCTTTAAAAAATCAAATTTTTCAAAGGGTATTTTAAAAATATTTCTTGTTCCCTGTATGTTTTTCCAATAATTTTGCATAATATCGGGTTGTAGACTTATATTGTAAGATATGAACCCGATATTAAAAATATCTGGTTTTCTCCAAAACTTTGAAAAAATCTCAAAAAAAATTCAAAAACAATATTTAGATTAATTTCTTCTTTATGTTTTTGTCTTCGTGCATACGACCAAATCCTAAAGGTTTTTCATGTATATTTTCTAAAAAAAGAGATAAAATCATTTTTTTATCATATTTTAAAAATGCAAAATGAATATTGTAACTAGTTTATGATTATCCGTTAGGTTTTGGATAAAATATAAAAAAATCCTTCAACAACTATTTTGTTTAATTAATATCTGGAGTGTCAAGATTTAGCTGTATACTTTAATATTTGTAGTATAAAATTACACTGTCAAGTATACTCTCAGATATTAAAGATACAAAGTGCAAAATAAATACGATGCTAAAATCTAGAACTTAGAATAGTTATAATTTCACCCAATAAAATAGAAATTTTCTCACAAAAAGAAATCAACCATAGTCCTTAAAAAAAAACCAATTGATAGAAATACGATAAAGAAAAATAATTAAATAACAATACAGCTTATTTTAAATAGGATACACCAGGAGTAATGTGTTTTTTCTATATATAATTAGTCCCTTGCCCAGACTCTCTCGCATACTATAAATTTTATAGTATTATAATACTGATAATAACTTCTAAATTTTATAACCGTTACTTTATAATTATACTCAACCTCCTTTTCAACTCAAGTAACAGATCCGATATTTGACATCCTCCACCTCATGAGAGTTGATGATACAAAATATAAAACATTGACAAGAATTCAAGATGTTAGATTATTCAAGGGACAGTTCATGGACAGAGATCTCATTATCTTGCTCCATGTTTCTTGTCGTCTTTAAATTCCCATATAAAAATACAACCCAGAGAAGGTTGTTCATTTTCTACGAACTCGGAAAGTACAGTGTACAAATCTGACTTCTGCTGAACAAAGAGACATCACTACGGGTGCATGCGTGGTATCACTATTTTTTTTTTCTAGTGGCTGCTCAAAGGAAATCTTTAACATAAAATTTACGCATATGATGCTCTCAATCCAGCAGATCAGTCGACCGTCCACTAGATAGCGTGGACAATTGTTGCAATCTGAGTAATAAGTTGAAGGGGATTGACAGATGAGATAATGTGAAGCTATGGTAGGATACCCGTGTCGTCACAGCTTGAAGCACATATGGTTCAAATTTTCATCTTGCTCCATAGCTTAGTTAAGGTAGCGAAGTACAAAGACAGTTTTTTTTTCAATTTATGCTAAGATATCTTGACAAATGCATGATCGGGATTTATAAGCTACAGTAATGATTTACTCTAGATACAGAATGGTCAAACAATTAAGTTTATGTCTTCATTCTTTGTGTAAATTGAACACAGACATTTCAGTTACAGATTGGTGGGTTTCTACATTTATATACAGCAGAGGCAGGTTGTTTATAAGTTGGTATGCTGCTGATATCAACAAATCTGACTTCCCCAGGAGCAAAAGAAAGATCTCTGTGCCTGCAACAAGAACAAAGGCAAACCATCACATACTGGCTAAGGATTGTTTACTCTTGACATATTCATATTTATAGTAAATCTGCTTTAGACCATACACTAGAAGCTAAAGAGTCACATGGCTACCTTCGAAGGTCAAGACCGACTAAACCAGCTTGGAGTATTGTTAAATTATCAGAATCTGGAGATACAATGATGATCGTTTCCTCAGAGTACTGAGTTTCAAGAATGGACATCAGCTGTGTAACACGGACAAACACGTCTGCAACACTCTCATTTGGGGTTCCATCGTCGATGGGAGGGGGCTTGTTTCTTGGAGAAATAGTATCTGATGCATATACCTGAACCATAGCCAAGACCTCAGCTATTAACATCCTATTCGCAAAAAGTTCTCAAAAATATATTTGCAACATGATTAATTGCAGCTCAGAGAGAGAGAATGAGATGGAAGGAATGGATCTTTTAAGACATTTGGACTGAGGGCCTGAAACTTAAATGAGTTGACTTGGGCAGAGAGAGCTCACATGGTCTGAAGTCTGCAGATGCCTTGTTAGGTTCTCAATCAAATTCAAACACCCCACCACCCAAGACTCACAAAAGACTTAGAATTTTATGGATCCCACGAAGACAGATTATTCAAATTTTACTTTCTGTCAGTAAAAGGAAAGAAATAAAGTAATAAACCAATGACCATCACATATACATATTTGCTAGTATTGTCTTGAAGGAAAACTTGTTTAAACCAAGAACTAAAACATTGAAATTGCATCCACATCATTTGGTACACAACAACAGGGAGGGATCTTACTTCCGAAACAGCTTCCAAATTCTTGCCTTCATAAGCTCCTAAACCACGGGCATCCAGGAAGCTGTACTCTGGAACTATATAACTGCAACAGCAGAGGACTATTTGAAGCAATAGTAGTAATTAATGCACTATCTCAATAGATTCTGAAAACGCCACCATTCCTTTAAATGAATAAAACACCAATATCATCTATATATTAGCCTTTAAAAAGAAAGCCTCTGTAAATTTCCAATGGAAACACAACAATGTGAATACGAAATTTTATGTCCAATTCCATTGAGCGGCAAATTGGAGCCCCATGTTCTAGAAAAGCCCAGCCACATCTTCACTTCCCCACATTGCTATCAAAATTAAGCATGGAGCAGCCTGCCATAATTAAATAAAAAAATTCTATTTTTCTACAAGAAACTTGATCTTAGCCAAAATAGTTAAATGGTCAAGAAAGCTAATTCAGGTAAGAACAAGGGACCTTATAACACCACATTCCTTTCGTGCTAGTACTCAATTTGCCAAATATACACAATATTAATAGGCATACCTCCTACTAATCCTATTAGCAGCAGCAATAATCTCTGCAGTTTGGTAAGCTCTCTGAGTAATGGAAGGCCAAATCCAACACCCTGTATCACAAGCTCCCATTTCTTTCAACTGTAAAGCAGCTTTCACAATCTGTTTCTTCCCTTTCTCTGACAACCCACTATCAACTGATGTTTTTGCTACCGGATTTGTGTTGATAATCCCCAGGCTCTCAAACTCAGACTCCCCAGCTCTCACCAAATAATACCTTCATACACCCACAACACAATTCAACCACAAATGCAAACAAAAAGAAACAACAGTGCTAACATCACCAGACCCCAATGAAAACTAAATCCATACTTTAGCAGTGCCTTAATACAACTGTGAAGGTTAGTAAGGTTAAATAAGTTTAACATCAATTCATCAACAGGCAAGTGCAAGAAAAAGTTCTAAACTTGAAAGTGGTCCAGGTAACATGCAATTTCCTTTTTGTTGTTTCCTTTAAATTTATGATCTACAGACTATAATTTAAAAAGAATGAAAGAAAACAGGAAATGGGTTGATGGAGTTACTGGTTGGTGAGGCGGGGAGGGGGCATTTGGAAGAGGCCACGGGCATCAGCGACTGGTATGGATAAATGGGATGTGGAGATTGAGATAGAGAGTGCAGTGAGGAGGTGGCGCCGGTTTATGTGGTTAAGGAGGTTTTTCTGAGTGGTGGTGGTTGTTGATGAAGACGGAGATAAGTGTGGAGGTGGAGCTGTTACTGAAGTGGTCGTTATTTTTAGCATTTTAGCGGGGTTGTCTTAACTGATGACATTCTTCTTCTGCTATTAAGCAGCATCATTGTATTTGGATTTTGGAGGTACTACTGCTTCTCGTTATCCTCAACAATAGCAGTGCGATTTTTATGGTTTCGTTCGTGGGGTCATCATTTCTCTCTTTTCTTGACAAAGGATAATGAGTTTCATGACTTCACTTGGCAAAGCCCAGAGTGCAATCAATTGGCCCAACTCAACAGATGGAGCCCGAAGATCTACTATTTTTCATCTCATTCTATTTTATTATTGGTTGTCTCTTTCAAATTAAAAATTTTCTAGAAAAGATATTATATCGTAATAGGTCCATGTTTATTTTTTAACAAGTATATATAAGACCATATGTTTTAATCTTTTTTGTTCCTTTTCTCTTTCTAAACTTGACTTTATCATATTCTGATTGGAGATGATCACTTGAGTTTGCCTCAATCGTTCTTTTAAGTAAACAATTTTCTCATGCTTTCTTTTATGGAACCATATTTTCAAAGGATGTATCATTCATTGCTTCTATAATAATATTAAGATGAATATCCTCAATACTTGATTTGTGTACAAGAAATTGATATGTACTATTATTATATGCATATACGATAAATACACAATTCATAGTCTTATGTCCAATTTTGGTATTTTTTTAAGATCAGACATTGCTACATTTGCAAAATGCTCCTCACACTTTAAGGTATTCAGAGTATGCTCTCCAACCTTTTCATAATACACACAAATAGATATAAAAATAACTTGTGCAATCATTTATAAAAGTAATGTAATACTTTTTTTCATCTATAGTTTGTACAAACTTTAAATCACCAATATCCGAGCAAATTAAACCTAGAGATTTACTAATTTTTTCAATTATTTTAAAAAAAGGTTTTATGAATTTTTTATTCTACACAAATTTCACACGTTTTTTTTCTAAAAAATCATACTTGGTAATAATTCATGGTTTATTAACCTTTGTCTATAATTATAATTCACATAACCTAACTTGTCATGCTACAAATAACAAGACTTAAGTAAATAAGAAGAAAAGACGATCTTATTTTTGTTCTAATAATTGGTTACAATGGTTATTATATTCATTTTAAAGAGGTCATCACGAAGATACTTCTTTTCTACAAACATACTACTCTTGAGTGTGTTTGATATTGTGGTAGCTTTTATGATTATGGTTTGAAAAAAGTTGTTTTATAAAAAATACTTTTAGTTGATGTTGGTTTGATATTTATATATGTTTGTTTAAAACTGTGGTTGAAATTGAGGTTGAATAAAAAGTAGTTTAATGTGTTTGGTTAAACATACTTTTCAAATTGAGGTTATAAAATAACTAAAAAAGATATATATTAATATTGATGGTTTTTAATTTAAATATTGTAGATTTAACTACCACTATTACATCATTAAATAAATAATATTTTATATCAAATATTTTTAATTGTTCCATTAACTTATTTACAATTTCATCACGTATGAAATTCATCCGATAAGGACTACAGTTTTCATGGTTTTTTGAGCGTGCAATAAAATCAGGTAAAATATCATTAGAAATAAAATTGGAATTACGATCAAATTCTACAAATGCTACGTCATCATGCAATCTCCTTCCAATTTATATAGTGTTATTGAATAATATTAAATACTAGTTTTTAAGTAAAACACAATTGAAAAAATTGAAAAAAATTTTCAGGTCGGACACGGTTTAATGAACAGTGACCCGTGAATTCATTCACCTGGTATTGTTCACGTGAACAGTACCAATGAATTAATCCACTTGGCATTGTTCAGATGATGATGATTGCCAAAGAAATATTAAAAACTCCTACTTGAGTTGAAGGAAGGAAGCAAACAACAAATTGGGTGGCCCTTGAGTTTTTTCTTTCTCTTAGCAACAGGCGGGCAAAAGTGAAAAGTAGCAATTTTTTGCTTCAACAAAATTGACGGTACAAACTCAATTTTTAGTGGGACCCATCTCTAAAATTTGTGTTCAAAATGTTTACCAAACTGTTATAAATTGTGGTTGGAACAAAACACAGTTCCAACCACAATACCAAACGGTACCTTAAAAAGTATAAATTTATTACTAAAAAAAAATCATCTTAAAACTATTTTTGCTCAACAATAAGCAAGACACTAAGTTTTTCCTAATATCAGCAACATACAATACATTATTGAGGGCAAGATGCTTTCCAAAGGTTAGCTTTAGTATGACCTTTTCAAAATCCAGTATCTTGGAGGTTTATGAGTTCTCTATGTATAAGATTTTTCTATCAATTTCTTTGTAAGTAAAAAACATAATTTTCTTAACGAATACATGTTTTGTAGCACCAACATCAACCTACCACTACTCATGATTGTTTGATCAAGTTGAATTTGAAAACAATAAACATATTTATTTCCAAAACTTTATCTGCAAGGTAATCAATCTTGTTGATATTGGCTTTAACAATAATTTCTTTCCTGGGTTGATTTGCTGAGTCTTATTTTATTCATTGTGACTTGTTCAATTATCACCATTTCACTTATGAACTATACTGTATAAGAAAAGAGTATCATGTGAATAATATTTTTTCTAAGTAAGTTATCAGAAAAGATTAAAGGAGTCACAAACCATCTTGTTTAAAACGCAATCTTCTTATACAAAACTTTATTGATCGTATCTATTCACTGTACTAACTTTGTATATATGTGAAAAATAACATAAACATGAGTGATGTTGTATACATAAACAAACCTAACTAGATAACTATGATGTCATTCTTATATAAGAAATTATTCATGTATGAACATTTTTATTCGATAACTTCAACCTTGAAATTTTTGTCCAAATCTTTCCAAAGTTCACTCTTGATTGAATTATACAAATCATATTATGTATTGTTTAATATATTCAAAATGTAGTTTAATATTTGCACAAAATCACTACAATTTCATATGTACAAATCTAACATAATAATGAAATCAAATTCATTATTTGAACTTTAATATTTTCTCCCTACAAGAACTTAACCAAGTCTAAGGTGAGCACATAAATCAACATTTTATGTTATTACCGTTTAAAATTCAATCCATTGAACTTTTCTGGTTTCTTACTATGCAACACAAAATGTGATGGTAGAATTCTTATTACCAAAGTAGTACTCATCGAAGCAATATTGGTTGGAAAAACCAATTCTCAAGTTAAAAATATGATATAATATTATAAAAATAATAGCCAATAATATTTATAAATAAATATTTCAGTTCCACAATAAGCAAGTAATATAAAAAATAATAATTGTAATAAAGCAACCTAATAAAGAAAAATATTTAAATTATATAAGATGAAAAATAAACTCTTTTATTTATTTTAGTTTAAAATAAACGTGCATTTTGCCAAAACAATATGTTTAAAGAAGAAAGACAAAATACATTATTATACCAACAAGTTAACAAGAACATGTATAAACTACACAAAGATATAAACATGGTTTATAAAAGCATAGTTCATAAAAAAATATATATCATGCAACAACTCAATGAGATTCAAATAAGTTGCATGAGTTAAAATTTTAGAAGATAAACTATAACTTTAAAATAAAGATATAGCAACCTTCTAAAATTGAACAATGAAAAAAAAAACATAAAGTTATAAACAAACCAAAAGATTATAGATTAAAACATATGGTATTGATATAAATCTATATGTAAGAATATAAAAAATTAAAAGAAAGTTAAATTATAACTTAAATTTTAAAGATGCTAAAAATCTCTGTAACAATAATCTAGATAATTAATATTTTTTTCACATGATAAACTAAACAAAGTCTAATAAATATGCTTTCAACAAACTAAAAAAAAATCTATAAATAAGAAAAATAAAACTCATATCAAACATACTTTCAACATAAATATAATAATAGAATACTAGAACACATACTAAGCACATATATTCAAACTTACAATTGATATAAAAATCAAAATCCTATCATACATACTAATAATAATAATAATAACTATGTTTAAATTAAAATAAAAAAGGGTATTTACATGTTGAAACACTTTAAATTAATGAAACTTTTGTTGTTGTCAATGATAAATCCTTTGTTCTAAAAGTTTTATTGTTCCTCACTAGTATAATTAAATATTTGGAATATATTTTTCAAGATCCCAATACCATCATCTTAATCTAGATGCACTTTTAAATAAGATCTTTGAACTAAAATAAAATGACTTAATTATCTCTCAACAAAGTGAACTTAAACTCTAGATTTGGAAAGAAAACCAAAACATAAAAAATAGAAGAAAAACATTAAAAATAAGATGAGGAAGAGTGTGTAAAAATCTAGATAAAACTACTTTTGAACTTTTCCTTCACCCTCCCTTTTTATTGTGGATTTTGAAAATTAAAAAGTTGAAGAATTAATTATGGTAATAATCATAATTAATTTCCACTATGATCAACCTTTGATTATCTATCATAAATCAAGAATTAAATCTGAACATTGTGGTCATTAAAATGATTTTTTTAAGTTGAAAAATTATTTAGATTTAAAGCAAAAACTTTTAGAAAATATTGTAAACATTCATGGACTAAACTAGATAAACAATAGGCTGGAATAAATAACTCTTCATAGACTAAGCTAGATTCCAATTTCACTTTGCAAAAAGTTCTTCATGGACTAGGCCAAATTTCAATTTCACTTTGCAAAAAGTTAATATTTTGTAACTCAAAATATTATTTTACAATAAACTAAATCTAGACCTGAAGCCCAATCACGAACTGGATTAATATACTTGTGTGTATGTGTTTAAGCTCATAATCTATTTTGTCTAATACTTCTTTCCTCTAAAAACTTTTTAACTATTCATTATATAAATATTATGAAAGTTTTTTTCTTTTCATTATGGAATAGTGGATGTCACTTTTAATTTGATGTCGGGTGTCTCTATTAATCATGTTCTTTAAATAAATTTTCAACATTTACTTGAAGTAAGATTCCTACTAATATCAGTTCGCACATATAGGAAAACAATCTCCAGATAGAGTTGTAATTCAAGCAATAATGTAACAATGAGTGTGTTCACTAACAGAACACAGTTTTCTAGATTGTTTGCGAGTACACATACTGCCCTGGTTTGCGAGTACACATACTGCATTCTCCAGGTCTGATAATACAAGCCAGTTTGAATCAACTGGTCTGCTCAAAGTCAATTTTTTAACGTTTGAAAGCCAACTGTGCTGGAGTGATAGCTGTATTCCACAAATAAAGGGCCTCTCATTAATGTCGATTAGCTTCTAGAGGGATTAAAAGGCACCATCTTCTTTTTTCGAAAATCAATAAAAGAAACTCCACTCATTTGAGAACATTAAGGCACATGGTAAGATCACTCCTTTGACCAGGTCGTCCCTTTTTTATTATTATGTTATTACAGGTAATGTACTGAAGACCTCGGGAGGCTATGCTGTAAATAGGCACTGTGGGGCTGTAAATGTGCAGTATACCTGACATCAGGTGTAAGACTTGCTGTCTAAAGGAGGTTTTAACGACAACAGGGTACCCGTGCAGTGACTCACGGGGGTTTTACAGCGGCCTTGGCCTGATGTTGGCGGAGTGCTGTGGAATCTATCATTTTGTTCGAGAGGAAGGTGTTATGTTTTGAACTGTGATATATTTTGATAATTAGAGGAGGGAATATTCTCTGACCCTTGTCTTGTACTTTTCTTCTTGTCTTTGAGGTAGACAAGCAATTCCTATCACACGCCATCTCCTTATTTCTTAGGCTCCGTTTGTTTGCAGGAAAGTTGTTTCCTTTTGAAAAGTGAATTCCGGGGAAAGTGAATTCCTGGAAAGTGAATTCCGGGAAAGTGAATTCCGATGTTTGGTAGTGTTATGGAAAATGAACTGGAAAATACTTTCTTGTGTTTGGTTATGTTATGGAAAATGAACTGGAAAACACTTTCCTGTGTTTGGTTATGTTATGGAAAAGAAACTGGAAAATAATTTATTAATAAATTAATTTTTTTTTAAGTTTATCTAATATATATAAAATATTTAATATAAAAATTTAATCAGTTACAATAAAAGAATGAAATCTAAAAAGTATAATGATGAATTTTTTTTATTATAATATATATTCATACATAGCTTATTTTATAAAATATAACTATATATGTCATATCATATTATATAGAAATAAGCTTGTGAAATATTTTTTAAGTAAAACCTATTACTATATTTTTTTCAATTTTAAAAGCTTAAAATAAGTTTTTTTTCATATGAAGAAAGCCAAATTAGTTTATGGTAAGAGTTATATATTTGGGGTTTTTTTTTTGGTATGAAGTTTTTTAAAAAAGATAAATAGATTCAAAAAATATTTTGATGGGTTTTTTTGATAAATATTTTTTTTTACGAGTAAAGTCAATTATCCCTTTAATATCCCTTTAATATATATCGAATAAGCATCAAGAAATAAATATAAATATCTAACATCAAACAAAATCATGCATAAATATTAAGTTTCGATGTCATATACATACATACATATTAGTTCAAATTACAAGCATAAATATGATAGACCGAATTAAACAAGTAAACATACTTGTCAAATAACAAACATGGTCTGAACCCAAATTTTAAACATAGTCAAACCATCTTAGCAAGCAGGCCTGTAGTAGTGTTGGTTCATAAAATTCTGAACCCAAATTTTCCTCAAATTAGCATTTTTTGCCATAAATGCTTTTGCCAACATTTCATTTTGGACCAAATGATCAAATGCCTCCCCAAGAGTGATCTCATCAAAGCCTTCAATTTTCATCACTTCCGCATACAACGCATTAACATCAAGTTGATTTTTGCTGAGGCTTTGAATTGCAAGTGCTACATCTCCAATCTGTTTAGACAACTTTTCAACACCATCATCTTCATACATGCGATTTCTCTTCCTATGTTGCCTCTTTTGCGTACTAGAGGAAGATGTCTCTTTTTCCTTAGAAGTTTCTTCATATTCCCCTTCATTTTCAATTGAAATTGATTGCTCTTCAGTGTTCTCTTCCAAGTTGACATCAGCATATGATTTGGCATAATTCCCGGTTGCCATGTCTTTTCCAACAACAATTGCCATTGCCTCGTACATATCGAGTTTTTTGTTGAGATACTTGTCATGATTGGGATGTGCCTGTTCATAAAATTTAGAATATGTAATTTTTTAGTTCATTGTATAACATTTTAGAAACAAAAGTAAATATAAAAATTACAAAGAGTATAATATTTATCATACCTTTACTTCTTCATCATATACATCTTTCGAAACAGTAATCATCTTCAAATAATCATCCCAGCCAAAGCCACTTTTATTTTTAAGTTTGGTTATTATTCCCCATTCTTTTTTCACGGTCTTGAGATGATTGTCCACATGTTTAGGCTCGCATTGCACATTGAACTTTTGACTGATTTCTGTAGCCACCTTAACAAAAGATTCTGCTTTAAAGGTGGAAGAAGGTTTGCTTCCTTTAAGTGCCTCCTCAGCTAATATCTCAAGTAACATGTGAGACATAGGCTTAGACCATGTGAAGTGCTTGCCCTTGCATTTTACATTTTGCGTGGAACTCATTTCTACAAAAAAGAAATTACAAATTTATACAAAATAACATCATACAATATTTAGATTTAATAAATTTCATATAACAACTACCATTAATAATTAAAAGATAAATTATAATAAAGTCAACATCTACTCCAAATACATAACAAATATAATACAAACTCAAACAAGACATAATAAAAACAAACACATATAACTAACACTCAATTACTAGTTTCTTTGAGTGTTATAATCATTCCACATGGTTGATGCAATCATTTCTCTTTTTGTTATCCACTCCCTATTCTCTTCCCTCTCCTCCCGTTGACTTAAGTTGATTGTTCGTCTAATTGGTTCACTTTCCGAACATATTTCTTCCATAAGAAAGTCATAAGGATCAACCCCCATTATGTGATTATGAATAATACAACTTGCAAGCACAACATCTACTTGTGTTTCATAAGACCAAAAAGATTTTCCATCAATTGATCTAAAACGACTCTTCAAAATACCAAACCCTCGCTCAATAGCGGTTCTCAAAGAAGAGTGTCGAAGATTAAATAGTTCCTTTTCATTTTCTGGTGAATGTTCTGTAAACTCGTTCAAGTGATATCGAACTCCACGAAAAGGAGAAATGATTCCTTTTCGAATACCGTAACCAGCATCACCAAGATAATATTTCCCTACAAGTTAGAAAAAAAAAACCTATTACTATCTTTAGCTAATTAAATATTTTATATGTTTATTGCATATAATAAATACTTTATTATATACCTTCTGGAATTTTTAGACCACTAGGTCTTGATAATGCATCACCTAAAACCCGTGAATCATGTGCACTTCCTTCCCAGCCAGCTAAAACATATATAAACTTCAAATCAAAAGTTATAGCTGCTAAAACATTTTGTGTTGTCCCTTCTTTTCGACCTCGAAACTTTCCTTGAATCTCAACAGGAACATTTGCAGGAACATGGGTACCATCAATTGCTCCCACACAATCCTATAAAAACATGAAAAAATAATTTATAACCTTTTCCTCTAGATGTAATTAATTAATGTATAAAAATATTGGTATTGTTCTCATACCTTAAAATAAGGATAGAATCTTTGATTATTCATTATCTCTGCGGGAACTGTATCGCCTGGGTCTTTAATTAGGTGTTTGTATAACTTAAGAATTGCTTTTAAAACAATTCTAAAGTAACGATGGATAGTTTCAACAGACCTATAGTATATACCACTAATAAAACGAAATCTTTGGTTTTGGCCTACAATTTGTAAGAACACAATTACTTGCTTCCTAATAGACACATTTTGAGTTGATCGTAATAGGTCATGACTTGTGAGAACATCACACAATCTATATAAGACAACAGGTTTCATACGAATTTGTTCAACGCAATGCCTATCACCTCGATTCAAAATGCTGTCAATATAGAATTCTCGTTGAGCAATTGCATTTATACGTGGTTCTCTTGGTATATAAATTGTATTTCTTTCTTGTTCAATAATAGCTACCCCTGTAGCTATCACAGTTACAGCTGCTCCCATACATGTTGCATGAATTATCTTACTATCCATATCATGAAAGTGAAGTTTTCTGATAACAAAACCTAAAAATTTAGGGAAATACATATTAAAAAAATCATATAAAATACTTACACAATTAATATCAAAAAATTATGTTGAAAGAAGCGGACAATAATTCCCTATTTTTCCTGTTATATTCATTCCCCATTTCCCCTGTTATAACCGGTTTGTATAATTTCCCAATTACATTGTTCCATTACCCTCCCATTCCCCCTGTTATTAATTCCACATTTTTCCTATAATTTCGTTATAACCGATTTGTATAATTTCCCATTAGCATTCAACAATTTGAAGTTTGTTTGCACAAATCTCCCAACAATTTCACTGTTCCCATTCACAAATCTCCTCCAATTCCCCTGCTCCCCAATTCCCTCACCTCTCGGTCCAGTCCCCCAATTCCCATGCTCCCATTCACAAATCAAAACCCAATTCCCCTGCTCCCCAATTCCCTCTCCTCTCGGTCCAGTCCCCCAATTCCCCTGCTCCCATTCACAAATCAAAACCCAATTCCCCTGCTCCCCAATTCCCTCTCCTCTCGGTCCAGTCCCCCAATTCCCCTGCTTCCATTCACAAATCTCCTCCAATTCCCCTGCTCCCCAATTCCCTCTCCTCTCGGTCCAGTCCCCCAATTCCCCTGCTCCCATTCCCCCCCAAGGATTCACTAACAGAAATCTCCCCCCCTCCATTCAACAATTTCACTGTTCCCATTCCCCTCCCCTCTCGGTCCGAGTTCCCCCAATTCCCCTGCTCCTATCCCCCCGCCAACAATTTCACTGTTCTCATTCCCCTCCCAATTCCCTCTCCTCTCGGTCCCAATCCCCCAATTTCCCTGCTCCCATTCCCCCCCCCCCAAGGATTCACTAACATAAACAGAAATCCCCCCCGATTTGTCTCTCTTTGATAACAGATGGATCGCCCCCACAACAGAAATCGGCCGCCTCACAGAAATCGATCGCCCCTCCCCCCCCGGTTTTGGCCTCTCTGTCAACAGAAATCGATCGCCCCTCCCCCCCGTTTTGGCCTCTCTGTCAACAGAAATCGATCGCCCATGCCCCCCCGGTTTTGGCCTCTCTGGCAACAGAAATCGATCGCCCCTCCCCCCTGGTTTTGGCCTCTATCTGTTCACATAAATCGATCCCCCCCATCACGTTGCCTCTTCATGTTAACAGACATCGCCTCCCCTCCCCCCCCACCGTTTTGCCTCTCTCTGTCACAGTTATCTCTCCCGCCCTCCCCCCACCGGTTTTGTCTCTCTGTCAAGAATGTGTTTTTTTGGGTTGTGTTTGTTTGGGTTGCTTGATTAATTGAAGGTGATGAGATTAATAGTTGTTGACAGTAGCAGTAGTAGATTTACGAAGATGAAAAGTTGGAAATGTTGTGGAAAAAATATGACAGTAGCAGTAGCAGATTTATCAAGAATATCAAAGATTTATGCTATTATTTTTACAGATCTATGCAGAATAAGATAAAAACATAAAGAAAATAAAGAGGAAAAAATTATCTAAAATTAATTGGTCTAGAAAAATACTCTTGTTCCTGCTCTCTTGTTTCTGCTCAGGCCCCCCTTGTTCTCGTTTTCTCTGTGATTTTGAATAAAAAGTTCCAGTTGAGAGCTGATACACAGCTGTATGAGAAAATGAACGGAAGGAAAGGCCCGAAGGAAAGTGTTTTCCTTTATTTAACAAAAGGAAAACACTTTCCTTTCCTAACGTTACTTTTTTTAAGTTGACTGGAATTCAGTTTCCTTTGACTATTTTTTTATATTGTTGCCAAACATGAGAAAGCAAGGAAAGTGAATTCCAGGAATTCACTTTCCTGCAATCAAACACGGCATTAGTAAAAAAACGATAGAATAAGATTTAAAAAAATGGGTTGTGTTTTCCCAAGGAACCGTGCTGAACTGCTCGGATCCTGTAAGGAATGAGCGTGATCCACTTTGTGAGCAGAGAAGGTTAATTTAAGCACACTTGCCACATGCCCCCTACAGTATTTGATTATAGTTTGAGGCTTTGAGGTAGACAAGCAATTCCTATTACACGCCATCTCCTTGTTTCTTAGTAAAACAACGATAGAATAAGATTTTAAAAAATGGGTTGTGTTTTACCAAGGAACTGTGCTGAATTGCTCGGATCCTGTAAGGTATGCATGTGATCCACTTTGTAAGGAGAAAAGGTTAATTTAAGCACACTTGCCACATGCCCCCTAGAGTATTTGATTATAGTTTGAGGCTTCGAGCCATATTTCCCCTTTGCCTTTGTTTACTTTTATTTTTATTAAATGTTGTCAAGTAAGATCACAAAATTGAAATCTTCATTCCTCGACATGGAAATCCAAACATATCATAGATGGGACATCTAGCAAAAACTCAAAAACAGGTTGATGTTGTAATGGTTGTCCACCCTCTAGATTTTATTCCTGCTAGCTACTGATCCTCCTGATCCATCTTCACCTACATAAAAGATTGTACAAATTGTGAAACTCTTTGTACTTTGCACATATATCCTTAATAATTAAACAGAAAATGCAGACATTGACCTTCAGAACCTAGGAGCACTGGTCTCTTGGTGAAACTTCTCTCTTACATATGCTGGCTATTATAGCCTCTGCAAGTTTGGTTCTTTATGCACCCAAGCAAATCGTTTGCTGTGTCAATACCTACCATCCAAGAACAAAAATCAAGGTTGGTAAAGGTCATATTGTTAGCACAATACACCAAATGAGAAAGCATATTTGGGTGTTTAGGGAGATCGAACCTGTAAAGTAAGCACCAGTGACATATCCTATGTATTTATTGCTATTATGCTCCCCGGTGAAGTAAACTGGACCAACAGGATCCTGTAAAAGACAAAGTATTTCTAGCTATGGTTCTGAAATTGCTTTTTCTTACATCAACATTAGGAAATTGAATTTGCTAATTTTAGGCTCACCCCTAATTGGTCGTGGCGGTTTTGGTTGTACTTGTCAGGCCAATTGGAATAGCTGCCTTTGTAGAATCTGTTTAAGCCCCATCTAGGTACAAGTATGTCTTCTGGCTTAGGAATGTTGTTACCAAACAACGTTTTCAGGACAACCATGACCTCTGCTTCAACTTCCTGGTCTGATAATTGCTCTACCCTTCTTGATTCTTCAGCGGTTACTGTCACAAACAAAATGTTCGATCCTGGATATTCATTCTCTAGATGCTGCATGAAAAGAAAAACATCAAGACATCATAAGTGTGGAGCTAGGATGAATATACAGCAAAATAGCTAGCTACTAATTTAGATGTACATGTTAGTTAGTACCTGCCAAAGTGGATAGTATCCGCGCCGGACATGCGTGTAAAGGAAGAACTCAGTTCCAGGACCAGATGGCCAGAACTTGTAAGGAAATTTTAGGAATATCTTGGTGTATATGGTCATGCTAAAATCTGATATTGCAAGCCTTTTCCATAGCTGATTCATATTCAAGATAAGATTCAGTACTGGAAATACCAAAATGAAAATAAAGATATCCATAAATGTTAGAAAGGAAATTGATTTGAATATCTCGTGAAGATTGAAAAAGAAAATCTCTCAATAAAAAAAAATCAAGAAAGAAAAGAAAAGAAACCAATAATCATGTATACTCACAGGTAACTTAGGCCTGAAATCAATGAGGTCAGTTTGGAGGACTCCAACGCTTACAGAGACAATAGCATACTTGGCTTTGTAAATGGAACCATCTTCAGTTTTGACTGCAACTCCATTCTTTGAGTATATTATCTCTCTAACTACCTGAAATAGTGTTTAAAGCACAAATCTACATCAGGATTTAGTACCTTGCATGATATAGCTAGCTCAGCTACCTATAACCGAGTACATTAGTTCAAGATCCCAGCAAAATTTTCTAAAAGGTTACCTTATTTAGCTTGAGTCTGGGGTCGCTCTTCAAAGAAGACAAGAACTGCTTAGCAAGATATTGTACTACAATCTCAAAACCCCTGGGATCTGCTACAAAGTACGGATCCTCTCCATGGTCCACGAACTCATTCCGGGGGTATGTGTGCTTCAAACTTGTCACTTTTGGTGGTTCTCCATCTTCGTAGTCATTGTGGTAGTAGTCTATCACCATTTCCAGTGGGGTTTTCGGCTCCCTACAGCCATGTCCATTACTCAGTTAATTTACTCTTAAAAAAAAAACTTAATTAATGTATGAAATTCCTAGCGCTTACTGTTTGAATAGACGCTGCCCTGCCAATATTGAGATATCAACATCGTTCTTGACTTTTTTTGTAAGAAGGGTCGAAAACTCTGCACAGAAGTCATCCCTGGCCACAGCAACTTTATCTACAGCCTCCACCAATTTTTTTGGGTATAGTCCACCACTGTGGAGATCAGTGGAAAAGATGTTACGGATGGTATGCCATTAATGTCAGCAATTAAGATGATGGCTTTTAAGAAAAGAAGAATATCAAAGAAGAGTTGTTTAATTCAATTACTCTTGTTTATAGGTATTTGATGTAAGATTATCATAGTCATTAAGGGAGGTTTTGAGCTTGACTTTCTTGGCCATTTCTAATACAGGATTATGAACAGGCCCCCCACCAAAAAGCCAGTTGGCACCCATTTCTACTGCATATCCACTAAATTGGGTTTTCATCACACGGCCGCCAATCCTATCTGTTGCTTCTAGTATCAAGATATCACGTATGCCAGCATCTTGAAGTGTTTTTGCTGCTGAAATTCCTGAAATGTTAACCAAGATTAAATAAAAAGGCTAAGCAGACAAATTAAGTAGTTTGTGTAAAAACTATGCAAGTCTTTCACCCAAAAAAACATTTATGGACAATGAAAGTGTTTTACCCCATGATGTGTGCGCCTAAATACAAGAAAAAAACCTTCATGATACAGAAATGTAAAGGGGCAAGTGAAATGCATGCATAGATCTAGAGCCATTTGTTTTTGGTAATTTTGAAGATATGACAACCTGACATTCCAGCTCCAATGATAATGACGGTAGGAGTTTGCGAGGGCGAAGCCAAAGAGAGGAAGGAATGGAAAAGGAGGACAAGCACCATTCCCAAGAACTTCTTCATTGTTATGCAATACGCTAAGCTTTTAGTGTTTGGCTTCAGTTGTGAGATTAGGTTACTCTAGTCTCCCATTTATAGGCAAGACTAGGGGTCAAAAATTGTTTAGTACACAAAAAAAAAGATACTTAGTCCAGACAATATTTTAAAAGAAATAAGGAAAATGTGATACTTGAGTCATGAACTTCTCTTGATACAATAAGACCGGGTAGTTTAATAATGTTATTTAAATTATAGAAAATAATAACAGATAAACCATAAAAAAATGATAATAATTAACCTGAATAAACTAGTCATCGATATCATACTCAGAAGAAGAAGAAAAAAAATTATTGAAAACTCATTCACTCTATTATGGACATCATCCATCACAAAAAGAGCTTATTGAGACGGTTCAAATCCGACTACAAAAGTCTAGACGATGACATTAGAAGAAGCCGCATGGATTGCTAGAGTATCGTCTCAGAAAAACAAACCGAACAAAAATAATAATAAAATAAGCATGTGCCTATATTCAATAAATCAATTATATTTAACTCAGTAATAAATATATTTAAAAAATAAATTTCATAAAGCAAAAATAATAATAATTAAAAGAATGAGGATAAAATCTAATAAGAAATAAATTTACGAAGGGTGGAATAAAAAAAATGTAACTCTAAAAATTATTTTAGATTATAAAAAAACAGCAATTAAAAAAACAAGAACTAAATTTAAAAAAGAAAAAAAATTAAATAAGGATGAAATCAAAACAAGAATCTAATTCAATGAATTATTTTAAAAAAACCATAGCCAAAAGAATAAGGATTAAATAAAAAAAAATTTAAAGGTTGCCTTAAAAAAACTAGGGGTATGACACAAACCCCAAGAAAAAAAAGAAAAGAAAAAACAATTATTACTCAACCCAAACCAGAATTTTTTTAGATACATACATCACATATCCATGAAAAAGATATCGAGACAAAACTTATGCCATCCCAAAATGTTTTTTTTGGCTCTGGAATTGGTCACACACAATGTTCAAAGACAATAAAGTAGTTGATGTGTGTATCTAATAATTTTTTTTAATTTTTTTTAATTTTTTAAAAGATTAAATTGCCCTTGCCCCACCTTAATAACAACGAAAAGACCACCAATGAATAAAATACCCTCTGACCTAGGCTTAAGAAAATAAATTGTAAGGGCAAGTAAGTATTTTAATGTACTTATAAAAATGATAAAAAAACAGCCCCATTTTCATTTTAATTTTTTTTTAATTTAAAAGGTAATATGATAAATAAAACAAAAGATAAAAAATACCACAGATAAATATAGTTTTTCTTTTAATTGCATCAACTTAATTTTACTATAAAAAAAATTTATCATGTCCCTAATTAATTTTAAAATACTAAAAAATTATCATTTCAAAGATGATCCTACCCAACTATTAGTCTAAACTATTTTTTTTAAGACTAAGAAAATAAATTTATTATTCTCGTCTATAATAAAATATATCTAGGGGAATAGTAAATTCATCACCCCCTTCAAGTTTTTTTTTTTAAAAAAACTTTTTGCCCAGTTTCTTTCATAACATTCACGTGTTTGTGTCTGTGTGATTTTTCCACCATGTTTTTTTTTATAGATGATTATTTAGTTGTTCCTACCAACCAACCAAAGAATAATTGTTAAAATATATTCACTGTTTATCTGCTATAATTGTTTTTCATATTTATTATCTGATTTTATAATATTATCCACGGGATATACTTTTCAGTACTGAATTATATCAGTGTGTGTCCATCACTCGAGGCAATTATTGCATAGATAGAATTCTACAGTAAAGATTGCCCTACAATGAATAATGCGGTCAACACTTCATCTTTTAAAATATACCAATCCTGTTAAGCTAAAGAAATAAATTAATAATTGTTTTTAGAAAGAATAAAGATATTTAGGTAGACAAACTCCAGGTTTTCTTTGTTTTGTTTAAAGGAGAAGATAGCATGTGGTTTTGAAGCATCTTTTTGATCGTTTATTAGTTTCTTAAAGCAAAGTAATAATATATTTACCGGTAATAATCATGTATACTCACAGGTAATTTGTGATTATTTTTTAAAATATTTTTTATATTAAAATACATTAAAATAATATTTTTTTTATTTTAAAAAATTTATATTTGAGATCAATATATCAAAACTATTCAAAATATATAAATAAATTAATTTTTAATAAAAATATTTAAATTTTTATGGAACACAGGCCCCGAAATCTTACAGAGACAATAGCATACTTAGCTTTGTAAATGGAACCATCTTCAGTTTATATTGTAAAATAGACAATGGAAGAAAGAATCTTCCTTGTAAGAAATGGAGGCCCCAAGACTCGATAATGCACACGAGAAGAATAAAAATATAATGTGAAAGCAAACGAACAAGCAATATTCTAATTTTTTATAATAGGTTTACATTCGAGGATATAATAATGACATTAAGACAGACATTCTCTCAGGATTTTATTTAAGTTGTATATAATATGTATAAATGCAATTTGATGAATGCAAATTTATTAAAGTCAAGATCAAAAGATAATTTGAACATGGGATGAATATGGACAAGATGAGATTGACATGTACACAGATTTATTAAATTGAAAAATACTAAAATGATGTGAAGGAAACCTGATTTAAATAATGTTTGGAAATACGGTTGAAACTGTATTTTTTAAAAATTTAATTTTTTATTTATTTAAATTTAATTTTTTTATATTTTTATACTAAAAAATATAAATGGAGTTTCTAATTTTTTTTATACTAAAAAGAAATCTCATGTCATTTTATAAATGGATTTCATCAAAATCATATTTAAAAATACTCAAGAAACAAAGATAATTTTTCAATTTGTTAAAATAACTTTAACAAAATCAAAGGACACCTGCACATTTTAAGTTTAAAGAAAATTTATTTAAAAAATGTGATAGAGAATTGATATAAAAATATTGTGTGGATGGAAATTAAAATGAAAAGACAAAGTAACCTTGTAAAATGAGAAAAATACATAAATTACCCTCGAGCAAGTGGTTGTCATGTGTTGCCACTGTCTCCATTTGCTGATGACTTTTCCGGTGACGAGGAGCCAAGTGAGGTGGCCCCGCATTAATTATTGATGAAGAAGACGATGTGAATTATTAAGATCTACACTATTGCTATTATTGGTGGCTAGCAGAAGGAGCTTCGATCCTATCGCTGCTACTTATGGTGGTGGATCAGGTATCTGAAAGTTTTTTTTCATAGAAAAAAAGGGTGGAGAACAGGAGGAAGGACGAGGGAAATAAGAGAAGAGTCTCGTCATGCTCATCGAAGTTTGGCAGCTAGTGAAGGGAGGGAGGGGGAGGGAGGGATCGCTAACGCTTGCTTGAGAATGTGGTTATGGTTGTTTTTTAAAGTATTTTTCATGTTAAAATATATCAAAATAATATTTTTTTTATTTTTTAAAAATTATTTTTAAAATCAGCACATTAAAATAATCCAAAACATATAAAAAATAAATTTTAACAAAAAAATTAAATTTTTTAACAAACCACGTTCCCAAATAGTTTCTAAAGTTTTTGGTTCTGGAAGGAGTATGGTCACAAGACTGAAACTTAAAGAAATTGATAGAAGCGCACCACTAAGAGTGGAGTCTGTGACTTAATTTGACTTAACATTGAGAAACTTATCAGGTCTAGACATAATAAATATAGAAATGATGGATTAGGTTTGATTTTTAATACTTTCCAAATCATTATTCAACGGGTTCAATCCAAACCTAAAACATTTTTATAGATTTTAAAATATATTTTTTTGGTCCTTTATTTCTGTCTTTTTTTATTCTTTTTTGAGTTAATTTTTCACTTTTTATTTGGATAGAAAGCCTTGATTGTGGATTTTTGAAACTTTGAAGGTAAAATCGATACAAAAAACAGTTCGGATGTAAAGTTGAAAGTACTTATATAATTCGAAGGTATTTTGAATTTTCTTTTCTTTAATATTTAATAGTCATATAGTCGCAATCCTTACTTCATCAGTGAGGAGATGATGAAAATTGACAAGGTGATAGAGAGTAGAGTGAAAGCCATGGAAACTTCATATATAAGATTAGTTTTAGTAACATCTTATTCAACTTAGCTAGAGAAATTCATTCATGGTTGTACCAACCTCCAAAGTGATAGGAAGAAATAGATCACAAGTCTGTGTTTGATATTTTAATAGCTTTTGCAATTATGATTTAAAAAATTAGTTTTAAAAAATATTTTTAGTTACTTTTTTTAAAATGGTAAGTTTAAGAAATATGTGTTTTGTTAAAACTGATATAAAATAAATTTTTATATGTAAAATAAATAATAAACAAGTCTTTGTGAATAAAAAAACAAGTTATTCTAACTTCTGAAAAAATAAATTTTGAAATAATTATATGTGGAGCCTAGTGTAAAAAGTATAAGTTATTAGACTAATCAAATGGTTTTTTTTTAATGATTGGGTTAAAAAAAATTTATCACAATACCAAATACTCTTTAAATAAGATTTATAATTAGCATTTTGACTTTGAATTGAAGTTTTTTTAGTTTATATAAAAATATTAAAATGTTTTTTTATTAAGAGGTGAATATGATGATTATGTGTCTTGGAAAAATTAACTTTGGAAAGCCAAAAACTCATGATCATTTTTTTTTTTGACAATTTCTATCGATCAAAAAGTGAATGTATTACCCAACGAGGGACACATATTTCACTTTCAAAAATACTCATCTCATTAAAGTAAATTAAAAGTCAAAATCAAAACTAAATTAAATTACAAGAAATAACTCTATTATTATTGTTGCATCCATTGTGGCCATCTCATGGAAGTGCTATGATTGCTACAATGTATTTCCAATGCTTTTCTAAGTGATTATGAGGTGAAAAATATTCAGTTTGGTACTTTAATATTTTATTTTTTTATATCTTTCATATCTTTAGTTTTCAATATTGATATTTTAGCCTTAAAACTTTATTTTTCTCACGTTCAATTCTAATATGTTGAGAGATAATGAAAAAATATTTTAATTGGTATATTTCAAGCATAAAAAAGATTAATCTTTATGTCAATTGATTTGTTTTTAAAAGTGGAGTTTGATAAAGTTGGTTTCTATCTTTAATCATGCTAGAAAAAAATAATTGAGAACCCGAAAAACTAGTTTATATTTGTTTTGATTATGAGTTTTAAAACTAATTAAAGAGTGATTGGGGTTGAAAATTTAGTTATTGGAACTTATAAAATTTGATTTTCAGGTTTTTCGGTGAAAATATATTAAAATTTAGGTTTTAGAGTTCAAAATACCCATATCTTGATTTTCTAGAAAAAAAAAGAAGATCAAAATCCATAAATTTTTTTTAGATTTGATTTGATTATGAATTTTTAATTAAAGAGTTGAAATGAAATTATTGAGCTTCTTAGGATTTTTTGTGTTTTAAAATAAAAATAGATTGAAATTTAGGTTTTGGAGTCCACATTATATAGAATTTGATTTTCTAGGTGCTTGAAATTTGTTAAAGTAGAAAATAAGTTGTCTGTACAAAAAATGACATATCATTCATTTATTTTTGAAAAGAAAAAACCCATATACACAAGCCATTTATTTTTGAAAAGAAAAAAAATCATATACACGAGCTTGGGTTTCTAAGCCAACATATGTCGGGCCTTTTCCTTTATACTGCCGAATGCATAAGCTAGGCTGTTTAGGTAAGCCGAAGCATGTGGGCTTGACTCCACTACCCCCCTTTATTTTTCTTACATCTTTTAATATTCTACTTTTTAAATAAAACAATTATAATCGTATTTTAAAAAATATATAATGATATTATACATTTTAAATAAGATCAAATTTTTAATGGTAATGTTTGCAATTACTTTATAAATAATTATATATAAAAATAATATGCATACTTAAAAAAAACATTTCTTATGAATATTCAATAAGAATTAAATGTCTAGTTGTTTTTTTATTATAAAGTTTTTATATAATTTCATCAAATTAATTACTTATTTATTTGTGCATATAGTAACATAAAAATTATCAAAGATATCTCTTTATTTTATATATGAACTTGTTTTTCCAGTCATGATAAATTTTCATTATATAAAAGAAAGGAAAGAGAAACTTTTGAAAAAGATTCATATAAAAACAGGTTTGCCCGACACTGTTTTCTCTTCAAATTTTGTTGAAGGAAAAAAAAACTTTTTCATGGTAAAAATATGATGTTCTCTACTTTATTATAAAAATGGTTTATCTGCTAAAATATTACCTTTTAATTCTATACCTACAATGTATCTTGCTCATTCTCATCTCATGCTCAATCATTTATGTAAAAAAAAAAGTTATTTTAGTCCTTACATTTATTATTTTAAAAAATAAATCCTCCAATGAAATTTTTTTATCCTCATATTTTTTATTTGAACATTTTAGTCCCTACACTAGAAGGGTTTTTTTTTTTAATTTTTTATCAAGTCCTTTGAAATCTTATTGTGTATTTAATGAGTAAAATAAAGATATAAATGGATATCCTTACCTAGAAGCCCATACTTGTCCCATAGTCTATTAGAGTATTATTGAATTGGGTAGATAAGACCCATTTCCATACCTACTCCTCGTACAAGTCCAAGCTAGCAGGCTCAAATGCATCAACCAAGGGCAAGCAAGCCTTTTCCTTTTTTTTAAAAAAATATTTTTATTACTTGTTTTAGCAATAAAGTTTCTTTTTTTTTTGGCAAACTGGTTGTTCCTCTCTTGTTTTAGCAATAAACTGGTTATTTTGTTTATATTTATTTTAAAAAATATAAACAAAATAAAAATTAATACAAGTGCATGTAAATGGAGACTTTTAATAACAATGAGTTTTTTTAACAAAAATTATAATTTTTACAGCGCTACAGTAAAACTTCTCCATCACTATGACAGAGACATCTATCTACTCCCATAACACTCACGTTAAACTACAAATGTGGTCGTAGAATTAGCGTACGTGATTTAATTATTGACCCACCATTTGGGTAGAGGTTAGAGAGTTTCATCCATATAGGCCACGTGTAATCCTTTGAGTCGTGTAGGTCTCTTAGTTCTTGTACTCAGAAGGAGGGTGGCTAGTTTCATTTTGTCATTCAGAGAACCAGAAACACATAAATAATAATAATAATAATAATAATAATAATAATGTCGTGTCACCGACCATGCTCTCAGACACAACTTATGTCGCGTCACCGACCACAATGCCATTTCTTCATTGGTAATTGCACTTTCGCTATCATCTCCATCCCAATCTGGGCTTATTCATATTGGTGTTCTTAAAGACGTAAGGGACTTTGCTTATCATAATATTATTTAACTTATAGATATTTTTAAATGTTTTTTTTTAATCGTTTCAATATATTTATGTTACAGCAATTTCAAATACACCAAGAAAAATCACTTTTGAATTTTGGAGGGAGTCAACGCGTTTTTTTTTTCAATTTAATCTCTGATTCTATAATAATTCTTCAATTGAATCTTTACCCGAGTCCAAGCCCTTTGCTTTTAATTTAATCTCTAATTCTTTAATAACTCTTTGATTTAGTATTAAATTTCATCCAATCCAAGCCCAAAAAAAGCCTAACCAAAAAGAGATTAATGGAAGAGATAAGAAAAGGGCAACTATCCGACTAGTTTAGCACATACTAGCCGTGTACATGACCATGTCGCGAATAGGGTGGTTAACTCATGTTGACCGAAAGCGATACGATATGTTGTTGTTTTAATATTAAAATTAAAAAAATATCATTTTGATTTTTTTTAATCCAACCCTAGTTTTTATCGGTCATTTAGATTGTCTTTGAACTCGTTCTATCAACTAAGGTTTAATTTGAAGTTCAGGCTAATCAAGCAATTAGGTTAGGAGATTTCAATATTGACCCGCTAGGTCAGATTTAGTGGCATTGTCAAAGACTTCTCCATGGCATGCCCATTTGTTTTATGTTCAAGAAAACAACGTCATTTGGAATTTTATTTTTTAAAATAGAATTTAGACAACATTGTCTTATATTTGTTTTTAATCAGATCAGGTTTTGACCAATTTAACTTGATATGTTATGAGTTTATGCTAATTGTTTTAAAAAATGCTATAAAAGAATCAGATATCTTGAATCTGATTTGGATTAAAACTAAAAAAAAAGAAAAAATATATTATAAAAATAGATTTCAAAACAAAAAAACATGTTTTTTTAAAAATTATATCAAATAATTATAAAAATGCCAAATAATATAAAAATCTTAAAATAAACCAATTGTTAATTATAAAGTTTGAATCTTTTAAATAAAATCCAAATTCAACTATAATGATAATGAATTATGGCATGATTGAGTTGTGTTTAAAAAATAGTCAGTGCACAAGAAAATATAAAAAAAGATTGTGATGGAGAGTGTTTTTTTAAGAATATTTTTTTAATTAAAATAATAATTTGTGTATTTTTTATAACACGTTCAAAATCATCTAAATTATCTAAAAAGATATTAATTTGATATTTTATAAATGAAAAAATAATTTAAAAAACAAGTAAGAAATTGCAATTTAAGGCCCAACGACTAGCTAGTTTCTAGGAAAATCATTGAATGATACGCCTTCTTTCGCTTGGTCTCCTTACATGCCATTGTTAGTATGTTTTGAACATTATTTTGAATTTGCCCTCTAACCATTGAATCGATGCCGTTCCAAACAAGTTAGAAAAAAAAAACCTTCCGTCCTGCAACTTACCTCACAGTATGAACGTACAAGGTTTTTTTTGTTATTACAAAAAGGAACACAAGTTCTTACAAATCTAAAACAATGTTTGACTCGTGAGCTTTTTTCAATGGGCGGTGTCTGGTTGGATTAAAAAATCGCCCTCCTCTGTCCTCTAGACATAGATGAGTGAACGACGTCACATATGTAGGAAGCTCACATGCTACACGTATTAATGACACTGATGGTTGTATTTTGTTGTTAGCAAGCAATATGTCAAAAGAATTGGCTTGCATGTGTTTATTGGAGATTTATAGTATTTTATGATCATATTGTTTAAAATATTACATGTGAATAAGGAAACTGCATATAAAGAAGATTAGTGTGATCAGTCCAAAAAGCTTTGAAGTTGAAATAACAACAGAATTAATGAAACGGAACGCCGCATATGGCCATTGTCCCATTGAATCTCCGAAAGCTCTCTATAGCCTCAAGTAGCAGGCCTTTACATTATGCGGCTACAATTTATTCATGAAGACGAGTGGGTGTTTGAGGCTAGTTTTTACAGAGCAACGGCACACATGCAGTAGACGAGACAAGGTCACCAGTTCATCAGCTGTTCTTCTATGGCGTCTCTAAAACTTCGCTGCAACTGGAGGAAGTGTGGATCACATGCACCCTCTTGAAAATCAGATCCAGGAACACATGCAATTTGATGAAAATTGACTTTATAACTAATAGCACGCATTAAGTCTCTACCTTCACGTACGTATGATGCAATCAATGCTAGTAAATCATTTTGCGTCTCAAAGAAGCAATTTGCTGACTGAAGAGGCAAAACCGCTTTTGATTCAAAGAAGAGGATAATAGGCCTTGATATGGAAGGATATATCAAGCTATTAGGCTCAAAGAAATTCGTTAATTGTTTTTTATGTCTCCATTGTTTGAAATAGTTTATAATAAATAAATATAAACAAGAAGCACTCTCTTTAGAGTGTTTATAAGAACAAACTTCTTCTATTATTGTTTTTTTTTTTAATGATAATGGATTCATTTATTAATAAAATAATTATTTAGATAATGGCCGAGAAAAATATAATGAATTAAAAAAACTAAAAAAAAGGGACTAGAAACAAGTCACAACTAGAAAATTGATAAAAACAAATGGTAATACTAACAAAATATTTCTGTCGGTAAATTATAGTAAATTTTACCTACATAAATATTTCCTTAGTATATATCGAGGAAATTATAGTGGAAAAAAAAATTAAACAAAACTAAAAAATATGATGACATGTCATTTATATCAACAGAATTACTGACGAAATTAATTCCATTGGTAAAATCATTAGTAAAATGTTCGCTTCTCCCTGACACTGTTCATCATGTCAATCATAAAGGAAGCACTGAAACTGTTTATTTTTTAATTGCATTTTTAATTATTGTTCTTTACAGGTGAAATTACCGACGGATTGAAAATTCGTCGGTGTTATTTGACGAGTTTTTGAAAATTTTTGAGTAAATTGAAAGTTTAAATTAAATATTACAGACAGAATCACTGACGGATTAAAAAGACTTCGATGAAATTTGGCGGTTTCTAAAAATTTTTGATTAAATTAAAAATTTAAATTGAAATATTACAGAAAGAATAACCGACATAATGGTTAGAAATATTAATATTTAATTATCCATAAGTAAATATTGGTAAAATACCCCAATAAATAGAATCCCTCATTTCACAATAAACGAGCTTGTTGTTGTTCTTCTTCTTCTTCTTCCCCTTATATAAAAAACATCAACATCCATTTCTTTTTTTCTCTCCTTTTCTCCACCACTCTCAAGTATGTCTTTTTTTTTTCTTTTCTCTTCTCAGATTTTTTTTAATTGACATACTTTATAAATTTATTTTTTTTCTCTTCTCAACTTCACTTGCAACTACATTAAGGTAATATTTTTCTTTTTTCTTCTTTTTTTGTGTTTTTTTCATTACATATTTTTTTATTTAAAAATTTTTATTTTCTTAATAATTGTATGAATGTTGTGTAGGATTTTTTTTTTCATATGAGATCAATGTTGTTATTGTTTTATTTTTTTGTGTTATTTATTTGTTGCAAATTTTTTGAGTTTGATTTTCTTTATAAGTATTATGGAGTGTTGATTTATATTAATTTAATTATTTTCTAGTTTTGTTAAATAGATTTTTTTTAAAAATATTTTTAAATAATCACTGATGGAATTGTATATGGTATTTTTTTTTGTTATATGACAATTTTTTCAAGGGAAATACTGAAGGAATGAAACGAGAATATTTTTTTTACGTGTATTTTTTGTATGTAAAACCATCGGGTTTTTTTTTTTCCGACAGAATAAGCAACATATGATGGAATTACCGATGAACGTTATTCTGATTGACGTATTCCATTGGTGAATTAGTCAGTAAAATTTTCACCTACAGAAAGGTAATCTCACGCCGATGAAAAAATTCCATCGATAAAACTATTAATTGTTGTAATAAGTACAATTACAGTATAACATTAGAATCTAAACACCCTTCTTACCTATGGTTGTCTTGATCAGATGAATATTTTCAGCACTGTGAATGAGGTTAGTTCATGTGTATGAAAAATCAGATTTACTAACCTTTATCCAACAAGACAAATGATGAAAAATCAAGTTAAAAACTGCATCCCAATCCAAAGACTTCTATTATTGTAATAGCTTATTGACTGTTCATGTGCTTTGCTTGATAGATTCTCTTAGAGACACCATAGAGAGTTTTTTTAGTAAATCAATCTTGTAATAAATATTGATATTTGAAACTTAGAACTAAAAATACCAATAAGATTATTAATTCCCTTTTAATTTAAAAAATTTCTTTTGTTGGTAGAAGTTAGTTTATAGGTGTGAACAAGTATTCAAATTAATTAAAAAAATTACTATTTTTTTTTCCAACAAGTTCCCAAAATAATTTGTTCTGTATAAAAAAAATAAAACATAATATTTTTGTATTTCATGTCAATAGTTGGCCGGACTTGGTGTCTAACTGGACTGTGAAATTCTTTTCATATTATCGGTCGCAAGCTCAACAAGCTCAACGGCAAATTGCATGTCTAGGTAACAATCATGCTATAAATTCTTCCCGACAAAAAACATCCAGAAACTAAACTCTGTCCACTGGAGAAGCCGCATGTATGTATCATGCCTCCGTAACTGCCCTTAATTCATTAGGCCAAACGTGTTCCTCAAATATATGCCTTCCTGTAATAATTGAATGCTCCTATTATTATTTTTATTATACATACAATCTTTCAAACAAACATTGCTTAAAAAATATCATATTCCTATTAATTTTTTTTTTGTGAACTTCGTCATTTTTTTTCACAATTGAGCTATTTCTTGAATAATTTTATATTTTTATTATACATTCAATCTTTTTTAGTTTTTGAAGTAACATATATATATATATATGTTATTATTATTATTATTATTATTTTCATACCTTCTGTTTTCACTGTAACTCTCTCAGTAGACATTGAAAGAAAATCTTCGTCAATTTATACCTAAGGACATGGCGAGAAAATATTTTATAGGTAAAGTTTATCGTAATTTACTGATAAAATTATTTTTATCAATATTATGTTTGTATTTGTCAATTTTCTAGTAGTAAATCTTCTTGAGATAAAGAAAAAAAATAATTGTCCTGCTTTTTACTAAAATACTCAATATGCTATCACAATAAAAAAAATCAACAACTTTGTTTTTTTTTTTATCTCAACAATAACCAAATTTTATGCATAAAGATTAAGTTTATTTTTAATAAACTAGTTATCGGGAGCGGAGCCATCAAGGGAATGAAGAGGGCTCCTGCCCGCTAGATTATTTTTTTATTTTAGAAATCATTGATATATCCTATGGAAGCTAATGTTATGATGGCTTCCTCAAAATTATCCAAATAATTGATTGGCTACTTAAATATGCTAAAAATTAGGTAATAATCCTACCAAGGAAATACCATAACAGCCAAATAGTTCTTTTCTTTAAAATTTATATTTTTCTTATGAAAATCTAGATGCAAGTCCTTAAACAAAACCATCCGTTTCCTTTATCTAGTTCTTTATTTTCCAACCCTTACATTAATCAATCCTTTTCTCTCTTATTTCCATTTACGCAAGAAATCTAGAAAACTTTACAAGGAAAGCATTAGAGAAGAAAGAAAATTTAAGAAAATATTATTTACTTTTAATTCTTCAATATATCTATATAGAATCAAATTATGAGGTATGGAGTAGGTAGATGTTGCAATATAACCAATGAAAAGCTAGTTATGAAAATCAAGTGAAATTTGTTTGTCAATATAATCAAATTTGAAAATTTTTTAGAAATTCATATGGAACTAGATTTATAGAATCTTTTTATTATATTTAAAAGCGATCCAATATTTAAAAAAAAAGTTATAATTTTTTTATTAGATTATATATTTGATGGGTTTAGGTTTTTTAACAGATTTTATCTTGTTCAAAAAAACATCTACAACAAGATCCATTTAGTAAAAAATAAAAAAATTATTTCTATTATATTATAAATCAGCCTATAAAGTTTTATGTGAGGCTTCACCACTGCTAATCATTTACATCATTGCTGATATTTTTGTAGAAACATAATTTTATAATGTGGTTTTTCAAAACTCAAAATAGGATTTAGAAACGAGCGAGCAAGCCACATAAAAGGATAACATCGATAAATAAATATTCAATAAATTAATAACATTGATTAAATGATATTTTTGTTCGTTCTCAAATTAAATTTAAAGTTTAAATAATATTTTTATTAAATAATATCTTGATTAATTAATAAATTTTCATGTTCTTA
Organism: Populus nigra; assembly: GCF_951802175.1. Classification (NCBI taxonomy): domain Eukaryota; kingdom Viridiplantae; phylum Streptophyta; class Magnoliopsida; order Malpighiales; family Salicaceae; genus Populus; species Populus nigra. The sequence goes on along the minus strand of NC_084867.1, from coordinate 9,419,380 downwards.
AAAGTATTAATTTATAGAGGTTTAATTGTATATAAAAGCTTGCTATTTTTATTTTTTTTAATAGAAGGCATAATACATATGGGGGATGTCATGTATGTGACCTCACCTGCTTGCAAGTTTCACGCACCTTCCTTCGAACCCACTCTTAGTTTTCTATTAAAAAAAATATATAGGAGTAAAGAAAGCCACAATTAATTCTTATTTTGATCAAGAAGATGAGTTCTCCACTATATAATAACAAGTTCATGCATGCATCGTTGTGGGAATTAGTGAAATACTATGAATATATATAAACGCGTGTGATAATCATAGAGGTTTGAGATCTTATTGGATTCTGTACACATACAACGTTGGAATTCTGGAAAAGCAGTGTGTTTTGCAACAGGACTCTCGTTCAATGACTTCTCCCTGCTGCTTAAAAGTGTGTCTTCATACAAAGCATGGATAATTATTACCAGTTGAACTTAGATGTTGAAACATAGACTCTTTAAAAAAGCCACCATCAACGTGCTCAAGATATAACAATAACAATAACAATAATAATAATAATAATAATAATAATAATAATAGCAATTTGTTGGAATAAATTAATTATCATAAACATATATAATTGATAATTCACAGAGAAGAACATATCATACCTCATAGCCTACAAGACATACAGAACCTTTGAACATTATTCGATTAGGTAGTGAATGGATTTACTATCCATATCATTTTTAGAGTTTAAACTAAACGGGAAAAAAAAGAGAAAAAAAAAAAACTTCTTACAATAAGCTAAATTTCACTTTATGTACTCTACGGCCTACGCAAATAACCTAATCTATGCTCACAAATTTTGAGTTAATTTCATAAAAACAAAAAGAGAGAATAATGTAAGAATTGAAACCATGATATAATCAGGAAACCCCAGGTACAAAAAATGGTCGGTGAAGGCTAAAGTCTTCGGTCGAAGAGGGTACATGTCAAGAGTCAAGGGTCAGCAACTGTTGATCAAGGGGACAGCTACAATAACATGGGAAATCAGTCCTGGTTAGATTAGATTCCCAAGTGTTTCTATTGTTTTTTATTATCCTTTGTCTTTTTATCATCATGGACCCACTTTCTATTCCTTTGACAATAGACAGATTACGCTACTTTCCATTCCTTTGACAATTGACAAACGATGTTTCCAGTGTTGTTTCCGCCAATTCATTCAATTATAACGTGAATCAATGAATGAATCTCCGTCCCGTCTCTCTCTCTATATATATCTGGTGCATGAACTTGTAACCATTTGAATTCAAAGCTAGTCTATTGCAACCCATCAATTTTCTTCCATCTTTCTTTCTTTCTTTCTTTCTTTGCTTTCAAGCATTTGCCGGGCGTCAGGGTTTTGGTGGTGCAAAACGAAGGAAGGGAAATAATTACATTTTTCTTTGGAGAGTCAAGATGAAGAAGAGCAACACCGAGACATCCAAGCTTGATAGAAAAACAGTGGAGAAAAATCGGAGGGTTCACATGAAAGATTTATGCTTCAAGCTTGCTTCTCTAGTTCCTCATCATTTTTTCAAACCCTCCAAGGTATTTTTCGTGTATGTGTGTTTGTTAAGAAGTTAGATATGCTATAAATTCATGGCATCACATTATTTTCTTCTTGTCCAAGTAAAATATGTATAGTTTTTGAAGGTGTTAAAAGATGTATGTGGACTAGTAAACTTTTTTACAAATGCATTTGTTTAAAGTAGTAATTACATGCAGGAGAGATTCCTTGCAAGAACCCTAACACCAAATGATAATTAAAAAACTGTCGGCATTTTAGCTGTCAGTAATCAGAACACCTATTTCATTTAATAATGGGAAGAAAAAAAGATTAGATGAGAAGCTGAGGGCCTCAGGTTCTCTAGCTCCCATATGCGGATGAAAATACAGATTATGACAGTGCTTAACTTGCCAGTGCTTAACTTGCCATGATTAGATTTTAGAGTTTTCTGTGGTCATGCTCTCTCTGGTATTCTTATCCATTTGAACTCGTGAAATAAAGGAAACTAGCAAGTACAGTACCATGTGCTGTTTTTCATAACTAATTCAAAGAAAAATATAAATCTGCTGTCGATGATTCATGTGCACATCTTTTTTCTCTTATTCATAATAATCAGGGAAACAACCGACGATTCGATATTGAATCTGAGACCAGAAAAGCACGTACGTGTTAGCCAATCTTGCGTCTAACAGCTAGAATCCGAGACCAGAAAAGCACGCACGCGTTAGCCAATCTTCCATCTAACAGCTAGCCAGAAGCTGGCAACCCCTAACTAGTGATATTGACTGGTCGTATAAAGTAATCCCAAGAAACCAGACATCTTTTTCCCTCACTAAAAAGCAAACCATGCATGTCTGTTGCAGTTATTATCTGTCATTAGATATAATTCAGGCATGAAGATTTTTCAAAATTCATGATGAAATCTGAATGAACATTGGATCATACTTGGGCATATCACTGATGTTTGTGTAAGATTCTAGTAATTGAAAGAATAATTATTTCTTGGTTACTCTTTTATGCATTTCCACATGGCAACGGATGCAGTGCCTACAAAGTACAGGTTGTAACTAGTAATAATGATTTAACCTTAACTAGCTTCTTACCCATATTTTTAATCAGGATTCCAGCCAAGCCATGTGCATAATTTTACCATGGTATAGAAATCAGCTATATATAAGCTAATTAGATAAGCTTGGATTCTAAAATTGTTTTTAAGTATATTGCTAATTATAATTTGTAATTGTTATGCTTGAATCACTTCTTGATTAACGTATTAGTGATGTTCATTATCAAGATCCATATATAATTAAATACTAATAACTTTGATTTGACATCCTAATTACTGATTGTTTTTTTCTTATGTTAGGATATGCTATCTCAACAAGATCAACTTGAGCTTGCTGCCTGCTATATAAAACAAATGAGAGAAAGAGTAGAGAAGCTGAAGAGGGTGAAGGAACAAGCAATCACAACAGTTCAAACAAGCAGGAGTGGCATGACTAGTATGATGATTGGCTTGAGATTGCCAGTGATTGAACTAAGAGATTTTGGGTCGAGCATAGAAGTGGTGTTGGTTAGTGGGTTGAACAAGAACTTCATGTTTTATGAAGTTATTACTGTTCTTAGCGATGAAGGAGCTGAAGTTGTCAGCGCTAGCTATTCAACTGTGGGTGATAAGGTTTTCCACACTATTCATGCACAGGTGATTATTAAATGCAACTCTCTAACCAAATTTAATTATTCCAACCACATTTTTCTGCAGGTACAAATTGTATGTATAAATATCTCTATATGCGAACTAAAGTGTTATGTACTTGGTAAATGTATTAGGTTAGAATTTCCAGAGTTGGTGTGGAGACTTCAAGAGTGTGGGAAAGATTGCAAGAACTGATTTCCTAAGAGTTTGTATATGGGAGGGTAAATCGGCAACTGAAAAATGAAGAGCTCCATCAAGCTGGTGAGATGTTTAAAAATATTATGTGAATTTCCTCTCAGTGATGGGAAATATGTGAGATATTTTGTACTCAAGGGTGTGATAAAATAAAAGAGAATTGTTGTAACCAGCATTACATCAAACCGATAGGTGTACTGGAGCCCTAGGCCATTTCATACCTTGAACTCCTTGGAAATTTAATATTTCAATGTAATGCAATTATTATGTTTGATACATATGTTAGTGCATAATCAAAAGATTAAGCAAATGAACTTGTTATAGTATATAACTAGATAATTGGTCTGTGTTGTAGTGCAGATCGAGTTACATTTTTCTATCATAAAAAAAAAAGATATTTAGATAACATCAATATTTTTTAAAAAACAAGAAAAATCAAAGAATCATATTATTAATTTGATTGATTTCAATAAACTTAATTAGTTTAATAATAAAATTTTAAAAAAGCATTAACAACAAACAAGGCAAACAAAAATAAATGGTAATAATTAACTATAAAAACAAGTTGTCAATATCATACTCGGAAGAACAAGAAAGAAAAGCCCAATGAAGACTTGTCGTTACTCCATCGTAGACATCATCCCACTATTAGAAAGTGCTCGATCACCGAGAGGGTTTTAACACCACTATGAAAAGTTGCACGAAGACACCAAAAGAGATTGTATACGTCGTTAGAGCAACGATCTAGAAAGCAAATCAAATAAAATATCATGAAGTGAGCATCTCATATTTATATTTAATTCAATTAAAAAAATAAAATGTCTTAAAAATAAGCTAAATTTAACAAATAACATTAAATTAAAAAACCTAAGATAATTCGAGTCATTTTCAAGATTAGTGAAAAATCATATATATATATATATATATATATATATATATATATATATATATATATATATATATAGCAACAAAACCCATTCTCCAATTAAATAAGTGTTAAAGCATGAAATTGAAAAAATATAAGCTTTTTTTAAAAAATCAAACAAACCCCAGTGAACCTCTTAAACCTAGGTTAATCTTTCAAATTTGCAACTCGTTAAATCTTAGATCCAGGTTCAATTAATAAGCTCAGTTTCTAACCAATTTAATGTTCAAGAATGAACTTAGAAAAAAAATCAATTTAAAAATTTTGTCAAAGTAAAAAAAAATAGCAATAAAAAGAATGAGTATCAAATTTGAATGGGAAAAAAAACTGGAGGAGGATGAAATCATAAAAAAATTAAAAATTATTTCAAATAAAACAAATAGTAATAAAAAAAATGAGGATAAAATCCGATAAGTGAAAAAAATCAAAGAATGATGAAATTGAAAAAAACTATAATTTTATAAATTATTTTAAATAAAAAAAATAGCAATAAAAATAATAAGGATTAAATCTTAAAAAAAATCAAATGACTGCTTTAAAAATCTAAAAGGCTAGGTGTTGAAATTAAGGAGGAAAGAGAAAATAAGGCAAACAAAAAGGAAAGATCGTTGGTGTCAAACCAAAAGTTGTAAGCCACACACATTACTTAAGGAGGTAAAGGTTGCCAAGATGATTGCAACGTTGCCTGTAAACTCCCAGCAAAAAAATAGAGTTAAATTATGATTTTTTTTAAAAAATATATATCAAAAAGTGAAAAAACAAAATCACCTCAAAATAGTAATTATTTACAAGAAATAAAGCTTAAAGTGCATGAAAATACTGGGGAGTTATAGTTGGTATCAGAGCCTTAGCTTTAGTTCATGAAATTTTATGGAAATTGATATATGTTAAATTATCATATGATGGTTCGTACGAGACATGGCATGAGTACAAATCTCTCTTTAATGAGAATGAGGGATTGACATATGGACTCAGGTGAGAGCTAGGGGAGGATCGTTTAGCTGACACTATATCTTATGTGCCACCAGCTTCTACTCACAGGGGACGAGATGAGGCAACTAGATTTCATGACAATACTATTTCTAGACATGTTGGGGCATTGCAGACAAAAAAGACAGCTTGACAGGAACAAACGATTGCGCCTCTACCAGTGGCATCGATGGGAACTTTTGCCCTGTATGTTGATCCTACTTTTATAGTATAAATAGTAAGGGCAGTAATGGAGACCATGGGTAGTGCCCCAGCCCTCATGGCCCCAACAATGTCACTAGCTCTAGTGGTTACAACACATAGAGACAATGTAGTTGCCTTGATACAGATTATGAAGAGCATGAGAAAGATAAGTTATAAACCTTTTATGGGAGATTAAGGTGCAGAAGTTGCAGGTAGATGGATAAAAAAGATAGAGAAGACCCTAAAACAAATAAAGGTACTAAATGAACTAAGGGTAAACCATGCTTCTTAACTACTGACCGACAGAACCCAGTCATGGTGGGAGACAGTGCAGTCAAGGAAAGTCATAGGGTTATGGACGTGGGGATATTTTAGAGTTGAATTTGAGAATCAGTTCTATTTACCGTATCACCACAAAATAAAGGAATAAGAGTTCTTAACATTGATGTAAAGTGATATATGTGTGTTGGAATATAAGAGGGGGTTCAACGACCTTTCAATATTTGCCCCACATCATGTACCCACCAAGCAGCACATGATAGAGAAATTTAGAGATAGACATAAACAAGAACTAAAACAAAGGTTGATAGCTCTGTAATTTGGGATAATGAGGCATGTATTATTAAGGGTCAATAGAACCAATTAGATGATGGTAAGAGAAAAGAGATGGAGTATTCGATGAGTAAACCTCCTAAGGCCTCCCATTTTTAAGAAGGGAAAGAATGGACAATATGACTAATTCTAGAAGAAAGGAGGGGGAGGCTAGTCAAAGTAAATTAGCTACTAGATCACATCAAATTGTAGGTGGTGCGTCAACTGGGGGGCGGTTAAATGTGAAGGGTAGTTCTACCAAGAGAGCTTCAGAACAAAAGACCATTACATATCCACACCGTGTTAAGTGTAAGCAGCGACATCCTGGATATTGTTCTGCCTCACCTGGGCAATGCTACATTTGTCGATAGGATGGGCATAGATGAGGAGATTGTTTTTCTTTAGGTCAGGGATGTTATTATTGTGGTAATCATAGATATTTTAAGAAAGACTGTTATAGGAGAGCTAAATATATGCAGGGATAGAGTCCGAGACAACAGACATAGAGCTACTAATAGTCAGTCATTGTGGATAGACCCGTCAAGCCATTGCAGTCAGGGACTAGTGGAAATTATAGCTGATCTCGAGGTCAGGGGGAGAGGACCTAAGGCATGGTGTTACACATGACCTAAGAGGATGTACATACGAACTGTCATAGATGTAGTAATATGTATTTTGTTGTTAGAAAATCAGTTTGTGTATGTTTTAATAGATCCTAGTACACATTCTTTTGTAGCATGGAAACTAAAAATAAATTAAAAAACCAACCATTTAAGTTAGAAACGAGATTTCAAATTAGCACACTTTTAGGGATGCGATAACTTGTACATATGTATAACGGAGTTAAAATTACTATTGAGGGATATGATACAAAAGTAGATATTATGCCATTAAAATTACATGATTTTGATGTAATTCTAAGGATTGCTTAGTTGAGCAATTATAGAGATTAAATGGATTGTTTTTCAAAAATAGTGACATTAAATGGATTGTTTTACAAAAATAGTGACCCCACGTGGATTAGATGGGAAAGAAGTGACTTTTAGAAGGGAGAGGAATGTTATATTAAATTGTATAATTCGAACATGACAGCTAATAAGCTTATAAAAAAGGATGTATGGTTTATCTAGCTCATATAATAGATTTTGAAAAAGGTGAGGTAAGGATAGAAAACCTTTTCATTGTAAGAGAGTTTTAGATGAGTTTCTAGAAGAATTACTAGGGCTACCCCTAGAAAGAGAGGTAGAAGTCTCAATTGAGGTATTATTTGGTATCTCTCTAATAGCTCAGGTACCATATAAAATGGCACTAGTACTAGTAAAACTAATTGAGTTAAAGATTCAACTACAATAATTATTATAAAAGGGTTCATACACCTGATTAAAATGATTCATTATTTATGTTGCCCTAATCATATATAAAGAGAGGATGATTGCCACAATCTACAAGCCTTCTAATTTACACAAAACACTACATTATTTTTTTAATTTGATTTCAGATCTTGTTTATCTTAACTGATTTATTTCTTCTTCTTTTGTTACCGAATCTGTTGGCGATTTGGTTCAAGTTGTGTTTGTCAATGGTTGACTAAGTTTTTGAAGCATGAGAATGAACCCAAGCCTAAAAAATGATGCAAACATGATGTCGTGAACTATGATAAGCACTTTTCATCCTAATGGAAACTAGAAATTGAACACCAACATCAAACCTGTCGAAGCAGGCTTTAGGGAGTGTGGAATGGACATAAAAAGGAGGGTTAAAATAGCCCCAATATCATAGAAGTGCAACCTCACATTTTGGCTGCACATGAAGGGTTATAAGAAAATCAATGAATTAAAAAATCCTTTATTAAGATGTAATGGGTTTCTCAGAGAAAAAAAAGATAGAGAGAAAGGAAGATGAGAAAGACAAACTTAAAATCAAAGGACCCAAAAGATGATTGCGTAGAGAGCCGTTGTAACCTGACAGAGCAGATGACAACATATTTAAGAAATAATCAGATGCATTGACAAACCTAGAAGAAAAAACTCAAGAAAAGAGGAAAAACAAGAAAAGGAAAGGAAAAGCTTAGTAGTAGATAAAAGAGGGGAGCTAAACCACCAAACAAAAAACAAAACAAAATTGAGTTGCTGGTAGGTTAGAAGTTGAGAGAAAAGGAACGACAACCACTTTTCAATTGGTGGCGCCACAGCAACCAAGCACACATCCTTGCGATAAGCAATTTGAAACAGTAACAAGCTGGGAGAAACTACAGAGAAAACATTGTTATACACAGTCCAAGCACAACTTAAATTACCAAAGACAAAATGAAAGGGAGAACATAGAATGGAAAACCAAATGGAATATATTGGATTCTTGCATTTCTCGCTCCTTTAACAACGATGAGTTAAGCTTAAAAAAAAAAAAAACTGATTCGTATATTTGTATACAAAAGAAAGTGTTTGGTATTAAAGTAATAATTATTTTCATTTAAAAATTTATTTTCTAAACTCAAGGAGAAATTCATGAATGTCGTACCGCAAATGGGATACTACCGCATAGAAAAACTGGACAAAATAGATGGAGTGGAAGTCAAAACCATCCTTTGAGTTGAGATGACGCATGCCAATCATATCATAACATGTAATTGTATAATATTGTCAAAATAATAAAGGGAGGTGACAGAAATTTCACGAAACCATACATGGAGTAGGTACCTAGTCAAATTGAACGAAGCAGTAATTAATGGTGGAGAAGGAGGAGAACAGAGCACAGGGAAATGGAAATGGAGGAGATTAAAATACTTGTAGTTCCAATAAATAATAAAATGATGGGAGAAGAGAAAGAAACGAAGAAAAGAAAGTCAGACTAAGAATTCAAAGATACAATGGTAAGAGCACCACGTTATGCAGAGTAGAGCCTGAAGGCAATTGCATGTGCCCACATGGCTTATTGTAGCTGGACACAAGAACAATAACTCTCTCCTTTCCTTTTATTTCTTTTTCTTTTTAACCTATGCACAGGGCTGTCACTCAGTTTCTTTAGAGAGAGAAAGGGAAAGTAAAGGAAAGGAAAACAAAACTTTTTTTTACATAAAATGAAGGATAGCAGTGATGGGTTTGTGAGAGCAGATCAGATTGATCTAAAAAGTCTAGATGAACAATTGGAGAGGCATCTCAATAGAGTGTTAACTCTTGAAAACAAGAACAAGAGAGATGATGATGTTGTTGTTTTTGATGCTGCTAATCTCTCATCTACTCCTTCCAGCACTAAAGTCACCCCTTTCAAGAAGCAGAGGCAGGAATGGGAGATCGACCCTACTCTGCTCGCCATCAAGACTGTCATTGCACGTGGTACCTTTGGCACTGTCCACCGTGGCGTCTATGATAGCCAGGATGTCGCCGGTGAGGAGTTCACCACTTTGTTTGTCTTTCTACCTCCCCACCTTTTTTTCCTGTCTTTGGAAAAGATGAAATTTTTATTCACAGTAATGAGTTTTGAAGGAGGTGATGATTAATTCTTTTGCAATCTCTGATTTTTCTACATGGGTTTGAACTGAAATTGATTATTTTTAAAAGTTCATTTGATCCCACTCCCACTTGTTTGTTATTGTAAGGAATATGGATCTGATAACTACAAGCATCAGTCGTTCTTGTTTTACTAACAAAGGTTCTGTCTCTGTTCACCGTTAGTTAAATTGCTTGACTGGGGTGAAGAGGGTCAAAGGACAGAGGCTGAGATTGCAGCACTAAGGGCAGCTTTTACTCAAGAAGTTGCTGTTTGGCATAAGCTTGATCATCCCAATGTTACTAAGGTCGTTTTCAACCTTTGCAAATTTTGTTTTTTATATGTTTGTGCATATCTACAAATCTGATAACCATGGCCTCAAATTACGTTCACTTTCATATATCTTGCCTTTGTGGTGAAGGCTGTGAAATTAATTTTATTACTGCTCCCTTCTAATGTACTGATTATTACGTTCTCGAAAAGCTTAAACTCAGTTATCAGTTTCATTCTTTGTTTTATTTTTTCCTTGTTTTGTTGGGTTGGGCAGTTGGTTGGAGTCAGTCCAAGAGCCATGAACTGGTTCTCAGCCATGTGGTGGTCGTGGTGAGCGCCTTGTATTTGTTATTTTTCTACTTAAGAAAGGGTTGGAAAGAATAGTAGTTTAATGCCTTGGGTAACCGTAACCGTTGAGGTTTTCCTCCTAATTTTATGTCAATTGAGAAGATTTGTAGTTTCATTTTTTCTTTCTTTTTTGTAAATTCTTGTTTTTCATTGACTTTCTTTAATGTGGCTCGAAATCATGAAAATTATCTTTGCATGGTGGAACTAAAGTATAAGTTTTGTTTTGGTCCTGTCCTTACAGTGTTATTCATTTTTTTGCTTTCTACAATGTATTACTTTTCATTTTTATAGGTGCATGTTTTGGGAATTTTATTCAGCTTGTCCTATGATTTGCTCCTTGTTTACCCTTTGTTTCAGTAGAGGACTCGAATGCATTGTCCTACGACTTTTATTCAGCTTGTCCTATGATTTTCTTGTGTAATGCTTTAGTCAGCACTTGAGTTTCTGCAGGTTGCCCCTTATGTTGTTTTTCTGGAGCATTTGGTGTGTGAGCATATAGAGACTTTGGCTAAATTGTGGTGTTTTCTTACTCTAGCTTTGGAAGTGAGCAGTGAAAATGAATTTGCTTTAGGTTTCAATCATAAAACTCCATGGGATTCTTTGGTGCCTTAAAAAGTGTTTTTCACTCATTAATTTAGAGGAGAAAAGGGGAGAAGAGTAGTAAAAAAAAGATGAGAGGAAAAGAGAGGTATGTAAATAGAGAGAAATTGTGCTTGGCTTAAATTATCATCAAATGGCCAGCTCCAAATCATGTGATGGATAAGAGTCAAACAAATAAGAAAATAAAAGTAAATAGCTCACCTTTTTCCTTTCCAAACAAATTCCTAAGAATTTTATCAGGTCCCTCCACCACTCAAGTATCTGCAACTCACCTTTAAGATTGCATTTGGTTTGTCGTTGTATAATCTGAAGAATAAAATTTGTAGCAAGTTCAATGCATCTTGCTCCATTAATTTTATTGCTGCCTTTTCCCGTTGTCCAAATTGATTGTGCTCATTCTTGATATCATGGCTTTCTCTTGGCTCTGATGATCATATATTGCCAAAGTTAAATAATCAACTCATTCCAATTGCTTTAGATGTGTTATAGAAAAGAATTGTTGTTGATTGCTGATATTGGTTTATCTGTTATTTGCAATTATGAACATTGCAGATCTTGAACCTTTTCAATTCAAGTGTCTTAGATACGATAGTATAGCTTCTTCGCAGTAACTTATTTATACTGATTTTGCTCTTTGAAGTGCAGTTTATAGGAGCGACGATGGGCTCGGCAGATCTGCAAATACAAACCGCAAATGGTCAAATTGGGATGCCAAATAATATATGTTGTGTAGTTGTGGAATATCTTGCTGGAGGGGCCCTGAAATCTTACCTTATAAAGAACAGGAGAAGAAAGCTAGCTTTCAAAGTTGTTGTTGAGCTGGCACTTGATCTTGCAAGAGGGTAAGCTGCATTATCATCCCACTCTCTCTCTTTTCTTTTCTTCATTGATTATATCTAGGCTGTTCAAGAGTGATTGTTTCTCAAGCTAACTAAGTGATTAGAATGCAAATTGATTGTATGTTGTAGGTTAAATTACCTTCACTCACAGAAGATTGTTCACAGAGATGTAAAGACTGAAAACATGCTATTGGATAAGACACGGACTGTAAAAATTGCTGACTTTGGTGTTGCTCGAATTGAGGCTTCAAATCCTAATGATATGACTGGGGAAACCGGAACACTCGGATACATGGCTCCTGAGGTAAAGAGTTTACCTCTGTTCAATTTATCTCACTTATCTGCTTTGAACTATGCAATCTTCTCATGATTCACTGAAAACATAATCAGTGGAAGCTCTTTTGATAAGTACTATATGTGTATTATGAAGGTTATGCCTGATTGTGCAAAGGCATGATTTCCATTTAAAAATCTTTTTATCTTGTTGTTCTTCTTCAATTTTCATTTTGTCCTGTACTGGGTAATGATAAAAAAAAAAGATCTTGCTTTTATGCAACTTGAGTAATTCAGCTTTACAAAACGTTGAACATTTTCTTGGTAGTTGACAAAAATGAAAAATTGATTTAAGTCAAGGATCATTCTCATTATGTGGCCGGTTACAGGTTCTCAATGGCAATCCATATAACAGGAAATGTGATGTGTACAGTTTCGGCATCTGTTTATGGGAGATATATTGTTGTGACATGCCTTATTCTGACCTTAGTTTCTCAGAAGTAACTTCAGCTGTGGTCCGCCAGGTGTGGCATATTCTCCTATCTCATTCATTTCTGGGAATCTCACCCAAGGTTTATGGTATAAACAAATAAAAGGAATAATCAGTTGAGGTTTACAACTTCATGTAATTTTCCTCTTGTTTTGCAACTGTAGAATCTAAGACCAGAGATACCAAGGTGTTGCCCAAGCTCTCTAGCAAATGTAATGAAGCGTTGCTGGGATGCTAACCCTGACAAGCGCCCTGAGATGGATGACGTTGTCTCCATGTTGGAGGCCATTGACGTATCAAAAGGTGGGGGCATGATCCCTCCTGATCAACAGGGTGGTTGTTTTTGCTTCCGCAGGAATCGAGGCCCTTGAAGGATATGAACAGTGATGTATTGTTTAAGGTTTTTGTAGTCCAACGTAAACCTTGGAGTTAAAGGAGATATAATATATCAAATGGGGGAGAATGATGATGGTGGATATAGGTGGAGGAACTGTATTACATCTAACTTTATCGAGGTAATGTTCTTTATTTTGCTGCTCTATTCTTGTAATATTTTTTAGGGTGGTTTTCGAACGTGTATTTACTCAAATTGCCTCGCATGCTAGACTGGACGATTACTTCATGCATAAGGTCTATAAAGCTATTAACTAATATCAATGTTAAAACCCAGTTAATTAGCACTCTTCCTTCCTTTCCCTTGGTTCATGTCCCTTGTTAAATATTTTGCAGTTCATATGTCTGCCTTATTTTATTTATTTGGGGTAAAAATAAATTCGAGTTGCTTTCAAATTAAGGAAAGGACATGGTATGTATATGCACTTCCTGCTGGTGCATCAAGACAGATAATTTATAGATCTTCTAGGTTTGGTTGAAATTGTGGCTGCTTAATATGCTAGGAAACCCTGGTTACAGGTCCAGATAGTAAGCCATCTCCTGTAGAAAAATCATTTCTCCTGTGTTGTTCTCATGGCCACAGAATTAATAACCTCAGTGGGATTTTGTGATGAGAGTGAGACGATACTAAGAAATGTCTCTCTCACTTCCTTTGTCTTTTCCATATATACGAAGGCTGAAAGAGATGGGAAACACAAAGGAAGCCCGCTGTACTGGTAGTTCAAGATTAATGTAATGAGATCAAAGGTTACAGTTTTCTGATAAGAAAATCAAGCCGAACTTTATATTGATTTTTTTTTAAAAAAAATTTCTGGCTCGAAAATTGATAAGCCTCAGCGAACCATCCTAACATTAAGGTCACATATATGATGTAATTAATCCTGAAACCAGGCTTGTCCAGCAAATTGACGATTAAAGCACGACAAATGACCAGAGACTGTGTTGTGGGGACTAAGTAGAGGAGAGTTCAACCACAGATCGGTTTCCACTAACATCGTTATCATCATCCGATTTGGTTGATCTGCAGTAGATTCCATAGAGTATGAGCTGAATCAGCCCAGATAACGCACCCAAGCCATTGGGAAGCTGTCAAAAGATCAACAGACAATCTTTTCATGGTTAACTGAAGATAATTTGCATGGAAAAAAAAAAAACAGAAGTTAGTTTCTTTACGATGGTGACCTACCACGAGGTTGATATCAAAATCAAGTAGTCCGTAGATCACCCAAATCAGTCCGTTGGTAAAGTTGGCCAGAGAGAGATAGAATGGCATGTACTTGACACTCTTTGTCTTTATTACCATTCTCTGTCAAGGGGGTGTGTATATATATACAAAAAAAAAAAAATGCAAGGATAAGCATGTAAATTAAATGGATAGAGAAATAACATGACTGTCTTAAATTTAAGTCATTGAATTCAAGTTGAATAAGCATGATTTAGCATATTATAAAAAAGAAAAAGCATTTAACTTATTTTTCTTATGGATTTCTTAACATGCACTCCAAAAGGATACGTTAATTTATATAAACAGAATGTTTTATTTCTCTTGCTAATTTAAATAATTAAATTCAGAAATTAATAATGAAATTTAAAACATGTTTGATCATGTTTTTGAGAAATATGAGATGATACAATTAAGAAAAGAAGAGTTATTGAGATAAAATCGATGTATATACAAACCCATAAGTTAGAGTTAATAATTACTGCTACTCCTGCATCCTCAAGCTCTGACCTGGCTATTTTGTATTTTACTAATCAAATGGTATTGGAGGTGAGGTGAGTGCATGTCTATATCCTTCACGAGCATGGTGATTATGCTTGTTAATTTATAGAATATTCATCAGTCATGAACACAAGATCATAAATGTAAATCGCTGAAGTCATTGTACCAGGTGAGCCATTATTGCATGCTATCATAACAATTAACAAAATCAAATGTAAGAAATTATAAACTCCATGGATGAAGCACATACCATGACTGTCAATGGTGACGAGTACATAAATACGTTGAAGATGATACACAATATCCCAACAAATAAAGCCCTTGTTTTCATGGTATGGAAGGCGAAAACGGTGATCAGAATTACGATGACCATGAAGATCACTTCAATAAGCAGTTCAATGATGATCCGGGTCTGAGATTTAAGAATAGATAATAATTGATATAGAAGCATGAAAGAAATTTACAAAAAATTATTGATCTCAACGTACTTTCTTTTTCCCAGGAGAGAATATGAAGAAGATGGCCACATAGATACACTCTATGACAAAACCAATACCGTTGATTGTAACCACAAGAGTGTTGTCATGGGTGATGAACGGTAAGCCATAGAAGATCCACATTGCGCAATTGAGCAAGGTGGCTACATAGGGATCGGATTTGAAATCCTTCACTGCCTTTTCCTTTATTATCCTCACAAAAGTGGGACTGCAGAAACAATGTTCTTGCATTAATTAACGAATAGTTAGTTGAATCAGATTACCATCAAGGGAGGAGGATGTAGAGCAACAAGAAGACCTTACATGGGGGAGAGAAATAGGAGGAAAGATATAACATTTCCTGCAAATTAAAGAGAAGAATTTAAGCTGCTACATCTAGTGAGAATATGTAACCATGCCATGCATGATATTGTCAAGAAAACAAGAACAGCCTAATGGTATTAAAAATTGTTACCTTAATTTCTCAGATCTATGATTCTAAGTGTGTGTGTGTAGTATCAAAACATTATCCAAGTTAATCTCTAATTATACTTGCTAAAATAATATGATAAGGTTTTGCAGAAGTACGGACCAACGATGCCAACAATGGTTCTAACAGTGCCTGTGTCAGTCATCTTCGCAACTTTCTGATGAATTTCTGAAGAAACTCAAACCCTCTCCCTCTTTATTCAGAATTAGATCAAGAAGTTAAGGCATGCTATAAAAAAGGAGAGGAAGATAAGCTGGCTTGATTTGTCTGTGCAAGAAGACTTGGCCAGGACACAGTCAGGGCGGATTTGATTGGTTTGGTTCAGGCAGCTTTTCTTTTTAAAGATGTGGATAGACTTGTACGCTTAATTTTCGACATGATTTGATGGTAATTGTGACCTATAATTGTTATCTGTGGTCATTTATATTTCCTCCAACTAATATGTCTGAAATTAGATTTTTTTTTTATTAATGATGGTAACCAGATCAATTTGTGTGCAGTTCGACTAATCACACGAGTTCTGAAATTAAATATTATGTAAATCTCAAGTACCCATGAGATTTATAAAACTCGAACAATAACCTCTAAAAAACAAGCTTAAAATCAGACTAATTAATCTATACTTTTTATATTTTAGTCAATTATTTTCCCTTGCCTGGATACGATGATACGAGCCGGGATATCCTAAATGCACAAATGCCATGGAACAGACTGACGGCAAACAGCCCAAAAGATGATCGTTAATTAATTACATTGCATTACTGTAATATCAAGTATCAACAAGGATAATCCAAATTTCCAAGTCGTTGATAGCTAATTAAAGAGCCCAGCATTATCACAAATCCTCCCGCAATTTAAGGTGAATCTGTCAAACTGGTGATGATGTGCTCCCGATCAATCTATCTTTAATTTTATCATTTATCTGTAAGAAAAGTTCCGATATAATTGGTTGAATAAAAAAGTGTAATGAACAACATTGACAGCACCAAATAAGCTTTGAAAAAACACGTAGAGACAATCACATTTGTATTATTTACCGCAAGTAATAATATATTTTCCTTTTAGTCCATTAAACTGGCTTTGAGAACTTTTTTAAAAGTTCATTAGCTATTATTAAAAAATCAAGAATAAATAATTTTTTTTATTTTAAAAGTACAATAAAACAATCAAAATGCTTTTAAAAGCAAAAACACAAATAAAATTAGCATTCAAATTTTTTTCATATTTTTACAATGGTTTTTTTCATTATTATCAGGTCAATTGAGAGCAATATAATGTTTGTGTTATTATAAAAAACAAAAACACGTGAAACAATTAAAACATTATTGAATATTTATATATATATTTGAACTAATTAAGGAGGGGCAATCAATGTTCCTCCTCATAAATTACTATTATTTGAAATAATATTTTGTTTTTGAAATTTTAATTTTTTTATTTTTTTTTATTTTATTATTTAACATTAAATTTATTGGTGATTGAGTTTTATAATTTATTTCATCTTATTTTTTATGAAGTTATCTGAGTCTCATGAATTAAGTCAAAAGTTTTGTGAGTTAACCTGATTGACTTAGTGTTTTTATCCTTTTTAGTAATTAATTTTTTTCATCATTTAGATTTATTGAGAATTAAGCTTCATAATTTGTTTTGATTTGTTTTCTATAAAATTATCTTAGTCCTATACCCTGAGTCAAGAGTACTTTCACTAGTTAAACTAAGTTAACTCGAGTCTTTTTTTTTTATCATTTTTAATTGATTTTGTTTTTCAATTTCATCATTTAATGTTGGAATAGTTGGAAATTTAACTTAATAATTTATTTTGATTTGTTTTTTATTGAGTTATCCTAGTCTTATGGTTTAGATTTGACATCTAAATCAAGGTTGACTCAAGGTTTTTTGTAATTGTTTTTTTTTAATTTTATTATTCAACATTTGATTGATTCAGAATTGGGCTTCAATATTTTTTGTTTGTTTTTTATAAGGTTATTACAATCTCATAACCTAAGTCATAGATTTTATATATTAACCCAGGCTGATCCAATATATTATTGTCTTAATACTTTTTTAAAAAAGATATCGTCTTGAATTTTTTTTATAGTCAAATTATGTTTTTTTTTCTGGTTGTCTATGTTATTTTTGAACTTGCCAAGTTGACTGAGACATATTGAATTAATCTCCATATAGTTTAATATTTGTTTTCTTCTTAAAAACATGTTAACAATGCATGAATAATTTTTTAAAAAGTTTAATATGACTTATAGCGTAGCATAACGATTTACCTAGTTTGTTTATATATATATATATATATATATATATATATATATATATGTTAGTCAACAATCATATTTAACTTTTCTTTTTATAAATATAATGATATTTAAGTTGAACATTAATCTAGAATAAAAAAAAAGTTTATAAATAAATAACTTTGATGTTCTAAATATAATCATTACTGAAGGTTTTACCGCTTTACCTTTCCAAAGGTTGACATGTCGAAAAAATGTTATTATGCATAGATAAAAAAAATTCAGCCACTTTCTTTTTTAATTTTTTGAAAGAGAATATAAATTGCTATATTTCTAATCTTATTATTGATTTTGAATTCAATCATTTGAATTAAATTGAGCAGGATGCCAGAAGTGCCCCCCAGCCCTCTCAGCAGGTGATTATAATTGACAGAGAGTAATCATCCCTAGATCTCCCTTTGGGGCATTTACGTGGTGTTCAGAATGATATTGTTCGGATCAGGTCTAGGTCTTGTGTCTGTCTGTCCATTACATGGTTAGCTTTTCCAACTTTCGCTGCACAGTAATTTTGATTATTATCGCGAGTTGATGGATTCTGCTAAACGTATAGCTCATTTGTTTTAATGAGGGTTATGTGATTCTGTCATCTCAAGCACGAGCCTGCACAATTTGCAAACATTTTTCTACATACGACCATAAAATTGACGAGTCAGTCCTGGTATGAAACTATTTCTGAATGAGTGCAGTGGCACTCCTGCCTCCATTAATGGGAACATTCCCTTCTCCGAGCTTTTGAGGAAGTCGTGCATTGACAAAAAAGAAAAAAAAAAGTCTTCAGTTGTAAAAAGAGATTCTCCGTAGTTCACTGTGTCAGTTTCAGTTGTTGTATAACTGTGTAATTGTACGAGGAATATTTATTACATTTCAATATGGGTTTGCATCCCATCTTAGTAATGCTCAGGCATATCACGTAACAGCAAGGATTATCATTTAGAATTTTTTTTTTTACTGATATGGGTGTTCGGGCTAACGCAATATGAATATTCAGTTTAACTTACGTGCATCATAAATAATTTTATGAGTTCTGAAGTTAATGATTATATAAGTCTTCAGTGGTCCTAAGATTTGTAAAACTCAAACTAATAACCTTTAAAAAACAAATATAAAATCTGATCAGTTGAACTATTATTCCTTAAAATTATCATTTAGAATTGCTTCCAATCTACGTGGTGATCAAGTCATGTCATTTTACAAGGAGTCCAGGAGTCCACTGTTAGTAATGCTCGTAACATATCAATGGAGGTAAAAGTTTTTTTTTAATTATTTTTTATTTAAAAATATATTAAAATAATATTTTTTTATTTTAAAAAAATAAAATAATCTAAATACATTAGCATGTCAAAATAAAATGATCTAAAAACATATAAATAAATAATTTAAAAACATGGTTGAACTGTAATACTAAACAGGGTCTATGTCATAGGCTTATACTAATGTATCAAATATTATATCGTTCTACTTGACAGTAATTCTTTTACTAGGATAATGGCTAGGTAAGAGGATCTATAAAATTCAGTGTGATTTGACATATATAGTTCTCATGCGGTCGTCAATTCAGTATATGTACATGTTAACTAACAAGCACTTACATATTAATTCTAGGTATTTCTCATACCTCAGCTTATGAAAATAACTTTTTTATTTCATAAAAAAGAATACAATATGTACCAATATCAATAACTCTAATTAATATCTAGTCTTTATAGAACATTAACTAGGAACATTTAGAAACAATGTTTTGATCTAACATAAATCCTATAATTATAACGACTTTATAATTTTCTTTGTAAAATATTTTTATCTCAATTATTATCTTACTCTAAATTCGTTAATAAAATATTAGATTCATCAATAAAATATTTGATGAATATTAAAGATAAATAAAGCTTTTATTAAAAATAAATATATTTAATGAGCAAAGTCAATGACATGTGTAATCAACCGATCGACTACATGACATATACATTAGCAATCTCCCACTTGCACTAAAGTCAATCACTCGTGTATCAAATACTATATCGCTCTAATTGATGATAATGTTCTCACTGTGACAATAGCTTAGTAAGAGGATCTACACGATTCTTTTTAGTGGGTACTTGCTCTATCTTTAAATACTTTCTTTTTATGATTCTTTAATCAAATAGAATTGTCTAAGTATATTTTTAGATCATTGATAAGACATTGGCTTCTTTGCTTGTGCAATTGCTCCATTATTATCACAATACATAGTTACTGAATAAACAATGATAGGAATCATACATAATTTAGTGATGAACTTCTTGATCCAAACAACCTCTTTTATCCCCTTGAACATAAAAGCGTATTCATTTTAGTTATAGAATCTATTTTGATCTTTTATTTAGAACTTTTCCAACCCAGCACTGTTATTTATAGTAAAATATAATTGGATTTTCTATTTTTAATATCTAATAATTACTAGTTTATCTCTTTCATAGATTAGAAAAACATTATCAGTTCTTCTCAAGTACTTAAAAATATTTTTAACTATCTTTAATGACTTTCACCATATTAGCATAGTATCTATTTATTATGCTCAAAATATAAGATATATTTGATCTTATACATAACATCACATGTATTATGGATCTTATATCTAAAATGTGAAATAATTCCCATCATATCTCTATAAATTTGTGTTTGAGGGAACATAATCTTGAAGATATGTATCATATGTGACATTGATAAATATCATCTTTTGAATTCATTCATGCTAAATTATTTTAGTAGCTTGTGTATATATATTGATTGAAACAATCCAAACAACCTTAATTTTAGATTTTTCTATTTTGATTTTTATTTCAAATATATAGGTTGCATTTTTCATATTCGTCATGAAAAAATTCTTGAACAACCAGATTTTTACTATCTAGAATAAAGAAATGTCATTTCATATTAATAATATGTTGTCTACATGAAAAAAACTGCATTCTCACTAACCTTTTTATAAACACAAGATTCATCCATATTTTTTATGAAATCAAAATGTTAGATTATCTTGTCAAAATAGATATTTCAACTCTTTAAAGTTTATTTAAGTTCATAAATAGATGATTATAGAATGCATATTTTATTTGCAAATTACTTAGATTAAAAAATTTCAAATTG
The DNA here is from genome assembly GCF_951802175.1 of Populus nigra. Taxonomy (NCBI): domain Eukaryota; kingdom Viridiplantae; phylum Streptophyta; class Magnoliopsida; order Malpighiales; family Salicaceae; genus Populus; species Populus nigra. Next base: position 9,398,455 of record NC_084867.1, on the reverse strand, counting down.
TGTCACATACAAATCTTCTTAAAGATTTTTATTCTCGAAAACACTACGATATTTATTTACCAAATCTTATAATCATGGAAGGTAATTATAACATGTAAAATTCTTATAAATTTTAACATAGTTACCAGCAATAAATATAACATAATTTGAGAGAAACTCCTTTTTTTCAAAGGTTACATAAGATTAGACATAAGTGAAATTTGTATCTTTCTTCCTGGCATGATATGTAGTTGCTTTATTTTACTGTCCTTGAAGTGATGCGGGTGTCAAAGAGAAAGATAGGGAACAGGATATAGTTTTGTTCCTTTGCAGAGAAAAGGAGAAAGGGAAGGAGGCATTTGTGTACTGTCGTGTCTTTGATTGTCCTCTTTTTAGAGAGAGATCTACTTGCTTTTGTTCCTCGGGATCGCCAATAAATTCCTTGTGGTGTTCTATGCTTCTCCACGAGCACATGGCAACAGTTTTGATGGAGCTGGAACAGCAAAATTCTGGGGGCAATGTGTCCTACTGTCCTCCCTTGAGTATATATCAACTCTTTGTATTTTTCTTGAAGATTCGAGTTACACAAGTCGTAGCAGCCTCGAGGAAATTTATTTAAAAAACTGAAATCGCAGCTAAGATTATATATATATATATATAAAAAGATTGAACAAGGAAAAGGTCTGAGCAATTCCACAAAACAATAATTAATTCAACTTCAGAAATCATAAAGATGGTTGTCAATGAAATGGGAGAGGAGAGGAGAGGAGAGGAGAAATGGATGGATGGATGACATAAAGTTACGTATTTGTGCTGCTTCGCCTTGTGGTTTTGGGCTTATGGCCTGTTTTCAACCAAAAAAATGGGTATTTTTTTGGATAAAATGAAAGGAACATAACTAATCTGGGCTATATATACTGGATTTGGACCGCGGCAAAGATTAATGTCCACAATTCATTATGGTCCCTCAAACTCTGACACTTGATCAAATCAAACCCTTTATATCATTTTGGTTCAATTGAGCCCTCTAAAATATAATACCATTAGTCGACTCTTATAAGGGATTATGAATGGTCGCATATGCAAGAAAAAATGAAAAATTGTACATTAATTGAACTTAAACATAATAATTTCTTATGATCAAAGTTAAGGGTAAATTGAAATTGGAAATATTAGAATAGAAATCACGCAGCACACATATCACATAAATTACGGATTATTCTTATTGTAATTTATTTAATTATTAATATTTTCTAGAATTTATTAGAATTATAAATTAATAATAATTCTAAGATTTTTTTAGTCAATATCATTAGAATTCTCTAGTTTTTTTATTTCAAGAGTTATAATAACATTTTGACGATGAGAATTGATGAATAAGACTTAAGTGTTCTTGTAAGTTTTTTATGTTTGTTTTTAAGCATTAATAAATTTCATTATATGCTATGTGTCAGAACCAATTTAACTAAAAAGTTTAAATTATTAAGTGAAGTTCTAAAATATGATTTATATTATTATCTAATATACCCTCTTAATTGAAAATTATTTGAGCTTGACACTTATACAGGCTCATATTACCTTGTGTTTATTTTTTTATCAAATAAATAAGGATGGTGAGATTCAAACTCATGACCGCTTGATCATCAAGGCTCTGATATCATCTCAAAGAACTAATTTAACCTAAAATCTTAAGTTATTAGATGAAGTTCAAAAATATAAGTTCAAAAATCTTAAGGGTGCTCCGCTCCCTATTTCTCACACATGGACCTTGCCTGTATGCATGGAATTCGCAAGAAAGCTCAGCTTTTCCTTATAAAGAAGTGGCTAGACTTGTACCCTTAATTTTCGACTTGATTTTATGGTAAATATGACCTATTGTTATCTGTGGTCATTATATTTTCTCTAACTAATATGTCTGAAATTAGTCTATTATTTTCCCATGCCCAGTTATGATGATATGAGCTGGTATATCATAAATGTCATAGAACAGACAGACAGACAGACAGACAGCCCAGAAGATGAGAAGATGATCGTTAATTATATTGCTCCACTGTAATATCAACAAGGATATTATCCAAATTTCGAATTCGTTGATATATAGCTAATTAAAGAGTACTCCAGCATTATCACAAATCCTCCCCCAATTTAAGGTCAATCTGTCAAGCTGGTGATGTGCTCCCGATCAATCTATCTTTTTACTTTTATCTGTAAAATGGAGAGGAGAGGAAAAAAAAAACTCTCCTGTCTCTCTCTAGTCAAGGTCATGCCATGCATAAGATAAGTTCCAATAAAATTGGTTCACTAAAAAAGTGTATTGAACAATATTAACAAAACCTAATCAGCTTTGAAAAACACGTAGACACAATTACATTTTTATTATTTACCGGAATAATGTAATAATATATTTTTCTTTTAAACCCAAAAATATTGAAGTGGCTTTTGTGAATTGAGTGTTTTTTTTTATAAATTTTATTAGTTATTATTAAATTGATCAAGAATAAATAAATTTTTTTATATATTTAAAAAGCACAGTAAAATAACTACAATACTCTTAAAATAAAAAAAATAATTAAAATTGACATTCAAGAGCTTTTTTTATATTTTCACAATGGTTTTTCTCATTATTATTAGGTCAATTGAGAGCAATATTGTGTTTGCATAAATATAAGAGGTGAAAAGCACGTTAAACAATCAAAATGCAATTGAAAGCAAAAAAATAAATTAAAATTGGCTTCAAGGAGATTTTTCATATTTTCACAATAATTTTTTTTATTATTATCATGTTAGTTGACAAACAATTTAATATATATATATATATATATATATATATATAAAAAAGTAGTTGACACGTGTGACATTTTTCAATGACCTATTCCAATGACTTAAATACCTTTTCCATCATGTCATTGGAAGCATGTTGTGTCCTCTTCTTGATGGAGTGACACGTGTGGTTGGTGGTGACATGGTTTGTCATCTAATACTTTGTTTTCCCCTCTTTTTTCTCTATCCTCCACTCAAAATTCACATTAGTCATGCAATATTTCAGAGTTATTTTCGTAGTTAAGGGGATTTCCACTTCGGTTCATATTCTTTTAATTTTTTTATTTATGTTCTTGGCCCTTTGTAAAATGTTGATTTTTTTTTTTTAATTTCATTCTTCAATCCTAATTTGTGATATGCTTTCTTTTTTTATTCAATTTGGTCATCATTCTTTTGATATATTTTTTTGAGCCTTTTGTTAAATTTATTTTTCTTTTCAATTTCACTTTTCAATAAAAAATTTGTTTCTATTTCTTATTTCAATAGTGATGCTTATTCTTTTGATTGTTTTTTTCTTTTGTTAAATTGTTTTTACTTCTCAATTTCACCCTTCAACATTTGATTAATTGAAAATTAAGTTTCATGATTTTTCCAGATAGAGTGTTTTCAGTCTATTAACCAGGGTCATAGGTTTGAAAACTTTAAATGGTTTTTTTTTTAAGATAAGCTTTTGTGATATTCTTTGTTTTCTTTTCTATTAGGTTATCCTAGTCTGATATCTAGATCGTGGGTTTGGTGAAATGACTCATGTTAGCTCAACCCTGATTACCAGGATTACATATTTATCATGTTAATCTGAGTTGATTTGACTTGATTTTTTTAGTTCTTTTGTTTACATAACTTCATCCTTCCGTATTTAATAGGTATATTTTCTTTTGAAAAACAAATCTTTTTTTTACATGTTATCTTTAGCACCTTTTTTTAATTTGATACATTTATTGTTGGTATTTATTTTTTTTATTGTCAAATTAAAATAAAATCAATTTATTTAATTCAGGTCTAGGATCTTAAAAAAAAAAAATTAGGGCCGCCATGCAAACCCATTTTTTGTTCGACATTTAGAAATATCTGGGTCAAAATTAAATTCCTTTTTTCCGAATAATTAATGATTCCTTCTTTTGTATAATTAATGATGCACTCCTATATCAATCCTGTGTATTCGAAGAATCAATCCTTTTAGATGCTAGTTCTAAATTTCAATCTTATAAAGTCAAGGACGAGAGCAAGACTTTTTTAACATTTAATTTGCCCCTTAGGTTAGACAATAGAATGTTATTAATTATAAGCACCATAATTATAAGACACAATCAGGTTCAGCCTGGCTCAAAGTTCAGGTTATGGATAGTTTATCACTGTGGTTAATTGGAAAATGTTTTTGAAACAAATTTTAAAAAAATTTAATTTTTATTTTACTTTAAATTAATATATTTTTTATGTTTTTAGGTAATTTTAATATGCTGATGTTAAAAATAATTTTTAAAATAAAAAAAATATTATTTTAATATGTTTTGAAATAAAAAGTATTTTAAATAGGTTGGACAAGTGAATTTATGATTTAAAATAAAAACAAAAACCATGTTATATTGAGTTTTTAAAAATAACAAAACCAAGTCATTTTAGTTTTTTTTTTTTTAAAAAAAAACAGAACGATGAATTTGAAGTAAAGCCCGGGCTTGGACCGTGTTCTAGATTAGTGAATCATCAGGCTGGCCCGCTAGAGTAATGTTTTATAACTAAGATAAATACAACTAATTAAAACAATTAATAGAACTATTATTTTTGGTTACACAATTAATATAATGAATTAATGTTTAATGAAAAGCTTAATTAATTAATACTTGAGTTCTTTCCATGCTGTCCTTTCCCTCCGTATCCATGGCAATTGTGAAAGGCTCAATACAATCACCCTTCGCAACCCAAATGCCGTGGTTGTTTGACCCCTGAAAATAAAGTCAAAACTCCTGGGAAAACATTATTCATCCAAATTTAATGGTAATGTTCACTAGACATAAAAAATTAATGAATTGGTAATTAAAGATAGTGAGGTGTTTCACAATGCTCATGTATTATTATTAAATTGTTTCGGAACAATTTAATCTTTTTTATATTTTTAAATTATATGACTCAATTACCCTAAAAAAAATGTAACATTGATTTGTTTTTTAAAAAATAAAAAAGCTTTGTGGTTTTCTTCATTTTGTTTTTTCATGTTATCTTGATTTTATTTTATGAATTATATGTTTGACATGTTAACCTGAATTGACTTAATATTTTTTATAAGGTTGATTTTTTTAAAAGGGATTTTATTTATTTTTAACATTATTTTTTACAAAAAAAAAAGAAAAAAGTAATCCAACCTAGAAGTATAGTGTTAGTCAATGTCTAGTTCATAAGAACTAATTAAAGAGGGGAAATTAATGTTCCCCTCCTTATAAAATACTGTTATTTGGAATAATACTATTTTTTTGAATTTTAATTTTGTTTTTTGAATTTTATTATTTAACATTAAATTTATTAGTGCTTGAACTTCATAATTTATTTCAGCATACTTTTTTATGAAGTTATCTGAATCTCATAACCTAAGTCACGAGTTTTGTGGGTTAACTCGGTTGACTTAGGTTTTTTTGTTATTTTTAGTAATTGAATTTTTTTTTCAATTTAATCTTTCATCATTAGGAATTAAGCTTTATAATTTATTTTGATTTACTTTTTATGAATTTATCTTAATTTTATGCCGTGAGTCAAGGGTTTCACGGGTTAAACTGAGTTAACCCAAGTCTTTTTTTTTTATCCTTTTGTAATTGAATTTTTTTTTTAATTTCATCATTTAATGTTAGATTAATTAAAAATTAAAATTTGTAATATGTTTTGATTTGTTTTTTATGAGGTTATCTCGGTTTCATGGTTTAGGTTTAACATGTTAACAAAGGTTGACTCAGGGTTTTTTTTCATCTTTTAATTGATTTTTTTAATTTTATTATTCAACATTGGATTGATTAAGAACTGAGCTTCAATATTTTTTTTTATTTTTTTTGTAAGATTATCATAATCTCATAAACTGAGTCATAGATTTTATATGTTAACATAGGTTGATCCAATCGATCCAATATGTTGTTGTCTTAATATTCTTTTTAAAAAAGATATCGTCTTGAATTTTTTTATAGTCAAATTATGTTTTTGTTTTCTAGTTATTCAGGTTACTTTTGAACATGTCAAGTTAACAGGGACATATCGGATTAATCTATACACAATACTTGAATATTTTTTTTAAAAAAAATAATCTGACCTACAACGTAATGCGAATAAATAATCTAGTTTGTTTCTATATATGTTTGTCAACAATCATAGTTAAGTTTCTTTTTATAAATATAATGATATTTAAGTTGAACATTAGTCCAGAATAAAAAAAAAAGTTTATAAATAAATAACTTTGATGTTTTAAATATAATCATTACTGAAGGTTTTACCGCTACACCTTTCCAAAGGTTGATATGTCGAAATAATGTTATTACACATAAAAAAAAAAATTAATTCAACCACTTTCTTCTTTAATTTTAGCTTTTTTTAAGAGAATATAAATTGTTATATTTCTAATCTTATTATTGATTTTGAATTCAAACATTTGAATTAAATTAGAAAAATAAAATAATAAGCTAAATTATTTTCATTTTTTTCATACACTAAATCATAATTATTTAATTTGAATTCAACAAACTTAATAACCTGATAATGGATCCAATCTCACTTTTTCTTTCTCTTCAAATCTTACCGAGATAAATCCTCATTTATTATAATTTAATGTCTTAACCTAATTACTCTGTGATGTTTTCTTTTCAAAAGTTTGACTTTTTCTCTTTTTTAAAAAAAATCTATCTTCTTATTTCTATTTTTATTTTTACTTTGATTGAATGTTTTTTTATTTTTTTCTATCAATTTTTTCTTTTAATATTTTGTTGATTTTGAATTGATCATTATAATTTGTTTTGGTTTGTTTTTTTTTTAGGTTATCGCAATCTCAAATAAACATCTCGACATTTGATTGATACTCAATTTTACAAATTTTTATTTTTGTTATTATATTATTAAATAAAAAATAATTTTTTTAAAAATTTTTTAAACCTGATGAAGTCCACGATCCGAGCTGCGAGTTTGGTGAGTTAAACTGTGAAGCCTAGATCAATCTAATATGTCGTTGTCTCAATATAACAAAAATTCATATAGATATTTTTTGTAATGTTAAACCATATTTTTACTAATCATTCGGGTTACCTTTGGACCTAACAAGTCAATTGAGTCAAGATTTAATAACAATGTTATATAAAAGCAACTCTTATCCGTGTTAATTTTAAACCTGAGTTAGGCAAAAAGTCAAGTTTGAAGGTTTCAAAATTAACTCGACGGGTCAGATTTAATAACAATGTTATATAGTTTTCATTTTTAATAGAAAATCCATTTCCAATTTTTTTTTCTTTCGAATGAATCCTTTTTATTTTATCATTTAATATTTGAATGATTTTGAATTGAATTTCATAATTTGTTTCGGTTTGCTTTATATAAAGTTATTACAATCTAAAAAAAAACATCATAGTATTTGGCTAATGTTTAATTTTGTGAGCATCTAATTTTGTTATTATATCATTAAGCAAAAAATAGTTTTAAAAAACAAAGTTATTAAACCTAGTGAAGTTCATGATCTAAGTTGTGGGTTTGACTGGTTAAGTCACAAGGCCCAAGTCAATCTAAGATGTTACCGTCTCAATATTAAAAAAAATTATCACTTTGAATTTTTTTAAAAAAGTTAAACCACACTTTTTACTGGTCGTTCAAGAGTTGTTTTTCAACTCATCAAGTCGATTAGGTTACGTCGGGGAACTCCTACACAAGTTTATTTTTAATCCAAACTAGATAAAAAATCAGGTCGAGAATTTAAAATTAACCCGTTGAATATTTTTTGTAACAATACCTAATAATTCTGTGTAGCCTTGATAATTTTTTGTTTACATATTTTTTTTAATCCTTTACACAATACAGTTTCCTAGTTAACTAATTCAAGTGTCTCTTCCTCCTCCACCCATGAAAAGAAAAAATTCATATGATAGTCACTGGAGGCTTACATGGTTGTTAACTTCAGGGTCCATGGGATTAGTCGAGGTACGCACAAACTGGCCCGAACACCCACGTTAAACTAAAACAAAATAATAAAAAAAAACCATGAGGAGTATAGCTTAACTAGGTCAGGTCTTTGGTTTGCTTTGCAGAGATCACTAGATCGAGTGTCAGTAACCTCAAGGCTATTGGAAGCTTACCTAGTCGTTAACTTTAGGGTCTTGAGAGATTAATTAAAATGTACGTAAATTAGCTCGTATATCTATGATTAAAAAAATATCATTACTTGAAAAAAAAAACACAAAAACATAAACCTCGCGATTTGTACTTGTAAAAAAAGACACATCATCATGAATCAAACAAGTGAGAACATATAAAGAGAAACGAAAACAAAACACATAATGAAAAAGATAAGATTTATTGTTAATAATAATTAATGAACTTGTCTATACAATTTAGGGCCTATTTGTAACTTTTGTCTGTATCTCGATGTGCACAATTTAGAGATGCTGAGGGATTTAGATTAAATTTTTTTTTTTAAAAAAAGGACAATCCTGTAGATGCCGAATTCCATGATGAATTAAAACCAATATAATCTATATAGATTATACTTTTTTACAATGGGTCCTGATTCACACCCGTCATCATCAGTGATCATAATCTTAAAGCCTTGTCCACTTGTGATCCTTAACAATTAGTGCTATGTATCATTTATTCATGAGTGAATAGATTACCTGAAGAATATAAGAGAGAGGGAGAAACAAGTTAAATGTCCTCCTAAAATTTATTAGGATGTTCATGGCTTGATCAGGAAGTGTGCCTGTGCTGTATTCTGACAATTCCATGCTGGAAAATGATGTTTTCCGTGTTCATCCTCTGCTAGAAATCTAGTGGAGATCAAGCAAATGAGTGGCTAAAGAAATGTACATGGCCAAAATATTTTCATACAAGTAATTAACTTGATGATAGACAATGATGTAATTAATAGTGATAGAAAGGAGAGTAAGCATTCATAGTTTGTCAATAAATATTATTCCGAAGCATTTTAATGAAAATTATATATATATAATCAGTAAAGCATCTTAATATATATTTTTAATCTATTAATAACAAATTCAAGCCGCAACTCAGTCTGTCAAGTCATGAGTGGAAACCTAGATGTCGCGGGTTCCAGAGGTAGAGTGAGAATTTATTTTTATAATTATGGGAGACAACATGTCGGTTTTTTAATTTTTTTTTAATAGTTGTTCAGCTCTTTAGTAAAAAATAATTATAACATAGCCAAGTTTATCTTTATGAAAGAAGATAAATTTAAAACTGTTATATTTTCAGGTTTAATAATAATATATAAAAAAATTCATACATATGGAAAAGAAAGAGCCACTTGGGTAAATAAGGTAAGGAATCCATTATTCTTTAAAAATTAATCATTTTTCATAAGTATTACAAAACAAATATAAAAAAATCAAAGCACACCTGCATGTGTATGGTATCTAATTACTGAACAATATACAACGGATATAGCAATTAGCCCTTACAAAAACTGAGCAAATTGCATAAAATTCCAGGAGGAAAAAAATATTATCCTCGCTTTGTAATGTATGTATGATGTATTTACAGTAAAAAAAATATAGGAATAGAATCTACGATGAACAAAAGTTACCACACATGAACTGGTCGTTCACATGGAACTACTGAAGCAATCCTTCCTGAAGAGCTTGTTTCATGAAATTTATGTAGAGTTTTTATCAGAGCACGAGCCTTACTTCTACCATGAGGAGTCCCATCTGTTAGAAGTGAATATAGTGAACTCATGAGAGAATGGTCCTTGGCTAAAATCGCAATCGCTTCTGCACCACCGTTTTTGCACAAACTTAGCAGAACAGTAACGCAATACTCCCGGGCAGCTCTAGATGGCGAAGATTGCAAAATCCTTGGGATTGTAGATAAAGCCGAAGTTTGCAGGATTGCTAATGTTCCGTCAACACTTTCGGCTATGGCTGCAAGAACTGCTACTGAATCTGCTATAAGTTCATCGTTATCTGAGGAAGATAAAATATCCATCAGCAATGGAATGGTACCGGATGCAAGCACCCTTGGGTGGTTCCCTGAGTGTAAAAGTAGCCCGAAAATTGCCACAACTCCATTCTTTTTGCCACAAGTGGTCCCATCTTTGATCAGTTCCACGAGGGTCGGAACTACTTCAGGTGTTTCTCCAATCAGTTTCCGATATGCCTTCACTGAAGCAAGGTAAAAGATTGTGGCGGCTGCCATTTGCTTTGCTTCCAAACTCAATCCCCTTTGAAGAACTGCAAGAATCGGCTGCAATCCACCGCTCTCAATGATCTCTTTCTTACCACAAGTATGCTTTGAGAGCTTCAATAGAGCTGAGATAGCAATCTCTTGAGCATAGCGTTCACAAGAAGAAGATAGAAGGTTTATGAGAGGTAAGATTGTGCCCGCTTCAATCAAGCAAGATCGATTAAAAATGTTCGATTTTGCAAGCAACCGAATTTCATAAGCAGCCTTTGTTTTCTGCTCTCTTGAACCGAAAACTAGCCTTCTTGCAAGAAACCTCGAGAGGAATTTCATTTCCTCTGCTGCTGCAGGACTACCTGGAGAGATAGTCCTGGCTATGTCTCGACTTTGGCTTCCTGAATTGGATGCACAAATGCCAACATCGGTGCAGAACTGTTGGATTAGCTTCCGGAGAGTGGTGTTGGGGACAAACTCTGTGCTTGTCAGCCTCTCACCTGTTTTGGGACAGGTCATATTTCCAGCTTGGAGCCATCTTTGAATCGAAGACCGATCATAAGTCTGCCCAGTTGATACAGTTACCGGATCAGTCATCAGCTCAAGTGAAATCGGGCATCGAAAATCTTCAGTATTTATGCAACTAGGGGCCTCAATGCCGTGCCTTGCATCGCTTTTATCATTGTTGCGATGATTCCAGGTCTCAAAAATCACTCCCCTGCAATAGCTCATTAACCCCAACAAGCTGCTTAGAAATGGGACCTCTCTTTCTTTACAATCTGAGCACTGAAAACCAATTTGTTCTTCCAAGAACTTGATTTCCTTGTTACAGTCATTCCAGTTTCTAATCTCTAGATGATCAAGAACCCGTTTCATAAAGCTGGAATCAGGCTCAGTCCCCTTCTCAAAATGATCTACTATCGAGAACACTTGTTTCAATGCCCATTCATCTTCAGGGTCTACCTCAACTTTAGCGTTACGTGCTTGCTTTCCTACTAATTCTACCAACTCCTTCACTTCACCACCAACATCAATCAAACTCAATGGCAAAACATCAAGAGCTGTCGCAATTGCTCGAATTAGTGCTCGAAACTGCGTGGAAACTATTTGAAACTTGATTAGAATCCATAGTTTTGCACCTTCACGCGTACAATCTTCCAACAAGAACTGGACCTTCTGAAAGGCAAGGTGGAGCTCGGAGAAGCAAAGAACAACCGAATCAGAAAGAGCCAATCTACGGTCCCTTGTTTCCTCGAAAAATAGAAGAAGAAGACCGATTTGTCGAATGGTTTGGCGGGCATTTTTCCTTTGTGTAGCAAACAACTTTGATTGGTAATTGCATATGCTTTGAGAGAGATTGATTAAAGAATTGAGAAGGGTTGCCGGGGAGATGGCTTCACAAGGATGAACCGCCGGAAATGTGAGAATCCGGCGATCAGTTTGGTCAAAATTTTGAATCATTTGAAGTGAAAAACAGAAAGGAGGATCCTCTGTATTTACTCTGCTCTGTTTTGGATGGGTTTTCTTCCTTTTCTTTTTGCTGGGTTGAAACTTGGGAGTTGAGAGAACTATGATTGAATTTGTCCTTATATAGGAGTGGGAGTAACTAGGAAGTCTGGCTGGACACGTGTTGAAAGATCAAGCTTCTAAGCACCTGTGATGACGGCTACATTCGACATTAGAAATGCAAGAACACGTGTAGACACGTGGATAGATGGGGTTGGGCAAGAGCTGCTTCTTGGATCATGGTTATTTATTTTGGACAGGGCTGCGGGTGTACAGACATGATAGAGTAAGATGATAACTGGTGGGTCCTACAAACCGCCTAAGGACACGTGGGTGAATGAGAGGACGACATGTTACTTGGGGAACGGGGAGTCAATTATTCAAAACAATGAAGGAGGATGGTGATGACTTAGAGATATTATTATTGTGGCTTTTTTTTTATATAGGAAATATCGTGCACTCGAGGTAGCAAGGAGGAGACTTCATATGATGACCGTTGACTTCAATCTTTGTTTCATATGATCCTTGAAAGAAAAGTTAGTTTATATATATATATATATATATGGTGTATATAATGGGAGCACTTGTGCAGATAATTGGACTTGCTTTTATTATTATTATTATTGGATATGGGAAATAAATTTTATTGTGAACATACCAATTTGGATAAATCAATCAACTTAAAAATAGATTGAAGAAGAATTAAATTTCAATCAAAGAATATTGTGATGGTGATAAAAATTAAAAAATAAATAAAGAAGAAGATGAAGATGAGGTGAGCTCAGTTAGGCCTTGGCTCAACTGAGTCTCCACACTCGATTGGTCCTAGACTTAACCAAGTTCATAATATTTTCGCAAACTCCTCAATTCTTATTTTTTTAGCTAGTCACTTCTTGTTTGGATTCTATTATAAGAACTGTAAGCTCTGTATATAAAGTATATTTTTTTATATGTAAAGAGTAATATGTTGATTACAATTCACAAAGACTCTACTCTGACTGAGCTTGTTTCTCCTTACAAGTGGTAATTATCTCCCGATAAATATGTATCAAAGAATTGATTATCTACTCGTGTTATCCTTCCTCTCTTCAGAGAGCTAATACTTGACTTTGAATATTCAAATTTTTATTTTGTTAATAGTGATAAAAATAATAAAGGATAATGATAAGAGATCAACATTCTTTTACTCACATGGAGAGCGTCATTCAAGTTATTAGTCATTAGATTGGACATATTATCTCCTTTGAACCGTTGAATATTTCAAGAAAACTTAGTTATTCTAGTAATAATATGTATTTTGACGATGACTATCAACAATTAAAGGATTATCTCTAAATATGAAGTCATGAAGTCTTTCTCCCTGTTGGTGTATATTTCTTCTAAAAAAGGTTGGAATTTTACTAAGGAACCTACTTCTAACTATTTCCATGTCAATATTAGCATTCATATCCCCACTTTTCTGTTGAGTTTTGCCAATTACCTCTACTTCAGATTCTTTTATAGTCTCTTCCTTCTCCTGAGATTCTTTTTCCTAAGACTCTTCCTCTTCCTCCTCTTTAGTTGTCTTAAAGAGTGGGGTTTGCCTGTAAACAAGATAGATAAATATCAGTATAATAACTATATTACACATAATACAAGGAAAATGACAACATATCTCTTGTACCATACATATTATTGTCTAGAGAATACCCTTCGACCAACCAAATAAGGTAATATTGACAGTTATCAACAAGATTTCAGAACTTATTCTCCTCATTTAGACTCACTCCTCCAAGTTTTTACTAATAGTGATTTGCCTTGAAAAATATCTTTCAAAGGATTTTGTGTTCTTCTCCTAAAAAAAATGTAAAGCCATGCCATACTTTTTGAGCTTAAGGAGAACTAAACAAAACTATAGTAATATTTAAATAGGTCAACAATAGGATTTGAGCCCTTAAGTCTTAAATATTTGTCAAAAGATGTTATAGTCATCCATTTATTTAGGTGGAATTGACTCACATATAGGTTATAGTAGAAAAATATATCTCTAACAAAACTAGATTAGGGAACAAAACACTTAATCTTAAACATGCACATAGGTTCCATGATCTCAAAATCTCTAGTTGTTGTCTCTAGTGTTCTATTTATTATTTCGCGGGGAAGTGGATTCCTAGCATTATACCTCGCCCTTGTGTAAGTGTTAGTTGAGTAATAGCATTAGTAGCAACAATGCTCCTATATGGATCATGTGGTTAAGATGGGTTAGATGTAGGTGTAAAGGACTAATGTACCCTATAAGAAGATCTATTGCCTCTACTCCCACTAATGTGATATGAAGGATTAACTCACTCACTCCCTATTATCGAAGGAAAGAAGAATGTGATGCTTAACTAAAGAAGAAGTAATGGCTATTTATAAAAGTGATTCTATTGATAATCATTAAAGTGATTCTAGGATGCCTAAGTAAAATGGTGAAGAGATATAACAAGATTCCTTAGATAATTGTATCAACATCGTGGACCAAGATTCTCCAGTATTATCACGTACACACCAATGTGAAAGATATTCTATGATTCTTGACATGGTCGCCGACTTTATTCCCACAAATTTTAGCCATAACATAACCAACTTTACCAGTTAGTTCACACAATTCCTTGTATATATCATCTTTATTTATTTCTCCCCCTCCATATGGCTTTCTGATAAGGTAGTTTTTTTTTGTTTTACAATACTCTATCAAGAATTTACTTGAGGGGCAATTGATAAAGATAAAAAAAATAATGAAGATGAAGATCAGGTGAACTCGGTTGGGCCTTAGACCAATCGAGACTCACACTCAACCCAACTGAGCTCTCCTTCTCCTCCCTCTCCTATTAATCTCTTTTTATTATTACAAGCTACAAGTCTACAACTCTATATGAAGATATAACAGAGAAATAAGGTTTCCACCTTGAAGAGCTGAAAGGTTTTTTTATGGATATTATCTAGATTTTTTCATGTTTTTCAGCATATAAAATGTCAGGTTTTAGTAAGAGTAAGAGGACTCTTTCAACCCAAGACAAAGAAAAAAAATATATTACTCTCTCTACTTATTGTCTTTACATTATCACTACCTAAAATCCCTAAACTGATTTTGACATTGAAGGGTTTTTTTGAGATAACACCCTTATCTAAACGACTATCATCCATAACCTTAGATTCAATGAAGTTTTTTCAAGTTTTATAAGATGGTTTAAACTATAAAAAAAACATAAAATTCGATAAATTATGTATCCAACAAAAACCACAAGGTGGTATTTTTGACACAAGTGTATATATATGGTTACGTTTTTTTTCCGCTAGCTTTTGTGTTTGCAGTGAAACACATGCAACAAGGTGTTTGGTAACAAACCAAACTGCGTTTTATGCTACTGAGCCCACTAAAAAATTGAATTTAAAACGCAGTTTTTGTGCAGCAGTTTTTACATGTTTTTTTAACTGAGTTTCGTAAAAATTATAACCCTATTTGTTTTTGCGTTTCAAAAGCGCTTTTGAAAAAATTAAAAAAAATTTATTTTTTTATTTGCTTCAAATTAATATTTTTTTGTATTTTTAGATCATTTTGATGCGCTGATATCAAAAATAATTTTTAAGAATAAAAAAATACTATTTTAATGTATTTTCAAGTAAAAAAAGCAACTGCAACCACACTTTCAAACACAACTACCAAACATTTTATACATGCTTTTGTTATACACAAATTTCAACCATAATTTTTACTAAACACATATCTAAATTAAATTAATCATTGATAATCATATTTTTTTAACAATCACAAAAACTATCTCAAAAACAAAAACATTCACATAATGTAAAGACTAAAAGAGCGTGGATAATTTGGATGAAACTTATTCATGTTGATTAAAAAAAATTTCTTGCACCTAAGAACCACAACGACTATTCTAAAGCATGGAAAGTCAACTTGCATGGAGAGTTATACACACATGGTTTCGGTCAATAATACCCCAGCTAGCTCTGTCAGCAAGGCCGCCCGCCAAGGCTAGCTCTACTGCCCATGCAAGGGTGCATGCTGCTCTACAGTTTCCCAGGAAGGTCGACAGCATCACTCACTCTTTTGTTGTTATTATAATATTTATTACTTGTTTAATGAATTAAAGGGGAAAATACAAATAAATGCAGAAATTAATCCTTTTCAGGTTTTTTTGTGACTAAAAATATTTTTTCTAGAATTTTCCAAGGTGAGAATCTTTGACTCTCGGGAAGGTTTCACGTCTCGTGCGTGACTTGTAACCACCACAGGCTTCGATATTTCACTAATCGTTCTCATCTGTGGACACAAACTTTCCTATTAATTGCTGTCTTTTTTAAAAAATAAAAAACGTATTATTTTAATATATTTTTAATAAAAAATAATCATTGCACATTTCGTATATATCTAGATAGACAAAGCATGATGTTGACCAATGAGAGGACTGGTTTGAACGTGGGCCAATCATTTCATGACAAATATTACGCGCTAGCCCTCTCAGCATTGATTATGAACGTGGAAGGTTATGGTACATGCACTCTTCAATTTAGTACGCGTATGTATCTAGTCAAACTGTCAAGTCTTAGTCCTCTAGTACAGAGAGACACTCAAAGAAACAGTCTCTTTTTTAGCCGTGTCCGGTCAAGTAAAAATCTTTCTACTCGTTTATTTTTTTCAATTTATTTTTAATATTAATATATTAAAATAATTAAAAAATATTTTGAAGTAAAATAATATTTTAAAATTTATTAAAAAAAAGTAGTTTGGTAACATGTAAGAATCAAGTGATCCAATTAGCATTAATTAGAAACATGTTCAATTTATTTCATCTTCCTCTCTAAGAACTCGAAGGAGATCGAGTATTAATGTTTTATTTATCGAAGAACACTTTAATCAAATAATTAAAATAAGTTATTGTTTGACTTAGCTGAATTATTCCGGTGATATTGTTGGCTTACAGACTTAATCATTGAGTTAATAACTAGTTTTTTTTTTGTTGTAACTATAGCTCTGTAAGTGTTGCTTTGGGATAATATTTCAACTGAAGGTTTTTTTAAAATTTTAAGTTTTTTTATTTTAAATTAATATTTTTAAATTGTTTTGACGTATTGATGTTAATAATAAATTTTAAAAAATAAAAAAAATATTATTTTAATTCATTTTTAAATAAAAAACACTTTAAAAAACAACAACTATTACTTTTCCAAACACTCTTTAGTATTATGGTAGCTTTCGTGATTGTGATTTGAAAAAAGTTGTTTTATAAAAAGTACTTTTAGTGAAGATTAATTTGAAAAAATATATGTTTGGTTAAAACTGTGGTTGAAATTGAGATTGAACAAAAAATAGTTTAATGTGTTTGGTTAAGAATGCTTTTTAAATTGAGGTTATAAAATAACTAAAAAAACATATATTAATATTGATGGTTTTTAATTGAAATATTGTTGATTTAATTATTACTATTACATCATGAAATACACAATACTTTATATAAAGTATTTTTTATTATTTCATTAAACTATTTGCAATTCTATCATGTATGAAATTCATCCGACAAGGACTACAGGTTTTATGGCTTCTTGAGCGTGCAACAATATTAGATAAAATATCATCAAGAATAAAATTATGATTGCGATCAAATTCTGCAAATGTTACGTAATCATGGGATCTTATTCTAATGTAATTATGTAGTGTCATATTAAACACTAGTTTTTCAAATAAAACACGATACCTGAGAAATTTTGTTGAATTTTTTTATTTTACTATATCGGACCCAATCCAATACATTTAGGTTTGGTCCGGAACCTATCCGGCCCAGAACAGTGGAGACCTCTCCACTATTCATGTGAATAATGAATTAATTAACTCTCCATCTCTTCACTGTGTGGAGAGTGAATTAATTCACTCTTCACTATTCACGTGAACAATAAAAAATGAATTAATTCACTCGTCATTGTCACATGAAAAGTGGAGGCTCGGCTGCTGTTTGCAAAGCATAGAAATTATGTTTTTATTAAATTGGAGCCGCAATTTATAGTGGGTCCTATCAAAATAAAATTTTATTTTTAACTTAACTAAATATTAATATTTATAAATGATTATTAACCTTACTTGTAATCACAGTATCAACCAATCATTAAGCACTCAATCAATCACAGCCCGCAGATTTAAGAAGAATGATGTTAACTGTTAAGTTAAAGTTAAAGCCTTGAAGTTTTGAAATGGGAAAATTTTGAAAAAATAAATAAAAAATAAAAGGAAGAACCCAACTGTTTTTCCAATTTTGTCTGTTGCTGCATTGATTCTCTAGGTTTCTTCTATTGAAAAATTAAACTCTATTATTTAACTAATGTTTAGTAATATTATATTATATGGATCCTCATCATTTATTATATGCAACGTGAATGATTCCCTCATTGTGATTGGTTTGAGTTAAAGCATCAAATAAGTTATATATTATAACGATTTGATATAATTTATCTATATACAATTATTTGTTGGGAGAATTATTAAATAAAACCAATTTAAAACACTTCCAGGATAATAAAAATAACTTAAGGTTGGTGTCACTCTTTATTTTTAAGGCTAAGTTTTCCTTCTATATTAAATGCAAACTATCTTTGTCGCACATATGCATAGGGTGTTATGGTGTTGGGATTAAAAAATCATCATCTAATTATTTGGTTTAGGGTTACTAAAAGATCTAGATGGACTAGTCTTATCTGAAATTTCAAGATAAGACACTGGTTATGGTTAGAGAATAAATAAGTATCCCTGGCACATCTTACCTAAAGTAAACTGCATTATGTAGTCTGGATATGGTTTAAAGGTATTGATGAGTTCCTAACCGGTGGTCCGTCTATGACTCAGAATGAAGATTTATACTCATGAATAAATCTGACATTTTGAATTTATTATGAGCTCGTATGCTGAAATAATTTTTTATAGAAAGACTCTATGTAAGTGTCATGGCAGGGTTCATCTATCCTGAAAGGCAAAAGTATTTTTCACAAACCATATATTGTGATGAAAATTACTCTCAATTAAAATTAGTGAATACCAAAATGATTCTGAGAGTTTTCTAGTCAACTCCTGATACTTAAATACCATCTGCCTACTGGTAGATCCAATATTTATACTAAAATATTACCATTAATTCTAAAAATTAAAATTTTTATGGTTATTGAAATATTGATCAAATTCTTAAGAAATTTTACAAGCTTATTGTGTGTTTATATATATATATATATATATATATATATATATATATATATATATATATATAAGATGCACAGAAATTTTCTAAGACAATGCTAAACCCCCCCTTCCTTTTTAAAAATGTAATTTTTAAAAGGATTGAAGTGCAGGCAACAACCAAAATCATTTATTATTATTATTATTTATTTATGTAATGTCATGTTTGGCAAAAACCCTTTTTAAAAAATTAAAATTGTTAAAATAGATCTAGGAAGTGTTTGTCAAACATACACTTAAACCCAAAAAACTTTTACCAAAAACATTGTCAGCCAAAAAAGGTCTTAACCTTTGACCCAAATTTGACCTTACCAAGTTGATATGAAATCTTTGGTCTGACCATAAATCGAACCAAAGATATGGTTTGACTCGAAAACTAAACAAAAAACGAAACTAAAATTTAAAATGAATCAAATTAAAAAAAAACAGAAAAACTCAAACTTTTTACCAAAAAGAAATCAAACACAAAAAAAATAAAGAACACGAAGAACATTCATACCAATTCCAACAACATGACTCTCCAACCATACTAGATACGATGAAAACAAAGACACAGACATGTTGTGAACCATGTAAGAATCAATAATCTAGCATCCATTCACTTCGATTATCAAATAATAATCATGATTTGGTCCGAATGGGTTTCAATTCTAAACTAAAACCCTATAGTTTAAACCCATTAAAAACTTGTTATTGATGTCAATAAACCCTAAATTATTAACTAGTCAAATATCACAAAGTGTTTAGTGCAAAGAAATGGACCAAAACTGGTCCAAATCATAGAGCTAAGGTAATGTTCTTTCCAAGAACACGAATAATACTGCCTAGCAACTAAGAAAAATCCAACACATTGTTAAACCCTAGAAATGGACTTACATGCCTTTAAAAACATTGCTTTCGGTTCACACAAACCACTTTGCTAATACCAAACCTAGTTGAATCAAAAGAACTAATAAAAAATATCAAATCATCAAAATCATGCATTAGATTCCACCTTTATAACTATAGCCTAAATGACAGTCAATAACAACATCAAATTTCAATTTAAAATAAAATCTCAAAACAACTTGGAACCCAAATAACGCTCGAGAACCAAGAAAATACACTAACAAACAAAAAAATCAAAATAAATGTATCACCAAAAACACCTATTGCCATATTCGACAGAATACAAAAACCATTTTATTTCAGCAAAATAAACATCAAACATTTCCTAAACATCTAGTAAATAGTAACAAACAACTCAAAAAATTAAACGAAGAAAAAAAACATTCATGCATGAATCAAAATACAAGATCAATACAATGTATCACCAAAAAAAGTTTAAAACACCATTGAAATATGCAATGAAGAGCTAGAGGTGTGCCTCGTGGACACCACCTGCTATATTAGAAGAGTTTTAATGGCTAATGTCCTTTCTTTCCCATGCTTGCTACTTTCTCTCAAAGTTGAGGAAATTTCTATGCTAGACTCTTAAACCTTTACACTTGAAATTCATTTATCCTATCTTCTTCTCTCTTCTTTCTCCCTTTGTTTATGTTCATTTGCCTTGATTTTTCAAGGGTATTTATAGGGTTTTAGGTTAGGATCCAATCAAATATTGATCCTCCTTCATCAAAGCGTGGTCATCTGATCAAATGAGAGAGTTTTAGGTACATTTTACAGCTATAAGCTTTATACCTATATTAGTTTTACAATGGTGGTTTTGCAACAACTTGGTTTTTGAAGATTTTAGTGGTTTTCCCAAACTCGGAGACTAAGGAGCTTGTTTTTGGCATTTTGATATTGAGAGAAAAGTGGTCAACTTTTAATAAGAACCCACTAAGAAGGCTTGAAGTGTGAACACACGAAAAAGATTAGTAGTTTTGTGAAATGGGTATCACAACTATTAATGACTAAGTTACTCACTTCCGAGACTTTGTCGGAGCAACTCCAACGTCATTATCATTGAAGACCACTTGAAGTTGGTAGAAGGGGTGCACACCTTTTGTTTGGATCCAACTTTTCTTGATTTGAAGGCTTATAGCTTCACATCACTTGAATGTGCTAACTCGATCAACCTAAAATTTGACAATGCAGTGAGGCTAATCGGGGACATGATGTTGTTGATATCATTAGAGAAAATGATATGCAAATGTTTGATGAGAATATCTAATCTTTATGGTGGGGGTGTTTCTCAGTCGAATGGTGATGGTTACATCCCCTGAGGTGGTTGAAAATGTTACATTTATTTTTCTAAAGTCGTCTATTTGATCAACCAAAACTACAAAGAAGAAAATATATAGTGGCCGAACGACGTGTCTCTATATTAAACCTTAAAAATTAGATTTTTTTAATTTGGAATTTATGTAAATTGCAATTTAGTCCATTTCTTCCAATTGCTTTTAATTGCACTAATAATTTCCGCCTAAACTTTTAATTTCATGCAATTTCACCCCTATTAAACTCAATTGTCAGCCCCAAAATTGATTGCCTGTTTCATTTTAGTCATTAGTTATGAAATTGTGCATTTTCACCCTTAATTGATCAACAAACTTTCAATTTCTTCAATTGACTCCTAATTTGATCAATTTCAACCCTTGCATTCACATGTTTTTTTTTATTTTGATCCTTAGTTTTGGATTTCTTCAATCAAGTCCTTAATTGCTCATCAAAATTTAATATTTATGCAATTAAGTACCTGATTTGGTCAAATTAACTTTTTAAAATTGCAATTTGACCCAGAGACTTTAATTTCTTCCATTTAAAGCCTAAATTGACTTTAAATTTAATTTTTCTTGCAATTAAGTCCTCAATAAAATTAATTAAGCCTTTCAAAATTCTTATTGAGCCCTTACCTATCCAATTTTTTATTTTTTTTACCGCAAATAAAAAAAATTTCACCAATGAGGCCCTTTGTCAATCAGAATTAGGTTGACAATTTTGCTAATCTTATACATTTTAATCCTCAAATTTTTTCACTTGTTATTATGGTCCTTCACCACCAACTTGGATAATATTTTAGGCTTTCTTCATATATATCCTCTTGTATTTTGGATTTTATTTTTCTTTTTTCTTTTTTTTTCTTGATTTTTTTGTGGGGTCAAAAGTGGATAACAACAATATTTTAAGCTTTTTTCATGTAAATCCTCTTATATTCCTACTGAACCTGTCTGCTTCATGAAAGCTTCCAAATACTTTTATTCATGTGATGCAATGCATGCTGAGTTCAATGCCCTTATTTAAAATGATACTTGGGACTTAGTTCCACCAGGATAAGATCACAATTTTATTAACAACAAATAGGTCTATCAGGTTAAAAAGCATGCAGATTGAAGCATCGAGGATTTCAAGGCCTGTATTGTTGCAAAAGGTTTTCATTAATAAGAGAGAGTTGAATATACATAGACATTCAATCTGGTGATTAAGCCGAGCACAATTCACCTGGTTATTTCTCCAGTACTCTTAAATATTTGGTCACTCCATGGATATTCAAAACACATTTCTTAATGGTTTCCTTCATAAACATGTTTATATGCAACAACTACAAAGATTTATTTATCCTGATTATCCACAACATGTGTGTAAATTGAAAAAGGAGCCTTTATAGTCTTCGACAAGCCCCAAGGGCATGATTTTCAGATTTACAGATCAACTGCACCAACTTGGTTTTAAAGGCTATAAAGGCTGACACATCTCTTTATACTCTTTTCTAAGACACAATCCATATAATCATCCTCATTTATATGGATGATATAATTGTTGCTTGCTCGGACACCAAAGCCATTGATCAATTGTTCTACAAGTTGTCTATGATTTTTCCAGTCAAAGGTTTAAGATCTTTTTTTCTTGGTGTGGAAACTCTTCGTGATGGACATGATTTATTTCTCACTCAAAGAGAATATATTGCAGATTTGCTACGTAAGGCAGACCTTGACAAAGTGAAACCATGTCCAACATCTGTCATCTTTCTAAACTCGAAGGTTCTGATTTCAGTGACCCTCAACTCTATAGAAGCACTATTGAAACTCCGAATTATCAGGATTTACTCGTCTAGCTAGATTTCTCTTACATTTTTCATTGTGTAAGAAAGTTCTTGCATTAACCTAAGGATCCTTATTGTCAGACGGTGAAGAGAATACTCAGATATCTCAAGCAAACAATATCATTTGGTCTTTGGTTTACCAGACAAACTAATCAATCTCTCAACACTATGCTGAGGGTGATGGATGGTACGGTTGCACAATCGGAACTGGGGATGCCTAATGCATGAATTCGTGGTTGTTTTCTTTATGTGATTAGCTTCTGATGGAGGTGATTGATAGGTTTGTTTGGAGGTGACTGATATGTTCAAAGAAGCTGGCCAATCAAACGCAACCAAGCAACTGTTGAATTTTGGCAATAATTAATTACCTTCTTGATTTCAATGGCACAAGTACAAGGATCTGTCTGCTGCGTTGTAGCTGAGCTTAAAGAGTGATTGAGAAACAAACAAGCTTGTCTTCTTGAGAAACTTCAACATTTTCCCATGATTCAAACAATCCTTGCATACTTTATTTAAATACTGATGGAAAGGAATGCCAGAATCATAATGGAAGGATGAGACGAGCTTACAACCATGCTGGATTCTTCAATGGAGTAACAACAGCTTTCACTTGCAAGTAGTTGTGGAGGCTGTAGATACCCTTTTCCCTGCCTATTCCACTCATTTTATAGCCACCAAATGGAATTGCCGCATCAAAGACATCGAAGCAATTGACCCATACACTCCCCACCCTCAATGCTCGTGACAAGGTGTTGGCAGTGTCCACATTCTTGGTGAAAATTCCTGCTGCGAGACCGTAACGAGTGGTGTTTGCCCTCTGTATTACTTCATCGATATTCCTGGTGCAGAAGCACAACTTGTTGTAGATATACAATATAAAGACCATAACTGAATTTAAATTCAACTCTGTTCCATCTAATTTGATAATTTTTAAGATGAAGACAAGCTTGTTTAAGATTACAGCTCACTTGAACTTCAAGATGGATTGAACTGGGCCAAAGATCTCATCCTTTGCTATCAACATATCATCCTGTTCTAACAAGAAGTTACTATTGCATTGCAAAGATTAAGATTCAATACTTTGATACACAGTAAAAGGGGAGCAATAATAACAGAGTGGTGCATCTATTACCTGTACATTTGAGAAAACAGTAGGCTGGATAAAGTAGCCCTTGGAGCCAAATCTTTGACCTCCACATTCAAGGGTAGCATTGCTTTCAACACCAGATTTTATGTACCTGAGAATCTTCTCAAACTGCTCGGAGTCGATCTGAAATTTCCACAAACAACATTACTTGATGGCTCTCACCTTTTTTCTCAAGGTGCATAAACAATTACCATTAATTGACAAAGATGAACATCCCATAACAACTTACAACTTCCATATAGTCATATGCAAGTTTGGATGTTTAACCATTGACCATTTTAGCTATAAGCTTCAGCTAGGTTTGCAGTTTCACTCACACACAGAAAAGAAGGATCATGCTCATAATCTTACTGAAATTCGTTGTTTTCTAACTTTTAGGTCTCATGTAACGACCAGTGCGGCCATGGACCCAATTGTTAGAGTAATTAATATGAGCCTTAAACCGAGCTCTTGAGAAATTTTTTATGCCTATTTGAGAGATTTCTGGTGCCTATTCAGATTGCCATGGCTCAATTGTTTCAATCATCAAATCTTACAGGAAGAGACAGGGTACCTGAGGACCTTGTTCAACGCCCTTCTTGAAGGGATCACCAACAACACGTCTTAGAGCACGTGCCTTGGCTTTTTCTATGAACTCATCGTACACACGTTCATGTACATATGTACGAGAACCAGCACAGCAACATTGTCCCTGCAAACAGCAAGCATGCAAAACTAATCAGTGGTTACACATCAAATTGAAACCAGCATTGTATGCACAGTTGTTGGACAAACCTGATTAAAGAACAAAGCAAAGTGTGCAAGCTCCACAGCCTTGTCAACATCAGCATCCTCACATACAATGAAAGGTGATTTCCCTCCCAGCTCTAATGTAACTGCTTTTAGGTTACTTTTTGCAGCAAGTTCAAGTATAATCTTACCAGTTTCAGTTGATCCAGTGAAAGCAATCTGCAAACAATATGGTGTATTTAATCACTGCTCTACCACAAACAGACTACATGGCATACACAGTACAGGATTTTAGTTAATACAATTGTAACAACCAAGGGTGTCGGAAATGCAATCTTTTACTACGATTACTAGGATCAAGAAAAATATTGGCAATCCAAAAATGTTAGAAATGAGACCTCTTACTGTGACAAAGAAAAGAAATTAGTTGGATAGAAAAGGGTATGGTGTTCCGAAGGTTCTATGATCCAATCACGAGGTGCAACTAATCTATCAATGAAAGTGAGACTAGGAAATTAAAAACAGCCATGAGGAAGCTTATGGTTCCTATATAAAAAGTTCTTCTTGATGTTGCCATTGTATCAGTGTTACTCTGGAAGCTGTGGTTGAAAGTTGAAACAACAGGAAGCCGTACATTTTCAAGTAAAACCACAAGTGGAAACAAAATTTCAGACTCTCTGAGCCATGCTATACAGGAAGTCAAGGGATTATGTACCATAATGCTAAGCTCATATGCCATAGATTCTCTTGAAAGCTGGCAAGATACTGACAGATAATAAAATACCTTGTCCACATCCATGTGACAAGCAAGAGCGGCACCAGCGCTTGGACCATAGCCAGAAACTACATTCAGAACACCTGGAGGAAGACCAGCCTGCCATAAAGGATAAAAAATAGATTTCAAGAAAACCCCATGGTAAAAAGTAAAAGAAATTTCACATGTTTCATCTCTGCCATATTAAGACTATTGTTTACCAGGAAATAGAAAAAGAGCCGATCATGCTATTTAGTTTAAGGAAATTAACTGCACTGTTCTAGAGGTTTAATACACACCTAAGGGTTGCTGCATAAAACAATCATTTCCATATTCACCAACCTTTTCAGATTTAAGTGGATAATTGAACGCATTTAAGTGGAGAATTTTTATGAACTTTATGTGATACCTGTAAAGGCATTGTTTGCATAGCTTTGCTGCTCGCATATATCATGATAATTCTTTTTGAACTCTTATACCAGATATTTGTCATGTAAACATTTGTCATTAATCTTACCTCTTGGAAAAGCTTTGCTGCATAGAGAGCAGTCAATGGTGTTTGTTCTGCTGATTTTAGAACAATTGTATTACCACAAGCTAATGCAGGTCCAACTTTCCAAGCAAACATGATAAGAGGAAAGTTCCAAGGGATTATCTGTCCGGCAACACCTATGGGTTCGTGCAATGTTTGAACATGGTGATTACCATCCGCTGGAACTGTTAGTCCATGGATTTTGTCTGCCCAACCTGGATATTAAAGACGAAAAGAGTTAGAAATTCATGTAGTCAACAACATAAGAAGTTGACATTGCATGCTTTACTGAAATCTCACCAGCATAGTAACGAAATAAACGTGCAAAACTTGGCAACTCGGATTTAGCAGATTGTTCATAAGGCTTCCCACTATTCCATGACTCTAATGCTGCAAGCTCCCCTCTATGTTTATCAACCAAATCAGCAAAACGCAACATTATCAGTGACCTTTCCTGCAAAGATTCCCACATATAAGTCAACTAGTAACAAACAAGACATCATTGACATTATAATTCACCAGAGAGGCAGAGCAAGAGTTCTTACATAAGCACTCATCTTCGGCCATGGTCCCTCATCAAAAGCTTTACGAGCAGCAGCTACTGCACGGTTGACATCTTCAGCATCACCTTCAGCCACATGAGCAATCACTTCTCCAGTACGAGGATCATGTGTTGGAAAGGTTTTGCCTACAACCAATTGAAAATCCAAAATCAGCAAGAACGCTTAATTCAACGGGTTGGAAACAGTTTTCCATTTCCAATGCAAGAACTGCAAATGAAAACTGAAAAAAAATAACACAGATGTTTTATCCACCAAGGACTACCAGATGCTGCATCGACGAATTGGCCATTGATTAAATGCTGAGTGTAGCTAATTTGAACAGGTGGAGTGATTGTTTCCTCAAGTGCTGCAGCATTGCTAAACCTGTAGACCCCCCTTCCGCTGCCAGGATTTTTTCCTGAGGATCATTTCCCAGAAATGTAAATTAATCTTGACAACCTTAAATCCGAAAAACTAGAATATATATATATATATATATATATATATATATATATATATATATATATATAACATGATTGGAACAAAAACAGGAAACTATCTTTGCATTCCCATGCTCAGAACATAAAAGAAAAAGAAAATAGGGCCTTCTTTAAATTTTAAAATTTCCATTCTCTTTATGACTCGTGTTCTGTTCACCTGGAGAAACCGTAAACAGATTCTCTTTACGGCTGTTGCTATATCCATGTGCCCAAAGTCAAAGGGAACCGCTATGGATAGAAGGCACTGTTTGTAAATCATCATGTGGTCAAAGAGATCTAGTTAAGTAGTATTAAGTAAAAACAAAAATGGGGATTCTGTTTTTTTATTTTATTTTTTCTCAAGCACTGATTTGAGGCCCGAGTTGACATTACATAGACTTGAAACTCCATGTTCCTGTGTTAATTAGAAATTAATATTTGGCTCCTTTTGTGAAACACTATCTGCTGAACAGAGTTACGGAATAAAATCTCCAAGACTTTTGTTCCATGCTGAATCTTCTTTAGACTCAAAAAGAAAGATGAAAACCTCTTGTAATTCAAATAACAGAAAAAAAGACTCTAAACTCAAAATTCTTCATCCATTTCTTCTCCACCTTTACCTCTTTTGCAACCAACCAAACGCAAGGGGTATATCTCCAAAATTAACTAAAAAATATATTAACAGCGTAAAGAAGCTGTAGCTGAAGGAATGAACAATAAAACTTCAATCATCTAAAAGGCAATAAAAAGGAACAGGATATAAATGAAATAAAAGTACCTCGAGACAAAAGAAGAGGAGTAGAAGCAGAGGGAGCAGAGAGAGAACGAGAAAGCAACGAAGATATCCTGCGAGCTGCCATCACGACTTCCACTGTGAGGTCTCAGTACACTACTGCTAACTACTTATTTTCTCGTTTATCTAAATGAAACCATGTGGAGAGAAGACAGGAGCTACTTTTTTCTTTCTTTCTTTCCTTTTTTTAACATTAGAATTATATAAAAACACTACGTTTTTGTCTTCTTTGCTTGTCATTTTGTACGTTCTATCTGCAATCAACCGGTGACTCCCAATGCACCATCCATTTCTATTAGATTAAATCTTATTTTGATTAAATGAAAAACATTTAAATGTTATTAGCAAAAGATGAAAGAAACGTAAATTAGTTTTATATGTGATGGAAGGTGATGAATGCAAAACGTATGCACTTTTAAATTCACTATTTGCTATGATAGTGAAATGATGTAAATGACTTTTGTTGGGTCATTCAAGCAATCAAACACACACAAATTTACGTGGTTCGGCAACTTGCCTACTCCACGGAGCTACTGGTTTGTATTAATCAAGCTTAGAAACAATACAAACAACAAAACAAGGAGGAGGAGAAAATTCTTCTCAACTCAACTCAACTCTCCCTAGCTCTCTCTCTGTGTTTCTCTCTTGTTCTCAATCTGTTCTCTCTTCTACATCTCACTCTCAGCTCACCCTCTATTTATAATCAAGACATTCTTCTTTAGTCAAATATGGTAGCCACCATTTTCAATGGTAGGCAACCTACCATGCCTAACTTTGCAGCCATGTTTGACATGGCTGCCACCACCACCAACTTGTGTCCACACTTAACAATCTCCCACTTGGACACAAATGGTGCTAGATCTGTCTTTTAATCTCTGAGACCAACTGAAGCTTTACACAGCTTCAGTTTATCAAGAGTAACTCCTTTGGTTAACATGTCAGCTGGATTCTTGCTTCCGCAGATCTTTTCTAGCATTAGTTGCTCCTCGTCTAGCAATTGTCGGATGAAGTGATATTTGATCTGAATATGCTTCGTCCTGGAGTGAAATGCTGGATTCTTGGCAAGGAAGATTGCACTCTGACTGTCACTGTACAAAGTACCCTTTTCCTTCATCTTGCCCAATTCTTTCAGAAAACTCTGCAGCCATACGATCTCTTTTGCAGATTCTGAGACTGCAACATATTCAGCTTCTGTTGTTGAAAGAGCGACGATCTTTTGCAAGCTAGAACTCCAGGAAACAGCAGTCCCTCCTAGAGTATATACATATCCTGTAGTGCTCTTTCTACTATCAACATCTCCTGCTAGATCAGCGTCTACAAAACCTTCAAGTTTCAAACCACCAGCTGTGAAAGTAAAACATGTCTCTGATGAACCTTTTAAGTATCTCATGATCCATTTCACCGCCTCCCAATGTTGCTTTCCAGGATTGCTCATATATCGGCTTACAACTCCCACTGCATGGGCAATGTCTGGTCTGGTACAGACCATAGCATACATCAAAGAGCCGATAGCTGAGGCGTATGGAATCTTATCCATGTATCCACTTTCTAGCTCAGTTTTTGGTGACTGGTCTTTGCTGAGCTTGAAATGATTCCCCAGAGGTGTACTTACTGGTTTAGCATTATCCATACTAAACCTCCTGAGAACCTTCTTGACATACTCTGTTTGTGAAAGCTTTAGTATGCCTTTGTCTTGATCTCTGATGATTCTCATGCCAAGTATTTGTTTAGCAGTTCCCAGATCCTTCATTTCAAACTGTTTTGACAATTGTTGTTTCAGCTTGTCAATCTCCTCAATGTTGGATCCTGCAATCAACATATCATCCACATATAATAGTAGAATGATGTAGGAGTTGTCAAAATGTTTGACATAGCAACAGTGATCAGCCTGACATCTTGTGTATCCCGAACTACACATGAAGTTGTCGAACTTCTTGTACCACCGTCTTGGAGCTTGCTTTAAACCGTATAGGCTTTTCTTTAGCTTGCAGACTTGGTTCTCCTTTCCTGGTATTTCAAACCCCTCTGGTTGTTGCATGTAAATGTCTTCCTCCAATTCTCCATGAAGAAAAGCTGTTTTTACATCTAATTGTTCAAGATGTAAATTCTCTGCTGCTACTATCCCCAGAACAACTCTGATTGTTGTAAGCTTCACAACTGGAGAAAATATCTCAGAGTAGTCAATCCTTTCTTTTGTTGAAACCCTTTTACAACAAGTCTTGCCTTGAACCGTTTGCTTCCATCATGCTCAGTCTTTACTCTGTAGACCCACTTATTTTGCAAAGCCTTCTTTCCTTCAGGTAGTGTGGTCAGCTCCCAGGTCTTGTTCTTCAGCAATGAACTCATCTCATCCTTCATGGCTAACTCCCACTTGCTTGAGTTTCCATCTTGTAAGGATTCTTCATAACTTAGCGGCTCACCACCATCTGTCAATAAAATATAATTCAGTAGAAGTGTGAACCGTTGTGGGGGCTTTATAGTCCTTGAAGACCTGCGAACATAAACAATTGGTTCACTTGGCTCTGCATCGTCTTGTGTAGTGGTGGGTACAGATGTGCTTGAATCTTCTTGTAAAGACTCTTGAGTTGTGTTCTGCTCAGTAACATCGGGAAGGCCTTCTAACCTTATGAATTCAGATTTTTGTGGACTTGTATCTGAATCAGTCATATCTGTTTCTGCACTTGATCTGTCTTTGTACAAAACTTTCTCATTGAAGATCACGTTCCTGCTTCTGATAATCTTTCTGTTCTGATCATCCCAGAACCGAAATCCAAATTCTTCATCTCCATAGCCAATGAAGAAACATTTCTTGGATTTGGCATCTAGCTTGTTGCGAGCATCAGAATCTATATGCACATAGGAAACACACCCAAAGACCTTTAAATGAGAGAGTTGTACCTCTTTTCCTCTCCATACTTCCTCGGGCAATCTGAACTCCAAAGGAACTGATGGTCCACGGTTGATCAAGTAAACTGCAGTATGAACTGCGTCAGCCCAGAATGTTTGAGGTAGCCCTGAATGCAACCTCATGCTTCTAGCTCGTTCATTGATGGTCCGGTTCATTCTTTCAGCAATGCCATTCTGTTGTGGTGTGCCTGGAATGGTCTTTTCCATTCTGATACCATTAACAGCACAATACTCCTTGAAACCTCCATCAATGTATTCTCCTCCATTATCAGATCTTAAGCATTTCAACTTCAAACCTGATTCATTCTCAACCATAGCCTTCCACTTCTTGAATGTTTCGAACACATCAGATTTATGTTTCAGAAAGTAGACCCATACCTTTCTGCTGAAATCATCAATGAAAGTTACGTAATACCGAGAACCTCCAAGAGATGCCACTGGAGAAGGTCCCCATAAATCTGTGTGCACCAGTTCTAGCTTTCTTGGTCTTAAGGCCCTGCCAACCTTTAAGAAACTGAGCTTCTTCTGTTTTCCAAGAACACAGCTTTCACAAATGTCTAGATCAACATTTTTAAGCTCTGGCAGTTTTCCCTTCGACTGAAGTATCTTCATCCCCTTTTGACTCATATGGCCGAGTCTACAGTGCCATAGCTGTGCTTGATCTTCTGCTTCAGTAGAGGCAATAATGTCTGCACATCTTGTGGTCATATACAGGGTGCCGGTTTTCTTTCCACGAGCCAAAACCATTGCTCCCTTTGATACCTTCCACATACCTCCAGAAAAAAGGATTGAATGACCACTCTCATCAAGTTGTCCGACTGAGATCAACTTCTTCTTTAGTCCAGGAACATGCCTTACATTTTGCAAGTTCCACGTAGATCCATTCATTGTCTTGATCTGCACTTCTCCTATACCCACAATCTTCATTGGTTGTCCATCGGCCAAATAGACTACACCGTGATCTCCAGCAACATAATTTTGCATCATCTCATGGTGTGGTGTACAGTGGAATGAAGCACCAGAATCAAGAATCCAATCATCAATTGGACTTTGTACAGCAAGAATCAAAGCGTCTTGCACCTCATCTGTGGTAGCGTTTGCAGAGTCAGCTTCAGGTTTTTTCGGTTTTGTGCAATTCCTCATGAAATGACCAGGTTTGCCACAATTCCAACATTCAACCTGCTTTCTGGGTCCGGACTTGCTTTTACTTCTGTATCTTGATTTGGATCTGCCTCTGGATAAGCCTCTATCCTGTCTCCTCCCTCGAGTGTTAATGTTGAGAGCTGATCCTGAACTTGAACTTTCACCTGAGTCTTTCCTTCGAACTTCTTCAGCTAAAATCAAATCTCGGATGTCATCATATTTCAGTTTGGATTTTCCAGCTGAGTTGCTCACGGCTGTCCTCATACCTTCCCAACTGCTTGGAAGTGAAGCTAGCAAAATGAGTGCACGGATCTCATCATCAAACTCAATCTCTACAGATGACAATTGATTTGTGATGGTATTAAAGTTGTTGAGATGTTGTGTGACGGAGGTGCCTTCTGTCATTTTCAGGTTGAACAACTTTTTCATCAAGTGCACTTTATTGTTTGCCGAGGGCTTTTCATACATCCCAGACAAGGCTTCCATTAGTCTTGCAGTGGATCTTTCTTTCGTAACATTATGAGCAACTCTTCTTGATAAGGATAGCCGGATAATACCCAAAACTTGTCTATCAAGAAGCAACCAATCTTCTTCAGACATATTCTCCGGTTTGCTCCCCAAGAGAGGAAGATGAAGTTTCTTCCCATATAAATAGTCTTCAATTTGCATTTTCCAATATCCAAAATCTGATCCATCAAATTTTTCAATTCCCGCAGCCTTTATTTCATCTGCCATTTTTACTGTATCTCCGATTTGAATTTCTCAAATCTGACCTTACAGATGTGTCCGGAACGGCCAAAAATATTGGAAACGACACTGAGATCACTCCAATCGGACTTCGGATGGCTCAGATCTTAACAGTCAAAGTTTTGGATCAACGGACGGTGCAGATAAAGCCGCGTGTCAGTCCAGAACAGCGTCTGCGAAGCACTGGATCAAAACCCACCTTTGATGACGTGGCAAGATGACGTGGCTTCCACGTAGGTACACCGGGACCCACCTTGCTGACGTGGCAACTGCACGCGCGTTCGTGCTGACGTGGCAGTGTCTGACGTGGCTGCTGACTGGTCTGATGACGTGGCAGCTGACTTGCTGAGGTGTCAGATGACGTGGCAGGAGACTGTACGGTTTTGCTTGCGTGGTGGATGACGTGGCGGGTCAAACCCGGTTCAGTTGCAGGTATCCGGGTAGAGACGACGCGTGGAGCGCGTGGAGCGCGTGGGCGCGCGTAGGCAGTGGCTTCGTCGGCGCGTGTGGGCGCGTGCGGGCATGCAGGACGTCAGTTTTTCGCCGGGTTTTCACCAGTGAATTCGTCTCCTCTTGCTCTACACGATGGTATGTTCAAAAACACGTTTTGAGAACTTTGATTTTTGAGTTTGGATCAAACACCCTCTTTTTCAAGAACAAGCTCTGATACCAGTTGTTGGGTCATTCAAGCAATCAAACACACACAAATTTACGTGGTTCGGCAACTTGCCTACTCCACGGAGCTACTGGTTTGTATTAATCAAGCTTAGAAACAATACAAACAACAAAACAAGGAGGAGGAGAAAATTCTTCTCAACTCAACTCAACTCTCCCTAGCTCTCTCTCTGTGTTTCTCTCTTGTTCTCAATCTGTTCTCTCTTCTACATCTCACTCTCAGCTCACCCTCTATTTATAATCAAGACATTCTTCTTTAGTCAAATATGGTAGCCACCATTTTCAATGGTAGGCAACCTACCATGCCTAACTTTGCAGCCATGTTTGACATGGCTGCCACCACCACCAGCTTGTGTCCACACTTAACAACTTTCCCTAAAAATAATTGTTACTAGGATTATTTTTATCTTTATTCGTTTGTTTGAAAGTTCCTTTTATTTATTCAATATTTTAATAAACAATACTTCTAAAAAAACTTGTCTAGGAGTGTTCAAGTTTTTTTCTTTTTTATACACAATTAAATTAAAAAAGCTAATGGCATGTGGGAGCTATCTTGCACTTTAGATGGTCCGTATGATAGTTTTTAATAGTGAAAAATATGTTTTTTTTTCTACATCTCGTTTTATTCTTCGTTATCTTTTTTTCTTTTCTTGATAACGCATGTCAGCTTAAATGACTGATTTATTATTGGTGTTTTTTTTTCCCTTTCATTTCTCTCTCCAACACCGAGAAATGCACTAATAGTGATATGTTGTCAATTTATTTTTCAAATAATAATAAAGAAGATAATGATAATAATAATAATAATGATACTAATAAAGCTTTTAATAGTGATAGTGATAATAATAATAATAATAGTAGTTGTAGTAGTAGTAGTAGTAGTAGTTGTTGTTGTTGTTGTTGTTGTTGTTATTGTTATTGTTGTTTATTATGATAAATAATCGTGTTAATGATAGCAATAATTGTGGTAATAATATAAA
The DNA here is from genome assembly GCF_951802175.1 of Populus nigra. NCBI lineage: Eukaryota > Viridiplantae > Streptophyta > Magnoliopsida > Malpighiales > Salicaceae > Populus > Populus nigra. Next base: position 9,364,078 of record NC_084867.1, on the reverse strand, counting down.
TAGTGGTGGTGGTGATAGTAATAAATAATAATATTAGTAATTATAGTAATAGTAATAGTAATAGTAATGATAACAATAATAGTAATAGTAATAGTAAATTTCCATTTATTTTGGAAATATTTTTGTATGGCTTGTGGAAATAAAAATTGTATTGTTTAATGTGATTCATTTAAAGCTATAGTTCCCTCTATAGTTTTTATTGCATAATTTGTAAAGGATTCAAAAGATCCTTTGGAATAATATTAAATCCTTTTATATATAATTTAATTTTTGTATTTTTATCTATTATGAATGTGTTTGGTCCCCTTTTAGAGTCCAATATATTATAAAAGTCACTTAATTTAAGATCTCTAATATATTAAAAAATAATATAAAGTATTTTTCATTAACCCCAAGGTCAGTCAGGATAATGCCAATGACAGTACTCGAGGGAGGCATGGTTATAACATCAAGGCATCGGGTGATTTCAGATAATTTAGCTTGTAAGGAATCTTGAGTAAGGTTAAAGTAAGCTAAGCATTAACAAAAGATATACAAGACGCTTTGGAAAAACAAATGTAACTATAGACTAAAAAATATTGTTTACTTAAATAATATAATGATAATTTTGTCATTTATATCAAAAAAAAAACTTAAAAATAGTTATTTGGAAGCTGTCCAAATTAATTAAGGGCAAGTTATTTTATTTTCATTCAAAAAATATAGTGAAATGATTAAAATATCCTTAAAAATAGAAATTTTAAAATTGACTTCAAAGGGCAATTTGATACTTTCACAATGATTTTTTATATATATAATTATCATGTCAAATAGCAAACACTTTGGAATTTGACTAGACAGAAAAAAAATTACACAATGAAACAATCAAAATATACAAAATACAAAAAAATTAAAAAAGTTTGAAAAGTAAAAAAAAAACAAATATACATGAGTCGGAAGAATGTTCAAAAAATTATCAAAAATTAATTGAAGAAGATCAAAATATTTAAAGGTAAAAAATTTAACAGTTCAATTTTGATTGGTGAAAGCCTTATTAAAAAGAGTAATTTAATTTGAGAAGAAAAATTCAAAATTGGATTTTAAAAACTCAATTGGGATTTTTCAGAGTTTAATTGAATTTATCGAGGGCTTAATTGTAAACAAACTTGGTTTTTAAATTCAATTTGGGCTCTCAATTGAAAGAAATTGAAGTGTGATGGTTGAATTGCAATTTCAAAAAGCTAATTTAGTCAAATCAAGGGCTTAATTGCATAAATATTAAAGTTTAATAGGCAATTAAGGAATTGATTGAAGAAATTCAAAACCAGGAACCAAACCGTAAAAGGCACGAGATTTCAAAGATTTAAATCAACAAAATAAGAGGCCAAATTAAAGATAGTTGAAAGTTTGATGGTCTATTAAGGGTCAATTTGCATAAATCAAGAACCACTAACCAAATTGGAAAAGACACTGAACTTTAGAGCTGACAATTGAGTTTGATAAGGGAGGAATTGCATGAAATTAAAAGTTTGGAGGCAATTGCATGTACAATTAAAAGAAATTGAAAGAATAAGGACTAAATTGAAGTCTGTCAAATCCTAAATTAAAAACCTTAATTTTTAGAGTTTAACCTAAATGACGCATCACTTGGATTTAATGAAGGAATTGAATGACACGTCGTTTAACTACTATTTATCCTTTTTTTTTGCGGTTTTGGCTGATCGAGTTGATACTTTCAAACGAATAAATGTGAAGTTATAAACCTCCAAATCGAGTAAGGTTGGATCCAAACAAAAAGTATGCATCTCCTCTACCAACTTTAGGTGGTAGTTAATAACGATGAAGTCGAAGTTGCTCCAACAAGGCTTTGAAACCAGTCAACTCAATCAGTCATGACCATGATACCTATTATACAAAACCACCAATTTCTCGTATGTTCACACTCAAAAGCTTCTTAGTGGGTTCTTATCAAGAGCTGAAAACCTCTCTCAAGATTAAAAGACCAGAAACAACCTCTTACCCTCCAAGTTTAGAAAAACCACAAAAAATCCTAAAATCAAAACCACCATTACAAAACTAACCAAGTACAGGGCTTCCAACTGTTAAAACTTATCTAGAACCGTCTCATTTTGATCATAGGTTCAAGCATTAATCAATCAAGATCAATCCTTTATTAGGTCCATCAAGAAACCCTAGTACCCTCGTGAAAAATCAAAGTTGTGAGGGGGGGGAGAAGAAAGATTATTCTTAAAGTTTATTAGTAATCAAGTTTATTACTTGGCATCGAAGAGCTAAAAGGATAAGTTAAAGATTGAGCAAAAAATTGAATTTTAACAGGAAAAATGGCAGTAACTATTTTGAGTTTTTGGAAGGTATAATTATTTACAAGTAGGTGATGTCAATGAGGCACACCTCTAGCCTATTTTACATGTTTGATGATTTTTTTTAACTTGTTTTAGTGTTATGATATTTTTAATTTTGATTTTGATTAATACTTAAAAATGTTGTTTTTTATTGTTAAAGTTTTGCTTTGACTTATTTGTTAATGTTCCTGAATACTTAGATGATGTTTGTTGGATTGGTTTTGATGAAATAAAGTGGTTTGAAATCTGTCAAATATGACAATAAGGTTTGTGATATTTTTATTGTGTTGGTTAATGCATGTTCTTAGTTTCAAGGTTTTGGTTAAGTTCTATTAAAGGTTTAGAAAAACTAATTTTGATCCAAATTGCATGAATATATAGGTTATTTTAATTTGGTAGTTTTTTGAAGTTAGAACCTCATGCTTGATTTTAATCATTTTAAGTTTTTTATTAGTTTTTTTATATACAAATATGTCTGTGTATAGTAGTGTTAGTTGTTAGAATAAAGAAAACATGTTTTAGAGGTAAAAAAATGCTAGTTTTAAAGGCACGATAGTGGTTGGGTTTCAGGCAGTGGTTGGGTTTTCTAAGATAGTGTTCTTGTAAAGAACCTTACCTTAACTCTATGTTTTGGACTAGTTTTGGTCCATTTCTTTACATTAAACACTTTGTTAAACTTAATTAGTTAATAATTTAGGATTTATTTGTATCAATAACAAGTTTTAATGGGTTTTAATCCTAGGATTTTGGTTTTGAACCGAAACTCATTTTGACAAAATCATGATGTTTGAGTGATAATCGAAGTGAATAGGTGTCAAATTATTGATCATTATATAATTTCCAACATGTTTGTATCTCTATTTTGATCATATCTGGTCTGATTTAGAATCTATGTTGCTGGGTTAGTGGTTAAATGTTTTTCATGTTCTTTATTTTTTTTTTGTTTGATTTGTTTTGTTGAAGGAATTTTGAGTTTTTTATGTGTTTAATTTGTTTTGTTTTTTTTATTGTTTTCGAGTCAAACCAAGATCTTTGGTTTGGTTTATGGTCGAACTAAAGATTTCTAGTCAATATCCATCCAAGTCAACTTGGTCGGGTCAAAGGGTTAAGACCCTATTTGGTTTGAAATCTTTTTGTTGTAGGGTTTTTGGGTTAAGGGTGTATCTGATAAACACTCCCTGTTTTGACAGTTTTATTACAAAAAAAATGAATTTTTTCTAAACAAAGCCTAAAAATATTTTTAAAAAATATTTTATTTTTTCCTTGCATATGGAAAAAAATCCTAAAATTATTTGAGTTCCTTTTTTAAAAAATCTAAAATATGTTGTCATGTTTTAAAAAATATTGCATGGATTTTACAACAAGTTTGTAAAATTTTAAATTATTTTTGCCTATAATTTAAAAATATTAAAAAAAATGCTTTGGCAAGAAAATATTATTTACTTCTAATATAAGGATAAAAAACTTAAAAGGAGTTAATATCCAAAATATTATTAGAAATAATAATTTATTATTACTCACTTTAATATAAGGATAAAAAACTTTTATATGGTTAGTATCCAAAATATTATTATGAATAATATAACTCATTTACTTCTAATATAAAGATAAAAATCACAAGAAATTTTATCTGAAATATTATTTGAAATGATGCGGTAGAAAAAATTTCAAGTTTATCTTGAAAGAAGTCTCAATGATAATTGAGGATATTTTACCATTCCAGACCAAGTTTTTGACCTAGAAAATCAGAGTTTATTTATTGTAGCAAACCCGTCATAGTAGGCTAATAGAAATAGAAACATCATCCAACCATAGCAAACAAAGAAAAATAATGCAGTTTACCTCAAGTAAAACATACTAAATGTGCTAATACTTTTTTCTCTTTATGCAATCAATCACTTGCCTAGAATCTCTAAATAATCAGTTAGGGTTTCTAATAACCATAATACTAAGTGGTGAATCCCTTACCAACTAAAGACCATCCAGAACACGACTGGAAAGGGTCTCCGCGATGTCGCGTTCACGTGAGAAGGGTATTATAGAAGTCAAAAAATTAAAAATGGCTTCAAGAGGCTTTTTCATCTTTTCACAAATATTTTTTCGTTATTATCAGGTTAGCTTAAGGCAATTGAATATTTTCATAAATAAAAGAAAAGAATAAAACAAATAAAAAGTAGATAGTGCACATATGACATGTGTGGAAGACGATATATGTGACGCCTTTTGTCATCCAAAAATATCCTTTCATTGTATCTTTGTAAGCACTATTGCATCCTCTTCCTTTTGGGGCAGCCCGTGTCAGTATTGGATTGTCAATTTGTTACCAGTAGGCCTTTTTTTCCCTCTTCTTTTCTTTCTCCTCCCTCTAAAATGATAACTCGGTTCTCTTTGTTGTTAATATTTCAAATTCATTTCCTATTCTTTTGATTTCTAATTTTTGTTTTTGTTCTTTGTAAATGTTTTATTTATTTTCAATTTCATCCTTTAATCTCAAATTACAACATATTATGTTTTCTAATTTAGTCCTATTTTTTATTTCTATTTTTTTCTTGGATCTTTTGTAAAAGTTTTATTTGTTTTCAATTTCGTCATTCTATCCAAAATAATAGTATATTACTTTTGCTAATTTGATCCTCATTCTTTTGATTTTTTAAGGGTCTTTTGCTAAATGAATTTTTCTATTCAATATAAAATTTATTTTATATTACAATTTTAATCCTTAATTCTTTTAATTACTATGTTTTGTTTTGAATCCTTTTATATAATTAAAATTATTTTGTCAATTTTATAGTTTTTCCAAATAAGGTGCTTGATGTCTAATGATCCGAGCCATAGATTTAAATAGTTAACGTGATGAGTTTATATTTTCTTATATCAATTTATTTTGATCTCATGATCTAGGTTGCGGGTTTAGTGGGATAATCTGGGTTGGCTCGGCCTTGATTACTAGGGTTTGTAATTTCAAGTTTGTAATGCTAACTCGGTTTTACCATAATTGATATTTTTAGGTCCCTTTTTACCTCCATTTTTTTTTATTCAATAAGCTGGAAATTGAGTTCCATTATTTGCCTCCTTTTGAAAACCTTTTTTTTTTTCCTCAAGTTATAGCGTCTACTTTTTAAAATTTTAATTCATCTAATATTATTGTCTATTTTATAATTACATAATAAAAATAAAATCAATTTATTTAATAACCAGCTAGTGGAATTTTCGTCCTTTTAAAACGCGTATACTACACCTGAACATCATTTCATTTTTTACAGGAAAGAAATAATCCGGTTCCACAGCAAATCACGGTCACTGAAGCTAGTCCTACCTAAAACTACGATGATTGGATTACAGGGAAGAAAAGACAAATATCATGTGTATAATCATTAAAGCTTTTCTTCTTCTCTAATTAAATTTTGACTACGAGACACCATCGATAATAATAAATGTTAATTAACTTCAAAAAAATAGAATCATTGCAACGAATGGATTATAATTGTTTTTTTAGATATTCACCAGAACACTCTCCTTCACAGATTTGCCATCGTCAGCAGCAGCGTCCTTGCTGTTTGTGTTGGCAAGGAGTTGATGAGGTATATATATCATCCCTACAGAGTACTTGGGTCACCAAGCATTTGGAATTCTATTGCGAGAGGCCGAAGAGGAGTTTGGGTTTCAACAAGAGGGAGTGTTAAAGACACCATGTGAAGTTCCTGTGTCTGAGAAGATCTTGAAGGTGGTTGAAGAGAAGAAAGATGTTTACTTGTTGCATGGGTTAGGGCCTGTTAATGCAGAGTCGACGGCCAAGGAGATGATTGGTTGTTACTCACAATCACCAGATTGTGAGCTAACACCTTCTCATCATCCACAAATGTGTAGATGATCAACAACACTTACACATGCAGGATCACCGAAGACCCGTCCTTTTTCTCTTCTTAGAGGCTACTTGGTTTTGCTTTCTTTTTGAGAGAGAATATTCCAGCTACAAGGAATACATTTAAAGAGGAGTATCAATTTCTAATTAGGATTGAATAATTAAGCTGGTAGATTTATATTAGGTTGATCAAAATTAAGGAATATATATATATATATATATATATATATATATATATATATATATATATTCGGATAGCAGTATAAACAGGGGCGGAGGTAGGATTTTTAATAGGGGGTCAAAATAATATAAAAAGATATTTTTTTTAATTTACTATACATAAATTGTAAAAATAAAAAAAATTGCATGATTTAGTTTTATTCAAAGAAGTAACTACCAACATATGACGATCTTTGTATAAGATAAGAAGTTTAAAGCAATACCAAATTGAGTCAAAGCTATGAAGTCAATGTCATCTTCATAATGTATTCATCACTTTAATTTTGTTGATCTTTGTACCTATCAAATATAAATATACAAAATATATAAGAAACATTAATTAAAGCGATGCATTATTTATGTTTGATAAAACTTTGAAATAAAGTAAAAAATAATAAAGAATGATTCTTACATATTTAATTTAATTGTGCTCGTCGTTCTTTCATATAGTAGAAATCATCGATTATCATATCAATTGTGAATCTTTCATCAATTTCTTTTTCTATATAGACAATCAAATAATTTGCAAGAAAATCACCATTCATCTGATTGCGAAATCTTGTTTTAACAATCTTCATCGCTGAAAAAGCTCGTTCAGTTGTTGCTGTCGAAACAGGAAGAGTTAAAATAAGCCGAATCAACCTATCAATGAGTGGATAAATTGTTGATTTTTCTGTTTCAACCAATCCTTGACATAAATCAGCAATCGATGACATATTCTTTAACTTTGGATGATTGGGCACATCAAGCTCATAATGCTGCAACTGAAATCTCAAATGAGTTTTTTCTTGATCAGAAAAGTCTTCAAGATAGAACTTGTCAACAAGTAAGCATATATCTTCAACACTGAATAATTTATAGTTATTTTTAGGATCTAAAGCTGCGCTCAACTTAAGAAGCTCAATTGTCTGCTCATTGAATCTATTATTTAGCTATTGCAACTGTTGATCAATGATAGCTATAAATATATCAACTCGGTAGTGATGCTCAACTGTTATTGATTTTGTTTTACGACGAGATCATCCCACACTAGAAAAACAAGTATCCATATCAGGAACTTCAATGTCTTGATGCTTACAAAATGATGTTATTTCTTCTAAAAGAGTTTCCCAGCCATCATCTCTTAACTTCTGAATTAAAGTCTTTGTGGTAGTCACCAAATGAATAGCATTTAAAATGTCTTGACATTTCTGTTGCAAAGCTTGGCAAAGCACATCAGTAATTCCCATAACATTCTTCATTATATGCAAGATGAATGCAAAATCAAATGACATTAGCAACTTAAATGAAAAAGCCGCATCACCACGTTGAGAATAAGTAGATCCATCTAAAGTGATGTTTTCAAGAACCAAGCAAGTTGCCCCATACATTTTTATCAAACTGCAAATGGATTTGAAGTGCAAACTCCATCTGCTATCTCCAGGTCGTTGCAAACCTACTTGATTAACTCCTTTATCCATTTCAATCTCACAAATATCAACTAAATGTTCAATTGTAGCTGCTTGAAAAGCCCGTAATTCATCATTACGCTTGCAAGAAGCACTAACAATGTTAATAATAAAAATCAAGTTCTGAAAAAAGGTGTGAACATCAGATATTTCTCTAGCTGCAGCAATAAGATTCAATTATAATTGATGAGCTAAGCAATGTACATAATATGCATAAGGGCAATAATTAATGAATAAAGTTTGCAATCCATTCCACTCTCCACGCATATTACTAGCACCATCATACACTTGGCCCCTAATATTTTGAACATCAAGATTGTGATGAGATAAAATAAAGGAAATCTCTTTCTTAAGAGTTAAAGCAGTTGTGTCTTTGACATGAACTATATCCAAAAATCGTTCTCGTATAAATCCACTTCTATCAACAAACTTAATAACAAGGGCCATTTGCTCTCTTCTGGATTCATCTCGAGCTTCATCAATAATTAAGCAAAATCTTGCATCACCAATCTCATGACGAATTGAAGATTGAACATTTCTAGCAAAGACATGCAAAATTTCCTTTTGAATTTGATGCGAGATGTATTTAGCATTTTGTGGAGCATTATCCAAAACAAGAGCACCTACTTGTTCATTATATGATGCTAAAAGTTCCAACATTTCAAGAAAATTACCTTGATTTTTTTATTCTGGACGTTCATCATGTCCTCTAAAAGCACATGCTTGAAATATGAGCCAATGAACAATATCTATTGAAGCTTTAATACGCAATCGATTATTTAGAATTTCTTGAGTAGTTTGCCTCTTAACTACCTTCTCAATATGACATAACTGATTTTTCAAATTTTCCAAGCATCTGGTAGCAAATCTATGAGCTGAATTTGGACCTTTTCCCATATAAGTTAAAAAAGCACATCATTCCCTATCATTAACTTTCTTCCAACAATTGAATCCTTTAACAGTAAATGTGTCTGATCCTGGCTTTCCAGATGACTTACTTGAAAATAGATAGCAAGGGAAACAAAATGCAGTATTTTTCTCTGAATATTCAAGTCATGGATAACTTTTGAACCAATAAGACTGAAATCGACGAGGATGTTTTTTACCAGTCAGCGGATATTCAGACATCAAAGGTTGATATGGCCCTAAATTAATGTATGCCCTTCTAATTTCATCTTGTTGATTAACCAGGTATTCCCAAATTTGAGGACGATTGCTTGGATCTCTAATCAGATGAGCAATGTCGATTCTAGTCGGAGGCTGCTCATTAATCAATGCAGGTTCTTCATAAACTGAAGCACATTAGGGTTGTTCAACCATAACTTCAACATTACACATTGGAGTTAATTCACTAGGCTATGAGTTATCAATATTTTTCCTTTTTTTCTCAAAAAAGGAATCAATTCTTCTTATTTTGTTCATGATTCAACCTAAAATCAAAACATCATAAATTTTTATTGTTTTCTATTTAAAAAATAAATACAAATAACAATGTGTTGAAGCAATAATCAGAACCAAAAATAAATTTTTACATGTAAACCACACTGACATATGAAAGCAAAATTAACATATTAAAAAAAGAAATTGATATATAAAAGCATATCTAACATAAAAAATGAGATTACTAGTTCCTAAAAAAGAAAACTTACACTGAATCAAAGTTGGGTATACGCTCTTCAAAGAACTCAATTTGGCTGGAAAGACTGTGTCTAATTGTATATTGGACCTGGTGATAGTAAGGTACACGTGAGAAAAAATTGATAATTTTGGTGGCTCTACTAAAAACAAAACATAAAAAAATCCAAGTATAATCGAAACAAACAAACCCATAAAATATATCCAATTAATTAGAAAAAACAACATTCACCATAACAAGAAATAAAAAATGATAAAACTAGTAGATCTGAAAAAAAAAATAGCAGAATTATATATATGTATTCATTAAATTCTTAACAAACATTAAAAAATATTAAATTACTAATTACCTTGTTGTTTCGATGAATTAATTGGCTGCAGCTTTGCTTTAACTTTTATACTTTGTATTGTTAATTTTTTTTTTCGGCTAGGTTTGCACTTTGCAGAGAAGAATGAGAGAGAGACAGTAAAGGAAAGGAATTAAAAATTGAAAAGCTTTTGTTTTCCACTTGCATAGAGATACACGGATATTTAGCCTATTAAAGTCAAACAAAACTAATAAAATAATAATTTAATATTAAAAGCTTATTATTTATTATATTTTTAAAAAAAAGTTTTGTAGGGGCCTGGCCTCCCCTTGGTTTCGCCGCTGAGTATAAATGTGATAGTATAAAGTAGTATATACATCGTACTTGTAACTACGTACGTACCATGTATTTTAGAGCAATGTATTTCTGATTTTTATGACTTCAATTTGATTTTTTGGAGTTTGCATATCCATGTAAGTAGCACACTCATACTCTAGTCATTTTGATCTGTATTAAATGGTCATTTTGCAGATTAGTTACTATATTTGGAACATGCATGCCAATTTACAATGGTTAATTACTAGTAATTAATGGTTAAACTTGGATTATTTATTAATGTACATATTTAGGTATCATTTGGATGCTAGTAATGAAAAGTAATGCGCTATTGAGATTATGGAAAGAATTGAATGATATTTTCAATTTTAATTACAATATAGGTGCTACAAACTTTTGTTTATAAATATAAGTTTTAAAATATTCCAATAACTTTTAAGTGTTAGGATACATTACTCTTTTTTTTTTTTTGTTAAGTGTATTTGATCTGGGTCATCATGTCCTCTTAAAGACCTAATGTAATGAATGTGAGTGAAAGCATTTAGGTTCATATTAAGCATAATAAGAGAGAATTAGTTAAAATATAATTTATCATTTATCATTCTTCCGTGTTTAATGCTAGTATTTTAAAAGTGAAGATTGAGTCTTGTTGTTAGGCTCAGATCTCAAATCATTGTTTTAGGTTTTAGTAATCATTTACTATAAAGTATTTTAGACAAATTCTAGCATATGTACAATATGTACCTTTATCATTAAAAAAACAAATGTTAAGCGGCTTACCTTAGATAAGATGTATATGATGATTGTCATCTTTCATATTATATAATTAGTCTCTTGCACCTGAAATTTTGAAGACAAGTTAGGGTCTCTAGTTACCATAAAAATTATTGGTGACTCTTTTTTTTATATTTCTATCCTATCAATCCTAATCAAGCTCGTCAAAATGTCTCCTACAACAACTTAAGTCAAGAACTCGAGGCAAGGGTTGGGTGAATCAACCCGAGTTGACACAGGTTAATTCAAAAAGATATTGTTTTGAAAAAATATTTAAAAAAGTTAAATTAAATCTTACATGAATTTTACCTAGATCGACCGAATTTAATCGGGTTAAGTTTCACCCAATTCAATAAAAAATAGACCCGAGCTAAGTTCCAAGTCGATGAATCACTAGGTTAACCAACAATGCCAAACCAAGTTTAACGATCCCGGGTAATTATATATATATATATATATATTCAGTCTATCTATGACTGGGTGATGAAGCATTTACACTGGAAGGACAGTATTGGATAATTCCTCTGCGCATGAACAGGTGGAAGTTGAAGGGCATTGTTATATGTGTATACTGTGGAGAAGAGGAACGAAATAGGTTTAGAAACATGTTAGAACAGATCGAATGATATATTCGGGTAGAAGTGTGAAATGTCAGAGGCCATGATTCTCGAGTACTGCATATCCATAAGGAGGGAGTCCTGCACTATTTCTATGACTGGGTGATGAAGCATTTACACTGGAAGGACAGTATTGAATCATTCCTCTGCGCATGAACATATGGAAGTTGAAGGGCATTGTTATATGTGTATACTGTGGAGAAGAGGAACGAAATAGGTTTAGAAACATGTTAGAACAGATCGAATGATATATTCGGGTAGAAGTGTGAAATGTCAGAGGCCATGATTCTCGAGTACTGCATATCCATAAGGAGGGAGTCCTGCACTATTTCTATGACTGGGTGATGAAGCATTTACACTGGAAGGACAGTATTGAATAATTCCTCTGCGCATGAACATATGGAAGTTGAAGGGCATTGTTATATGTGTATACTGTGGAGAAGAGGAACGAAATAGGTTTAGAAGCATGTTAGAACAGATTGAATAATATATTCGGGTAGAAGTGTGAAATGTCAGAGGCCATGATTCTCGAGTACTGCATATCCATAAGGAGGGAGTCCTGCACTATTTCTATGGAAAGCTATTCAGGTACACAGAAAGGGCCAGTTCACGCGCAATAATCTTCTTGGAGTGTGAAAATCTGACGCAAAGTGATGCTTTCGGTAGGAGTAAAGCGTTCAACTTTAAGAAATTTAAGATTACCGCTTTTTTTACAATGCTTTTTCTTTGTCTAACTATTGAGATTACGAGCTTTTTTAAGAATTTCGAGGTTAATGTTCCTAATCAATCTTCATTTTTTCCTATAGAATATTTATTTAATGTTTATATAATCAATATCATTGGTTTTTATTTATATATTTTGTATTTTTGGTTAATGCTTAAAAACTTGCTTTAGTCCTTGTATTTGACAATAAGTTCAATTTAGTCCATGAATGAAAAAATATTCACAACTATTGTTACCACTAGGGGTGAGCAAAAAAAACTAAAAAATCAATTAAACTGAGAAAACCAGAAAAAATATAACAAAAAAAACCAAACCATGAAAAAAACCGATTAAAATTTTAAAAAAATCAATCGATTCGGTTCGGTTTCGGTTTTATAAGTCTGAAATCGAAAAAACTGAACCAAACCCAAAAAAAAAAACAGAAAAAAAACCGATTCAAAACCGAGTCAAACCAGAAAAAACCGAGTCAAGCTAAAAAAACCAAGCCAAATCGGTTTGAACCGGTTTTGTCCAAAAAAACTGAACCGAACCGAAACCAGTCGATTTGAACAAGTTTCAGCTTGGTTTCGGTTTTTTTTAAAAAAAAAAAATTTTGATTTAGTTATTTTTTTATATAAAAACTGAATTAAATTGAAAATGATCACCCTAGTTATCATTTTGTTTTTATTCACAACTATTGTTACCATTTTCTTTTTAACTTTCAGGGTTGATGGCATGACCTCTCTGTGTGTAATGTTGCTATTTTACTAGTTTTAGTTTAAGCTCGTTAGTTGCACATTTTTTCATTAAAATTTTATAGGACTTTTTTTTTTAGACTCACTTAAAAAATATAAACAAGTGAAGCAGAGAGAGAAAATCAAATAAAAATCTATCAAAGTGATAAAAATCTATCAAAGTGAGAAAATCAAATTTCTGTTAATGGTTGTTTTTAACCATCCTAATAAGGTTTTTTCTTTAAAAAACCAAAAAGAAAAGAAAAGTTAAGAACTTGCCTTCTCGAGTATATTTGAGAGTGTAATTAAGGTTGTTTTTTAAAGTATTTTTTACCTGAAATATATTAAAATAATATTTTTTTATTTTAAAAAAATTATTTTTGATATCAACACGTTAAAATGATCTAAAAACATTAAAAAAATATTAATTTAAAAAAAATATTAAAAAATAAATTTTTCAAAAACAGTTTCAAAAAATAAAAATAAAATTTTTTTAAATTGCAGAAACAATGAATTTCAGGCTACTCTGTCACTTTTTAGTGTGAGAAGCTTGTCAAACTATGATGATCCGGTGGATTTTAAATTTTAAAATTGAAACTTAATACTGATTGCTTTGCTTGAATTTTTAAAAGTCTAAAAAACTTTTAATCTTATGATATTTTTAAATTTTTAATTTCTGTTTTGATTTATAAATTAATTTATAATTATGATATATTTTTTTATTTCATAAATTTACTACAATATGTCTAGTAAATTCATATCAAATTATGATTATAAAAATATAAAATATTAGTTATTCTTCATATTTTGTGAAATATTATTTTAAATAAAGTGCAATGATCATTATTATAATAAAGTCCTTTGAACTCTTTTTCCTTCATAATCCTTGCAAGAATAAAATTATTCCATAATGTAAAAGTGTTTTAATATTGTGAAAAAATAAAAATAAATATCATTTTAGCTAACAAGTCTAAAAAGTTTTCTAAGTGAAAAAATAAATTACATGCTGTAATGGATTGTAATATTTTATTTAAAAAAAAGACAAGAAAATAAAGGCAGTAAAAAGTTTTAAAACGGATTGTTAGGGTATTGCATGAATTATCATAAAATATGAACTTATTTAGAACAAAATTTCAAAAATTTAAATTATAGGTATTCGAATTTTTTTATATAGAACTTATTGGTCATTTGTCTTTCAAAAGTTTAACTAATAAGTAACCGTCTTTGAAAAATTTAAAAAGAAAAAAATTTTTCTCAAATATTTGTTTAGTAAAAAAATATCAAACTATAAGTCTTTAAGATTTTAGATTGTTTGATATTGTGATAATTTTTATTTTTTAATCAGCTATAAAGAAAAAACTATTTTGTTAATGAAATACCTTTTACTTTTTTGCACCGTGTTTTACACATAATTGCGTTTTAAATATATTTTTATAGAAGCTAAAGTAATATTATTTTCATTTATTTTGCATGCAAAAACTCATCTCAAAGTAATTTTAACCAAATATATTTTTTGAAACCTACCCTTTTAAGATCACAACTAAAATTATTTTTCTTAAATATTTTTTTTTCAGCGGCAAAAATTACCATAATATCAAGCATACTAAATACAACACAATCTACATGAATTACAAAAAAATAAAAAAAAATATTCGTTCAAACTTTCAAATTTCAAACTTTATCAACATACCCTTATTAATTATTACACTATTTCTCAATCATTCCATTTTATTAAGAAAAAAAAAACAATCATTGACAACTTTCAATTTGTTTACACCCTCTAAGTTAGTATTTGATTATTGTTTTGAAAGATAAAAGATAGAGATAATGGAGACACATCAGGCATATCTTTCTATATTTTTTATTTTAAAAGTGTAGAAAATCACTCAAAAACAATTTTAAAGATGAATTTATTTTATATTTTTATCTCTATTTTTATTTCTTCAACTAAATATATTTTTATATCTTTAGTATTTATCCATTTTTCTCGTGATACTAACTAAAGGCAACCCAATATATCCCGACAACAATTATTTTCATTATTGTTATCTCGCTGGTCTCTCCCGAGAGTTAAGTTGCTGGTTCGGAGACACAAATAAAGACAAGTGTTTGAGAAAGTGTTCTTTAAGATTAGCAATGTTGTGTGTTGATTGGATGCATGGTTGGTTTCAGGTGTACTACAGGCAGCATTTTCCTGACATAGCAGTTGGATACGAGGATCCCCGAGTGACTCTGCATTTAGGCGATGGTACATTGATTAAACTTTAATATTCTAAATTTATAGCTCTCGTCAATCTTTCTTTATAATTCCCTGTGTCTTTACAAATTCCATGTACGTAGGAGTTTAAGTTTCTCAAGCATGTTCCTCAAGGCGCTTACGATGCTATTATATTGGATGCTTTCCAAATGATGGGTATTGGTTCTCTTCCTCTTATCTAGTTATAAGTTACTGCAACTCTTCTGAATTTAAAAATATTGACGAGCTATTCTTAATTTCTGGATTGCATGCCATTATTAATAGGACCCGAGGCGGAAGAATTAGCTGATGATTGCTTCATGGAATCAGTTGCAAGGGCTCTTCGACCTGGAGGGGTCATGAGTTGTCCAGCAGACAGCTTGTGGCACAAAGAATTTTCCCTTGCAGATTTCGTAGCAAGATGCGGCAAGACGTTCGAAGGCTCCGTTAGCTACGCTTGGTGCACGGTTCCTTCATATAGCAGGCATGAAATTGAACTGTTTCCAGCTTTGATTGATTCTATTTTAACACATTTGTGGAGTTAATGCGTTTCATTTCAGTGGGATGATGGGTTTCATGCTTTGCTCCGCCGAGGGGCCACCAGTAGATTTCAAAAATCCAATAAATCCATTGAATCTGGAGCATTACGGTGTAGCTAAAGGACCCCCCAAGTTCTACAACTCTGAGGTATTTGTTCTAAAACAACAGCTTCTTCTGCCAATGTTTTTCTCTTGATCTCAATCTCATTAATGTGTATTGACCTTGTTTTCAATTTCTCCTTGTTCCCACTGTAGGTCCATACCGCTGCGTTTTGTCTGCCATCTTTCGCAAAAAAAAACATGTTTGAATCCAAAACGAAAAAAAAATATGCTGCACTGCAGAAATGAATTAGACTTGGATCGCTTAAGGCTTGCTGAAGAACATTAGAGTACTTGAATAATGGATATTCAGGCAGTTGCTTCTAGTTTCTAGTTTCTAGTTTCTACTTTCCATGAATTGTGCTAGAATTAAGTTGTTAATGAATGGGAAATGATTTCGATTAATTCCCATCAATCTATAGCAGTACTTGCTATAAAATTATGGTATTTTGATAACATTAAAGAGCAGCAACAACATCAAAACTCTAATTAATATTTTCGGGCTACATTACTTTCCATTTCTGCTAACCAATACGAGAGGGAGAAGCAACTTTCCCTGTTCGATAACTAATAAAAGCACCTCTAGAAGGTGGAAGAATTGAGATGAAAATGGTTGAATACTTAAGAACAGTGAGACTTTACATTGCTCCGCTGGAAAATCAAAGGCAAACTAGGGTTCCAAACATGCCATGTGGTTAAACATTATAAGAAAATAATGAATAAAATTGAGTCCTTCGATTGGCAGTGTTTGTTTTTGTGAAAAAAATAAAAAAAATTATTTTTTCTTTACTTTGAATTAATATTTTTTTGGTATTTTTAGATCATTTTAATATGTTAATATCAAAAATAATTTTTTTAAAAATACAAAAAAATATTTTAATATATTTAAAAAAAACACTTTTAAAATCAACCGCAAATAAACTCCAAAGAAGCTCCGGATTGTTTCTCTAATGGATGGATTAGAATCGGTAATTATGAGTTTAGGAGTTCAAATGAGTAGCTCTATAATTACATAATCAAGTGTCCATGACAATGAAGTCCAAATTGCTGTGTGAACCGATGATCATGGAGTTTTGTTTTTTTTTTTTTTACTTTTTAATTTCAATTAATTCTTGAGACGAGCATCTAAAAAATTTATTAAGTTTTATTTAATACACCGAAAGATGCACTATTAAAATTACCCAAGGAAAGATATAATCATACAACTATGTCATGGATTATCCGGTGTTAGAGATGCGCAATTAAAATTACTCAAGAAAAGACATAATCATACAATTTTGCCATGGATTATCAAGATGAATCTCTTTCATAATTTATGGGAAATTAATGGGTAAAAACAGAGGGGAAAATGATTTTAAGTTAAAGATCACGACATTTATTTTTCTGTTTCTATGGAGTAATTCTCTTCTCAACCATAAATAGCTGCATGTTGCACATATGAAAGCATCTCATTTCAAATTAAAACTTGGGATATATATGTTTATAAGTAGGTCTAATCAAATAAGCCAAGTTTTGTCGACGAGCTGGCTGGGTGTTCATGGAAGTTGTTGATTTAGGGGGTGAGGGGATAAAAATAGTTTTGAAAAAATTGAAATTTTTTTATTTTTTTCTCTGTTTCAAATTAATATTTGTTTAGTGTTTTTAAATTAGTTTAATGTATTAATGTTAAAAATAATTTTTAAAAAATAAAAAAATATTTTAATATATATCCAAATAAAAAATATTTTAAAAAATAATTTTATTATATTTTCGAGCTGTAAAAGCAAAGTTGGATAGGGCCTTGGGCCTATAGCCTGCTGTAAATGGGTCTGGTCTCTTAACCAGGGTAAGGACTTGGGCCATGGAAATTGGAACAAACAAGAGAAAGAGAGAGAGAGAAAAAAAATTAAAAATGTTTATAGAAATTCAGTGGAGCCCACGGGTTTCAACATTTTTCACTTTTAATGGATAAGGACTGAAGACCCGCGCCTCTCTCCACGACACCCCGCCATGAAACACGGCTTCCCGGATAAGGCAGGTCCCACAATTTTTCAAGATGATTGTATGAAGAAACGTTTTTATTTTCTCTTTATTACCATCGTTTTTTGTTTTTTTTAAGGCTGTTAAATTAATTATTGAAACTGATTTAAATTCAAAATTAAAATAATTCTTAAAGTAGTAATTTTTTTTGTGTGATTTTTCCTTAGAAATTGGTTCTCATATTAATTAATTTTCATCTGTAATCTTTTGGTGAGCTGTATTAATGATTTTTAAGGCATAGTTTTTCTTTTTAAATTCTTCCTTCTATGCATGGAGACCACTTGTATTAAAATTAGAAGATTTTACAAGGTATACGACCGTAAATTTAAATCTCAATAATTAAGAAGGCAGAATACCTTCTTAATTATCAAGCCCGTTGACACAGGAGCGTGTGAAAACTACAGGCAAACACGCATAATGATTAAAAAAAACATTTTCCATTTAAGTACATGGTTTAGATAGGAAACAATTATAATCACAAATGATAATTCTATGCATATATTTAATTAAATAAATTAAAAATCATATATATAAAAAAGTCATTGATATAATTAAAAATTAAATTGAAAAATCAATAAATAAATGTATATTAAGATACATGATTTTGTAACATGGACAATAAACCTAGTTGTGTTCAATTAATTTATTTTTTTATATTTTATTTTTTATTGAATCAAATAATCATAAAAAACAAAGATGGCATATTAATGTATTTTATAAAGATTTAACTCGTTGTAGTAAACTCATTATCACCCTACACATAGACCATCAATAGATAAGACACAACAGATCATTATCAATTTAAGACAAAATCAACAATATATTTTATCTAAAATAAGATGTTTTAGAGTGATAATATATTTCCTCTAACATAACTAGTCCCTTATCATAATTCTTTGTTAACCAAACCAAATAGTTTACGTTATTTACCTAGCATGTCCAAAAATACTAACAAAAATTATATGATTATTTGCAGGTTTATTATAATTTTTCATTTAATAACTAAATAACCCTTATATTAAACAATACAAATCTATCATTGAATAAAAAAATCTCAACATTACAAATTTGCAATTGAATAAAAAACACCACCCCGTGTAAAAAAACAAATAAAAAGAAAAGAAAAATAAAAACCTTCATCGTCTTCCCAAAAGACTAGCCACCACCTACCAAACCAACCCTAACTATAATTAATTATTTACAGGTTTGATATAATTTTTCATTTAATAACTGAACAACCCTTATACTAATCATTACAAATCTATTGAATAAAAAAACTTCAATATTACAAATTTGCAATGGAATTAAAAAAAACTCCTCCCCGTGTAAAAAACAAATAAAAAAAGAAAAGAAAAGGAAAAGCCCTCATTGTCTTCCCAAAAGGCCGGCCACCACCCACCATAACCAACCCTAGCCTCCATCTACCACTCCCTCCTCCGTCTCTTTCTCAACTTTTCAACTTCTCACCAAAATCTTTTGATCTCCACCAACCACCACCAGCCTCCACGACTCTATGTTTGAGATGGTGGCAGAAACCAACTTTTGTCAAATGTGCTTCCCATCACGTGCTCTCTGTTTTTTTTGTTTACTTAGAAATAACAAGACGATATACTACAAAACAAAAATACGTCAATTCAGCGTTGATCAATGCACCATTTTTCCTTCGGCAAAAACTTCCTCTTCTTTTTCTTCATTTTGATGACTTGCCACAAATATTTCATGGAAGAGAGAGCGCCTACTGGAGGTTACATGGCTGGTGGGGATGGATTGAGCACGTGACCCAACAATAAAATCAAGTTTGCTTATATTTCAACTAAAACTAAGTTTAAAAAAAAAAACAAATCTAAAAAAGTACTAACGATGTTGGTTTAGGTTTTATTTAATATTGTGGTCCAACCATGTATTTAAAAAAAATTAATTTTAATTTTAACTTCAAATTATTAATTTTATTTTTGGATCATTTTGATGAGTTGATGTCAAGAATGAATTTTAAAAAATAAAAAAATATATATTATTTTAATATATTTTTAAGCAAAATATATTTTGAAAAACAACATTTATTATTCCTAAACAATCATTTATTATTTTTTAAAAACCAAATGTTATGAAGGTTCATACTATTAAGTTAAGAAGGGAAATAAATCTCCTTAATCATGATTTCAGCCTTTTTGAGTTTTTGAAATATAATTACAATATAAATTTTTTATGAATTTCTTTCTAAATATAGTTGGATTATGTGTTGTTATATACTAATTTTTAATATGAATAAATTTATTGATATATGATTTAATATGAAACTTTTTTATGAAATAAATGTGAATAAAAAGAAGAAATTATTAGATATTTGATATGCGCTTGTTGCGAATCAGATATAATTTTTCAAATAAAAAAATTGCATATACAAACTTATTCAACATGTTTTTATAGCTAAAAAAAATTTAAATGAAAAAAAAAAAAGTTTCATCATGAAGAATTATAATTTGTTCCGTTGAGCTTTAAAAAATGTCTCAATTTCACCTTAAAAGTATGTTTTCTATCCATTATCCCCTGTAACGTTGGTTCCTAGTTTAAATTCTCATCCTCCTTCCGTTCATTTTCATAAGTAATTGTAAGTAATGGATAGGGGTTGTGCTATGCCACAAGCTTTTTTTCCATGTAAACACAAGTATTTTCAAAAATAAAAAATTTTTAAATCATAAACTTGACTGAGTTTAATAAGTTCGACTAATTTAAAACAATAACAACAAAAAAACTAACAAAAAAACTGACAACATAAAAAAAGTTAAAAAGACTCAACTCGAGCCTATCCAGATTAGCATATCAATTTTACGACCTGGTCATGCTATTGAGGTAACCCCGTCAAAGCAAATTGAGTAAAATTATGAAGCTCAATTATCAAATAAAACAATGTTCAAGAGTGAAACTAAAAGAAAAATATCAACAAAATACCGAGGGATGAAACTGAGAGAAAATACAATAAAAAAAGCTCTAAAATAAAAGAAATAGCAATGAAAATAATAAAGACTAAATTTAATAAAAAAAATAATTTGTTTAGAAAAATATATATCTAGCCTAACTTAATTTATCAGTGTATTCAGGTGGGTTTAGAAATTTATTTTTCTTGTTTATGTCCTTTATCAAGCTAACCTTTTGTTCTGTGACAATGTAATAATCATTTTGTTGATATTTTACAATAAAACTAATTAATCAATATGAAAGATTAGTTTAGCATTTGGGATTGTGTGAATTGATTTGAGACTTGGAAGATCAAAGAGATCATTACGTACATTCTTTGTGTAATCCGTTTTTAAAGTTTTTTTTTCTATTTGAATGTGTTCATTTTTAACTCTTTTTTCCCTCTAATTTAATGCATTAATTTGTTAACTTCTTGCTTAAGTGTTGGTTAAATACCAACATGGCATTCCTTTAGTGGGGCTTTCTTGACCAAAAACAAATGAAATTAAAAGAAAACTCGAGAGAGGGAATTTAAAACACAACATTGAAATTAGAAAATTAAAGCAAAGATCGAAGAAAAAGAAAAGAGGACTAAATGATTTGTTTGTTATCTATTCTCATTCTTTAAGACCAAATAATCCGCACTTTTATAAATTATTTAATTACTAACATTAAATTATAATATCAAATTCTAGGATGTTAATTTTCCACATATATGTTTATAAAAGGGGGAACATACACATGTTTTTTTTTTTAGCATGATTTAAAGGTAAAATTCAAGGACAGATAATTTTAGCTAAGACTATGAACCATAATATTACATGGAATGGATGACGGGGTGTTTATTCAAGAAATATTGTTAAAACAAATAATGGCTAATATAATTAATTAGACTAATAAATAATTATTGGGATAATGATCGAGCTAGGGACTTGAATGATGATCCAAAGGACAAAGCAACCTAATTCGGGCTGTCGGTATTAATATTCTTATTCTAATTTGACTAAATTCTCTGGTGGGAATTTGACTCCTCAAGACAACTCATGTTCCTAATTCTAATCAAGCCGCAAAGTTGGTCCGAAAAAGAAAAAGAAAAAGACGCCGGCATGCATCGCAAACCATGTCCTCCCATTTGCAAGCACCATGATATAAATCGAAAAAGAAAAAGGAGGGGGAGAAGACGAAAAGTTCATGCATAGGTTCGAGAGAATCGACCAGAAAGAAGCAGGTGCGATGGCATGGAATGCAACTCTAGCTTTAGATTTGTCTGTTGTTAGTTCTTGAGTTTCAACTCATTCTTTAAATTGTTTTTTAACTTATTTAAAAAACATTAGATTAATATTCCTTTTTATGATTTTCAATACTTTTTTATGTGTTTTTATCATAAATTAAAAAAAAATATTATTTTAATTAAAAAATACTTTACCAGAACAGGTTTCAGAAGCAAAAGCAGGGGCAAGGGCAGTAGGTTAGTTGGTTGGTATCGGCCTGCCTTTCAATTAAAGAAAGAAAATAAGAAGGTTAGTAATGATAATAAAAAAAAGTGGGTGTCCTTAAATAAGGAAGAAAAGTCTATACACGAGATGGTGGGAATTATATTATAAGCAGAAGGGGATAGGAGGTGGAAAGTGGAAGGATTCTTGTGGAAATGAAATCTTAGGGATTCCTTCCTTGTCCCCTGTTATTTTTATCGCAAGTTAATTATAATTCATCCGATCGGTATAATATATTGTTATTTTAATAATTTATTTTTAAAAAATATTATTTAATATATTATTATTTAAATATTTTTTAAAATATTCCGACCAATATGCATTATAGATCTTACTTCCTAAGTTCATTATATTTTTTAAGGTTGTAAAATATAATGATCCAACATGACATAACATTGGTAAAAAAACCTAGTTTATACTAAAATGTTACACCATCCCATCCAACATGTGACATAACATTGATAATAAAAAAAAATAACGAAAACTGTATCGTTATTAATGATCAATAGAGAAAAAAATCAGTTCAATAATTCAAAATATCTCATCTAAAATTAAATTGGTGAATAGACAACTTGATGGATTAGAGTGTCAGTGTGTGTGATATGTTTACTTAAAAACTCATAATTAAAAGGGTCAAAAGCAAGGTAATTATCCAACGTATCTAGACTTGGTAGAATACCAAGCCTAGATGACATGGGTCTAACAAGATGTCAAACGTAGCATTTTTGGGGTCAGCTATGCACTGAACCCAAGTACATATGGGTTCGACAAAGCCAAACCCAACACCCTTGAGTCTGGAATCATTTGAGGTCGAAATACACATAGGGTTGATAATCTTTTTAGGCTCCATATTGAATTATGAGAATTTATTTGTTTATTCTTATGTCTTTTAACTTAGAATGTTAAAAGCTAATAATGATTATCTTTTAATATCCTTAGACGCATAAAAGTCTTTTAATGACCTATTATATTTCCATTAATATTAATATTATATAAGAATATTTATCCTTCATTAATGCTACTAGGAGGAGATGCTACTTGAACCTCTCTATTTCAACAACATTACAAAGTTCAGAAGTTGTATATACGTACCATCTAAACCAACCAAGTAAAGTTACACACATTTTCTATTCTCTAAAATATTTATACTCTTGATTTAGAGCATTTATAATACTAAACTAAGAACAAATACTTTTGTTCTTATAATTAAAAGTTCATTATCTCATTTATTTTAATTTCTTATTAAAAAGTCTTTGATTTTATTATCAGAAAGTCCCTAAATTCCATTAAAAATGATTATTTTATAGGTGTCAAACCTTCTATTACCTGCATCAATTTTATGAACTCTATAGAAGATAATATTGAAGTGAATATGTGATTATTTACTATTCAAACAATAAAAAAATCCCATTCATGAGCCTATTGGATATTTGGAATATCATCACAACCAAAGTTTAATTTCTACTCTCACTTGTATATCTTTTTCACTTTTATTTTACTTCCTTACAATTTTCACATAAATTTAAGCATACAACAATAATAACAATAATGTTGCTTCAATCCATGATATGCATACATGCTTTTCAAAAAATCTCAATTTTTTTTAAAAGTATTATAATTTACAAATTCTATCAATTGAGGTTATATGATTAGTGGTTATTCAATATTTCATATTATCAATAGTTCAAATTTTTTAAAAAGATGAACATAATTTATTGGTAAATGCCTTAGATTTAATCTTGAAAATTAGTTTGAAAGTATGTTTATTCTTAAGTAAAAAAAAAAACCTAGTACAAATCCTTAGCCATGTTTATGAAACAAAACTAAAAGAAAAGAAAAGAATCATCTCTTGTAATATAAGCAAAAGGAGAAAAGGAAAGAGAAGAAAAAGAAGGGTGAGTTGGGAAAGAGAAAACAGGTGGGTGGAAATATAAGAGTAAAAAAAATCAATGACAACAAAAAATAATTTGAGGAATAAATTTAAATAAAAAACAAAAAAACTTGAGGGATCGAGAAGAAATCTGGCAATGCTAAAGTGTTTATAAATAGTGACACGTGTGAGGATGGGCATAAAACTAAATACCAAGTTAAAGATTTAATCAAGAGAATTAGTTTGAAAGTATCTTTATTCTCAAATCAGAAATTAAAAAAAAAAAGAAAAAAGAGTACAATATTCTGGCATTGTCCGCAAAACAAAACAAGAAGAAAGGAAAAGAATCGTTTCTTGTAATAGAAGCAAAAGGAGAAAAAGAAAGAGAAGGGAGAAAAGGGTAAGTTGGTAAAAAGAAGAAGTGGGTGAAAACGCAGTAGTAAAAAATGGGTACTCTTTTCCAAAATGGATGCCGGATATGAAAACGGCGAGGTCGAGCAGCCGCGTGCTATGTCGGACCACTCACAGACTCACAGTCTCCCTCTCCGCCCTTGTCCCTATCAATCTGTTATCCAAATAAATTCTAAAAAAAACAAGAAAAACGAGGGCGTCAAGAGTGCTGGTTTGTTCCATTTTACCCCCAGCTGTGCCGGGCTGAGCTGCCCCTAGTTGTTAGTCATTATTATTATTATTATATTATCGTACCCCAGCTCATATTCTTGACAGCATGGACAATTTCTTCTTCTTTTTATTTTTTTTATTTTTAATCGTGATGTCCGAACCAGCTTACATGAATCTTAATTAATCTTCTAAGATTCTAAAGTTAATGACTATATAAGCTTTCAGTGATCCTGAGATTTATAACATTTAAGTTAGTGATTATTAAAAAACAAACTCAGAATCTGACCAATTGAATTACATCTCTTAAAGTTTGTAATTTTAGTTTAACTATGTTTGTAGATTTTTTTTATTTGTTAATATAAAAAATAAATTATTTTTTCTGCGTCACTTGCATTTTGAACTCGAACATTGTTCTTCTTCTTCCTCCAAATGGGGTTCCGTTCTGCCTACACCTGCACGCCATGGAAGGAGAATTTAGCCTATGTAAAACATGCAAGTAAATTAATCATTAATTGGTACGTAGGATATATTATATACTATATAATAATTATTTTGACCAGTGCTTCTGCTAGCAAAGATTTGATGATACGATATTCTCTCAATAAATCTCTTTGAGAAGTCCAGTGAGCTTGACTCACTCATGTGCTAGAATGAAGCTTATTTTGCACCAGCTTTTTAAAGATGCGGTGCATTTATGTAGAAGTAGTTAAGTGCTTATTTGGGAGTGTTTTTCAAAAATATTTTTTAAAAATTTTTAATTTTTTTTTGTTTGAAGTAATATGTTTTTGATGTTTTTAAATTATTTTGATGTGCTGATCTCAAAAATAATTTTTAAAAAATAAAAAAATATTATTGATATATTTTTCTGAATGAAAATCACTTTGAAAAGCAATCATAATCACACTCCCAAACATCCTTTAAATATTCTACATGTTGGTGCAAGGTCATTTTCAATGGAAGAAAAAGAGAAAAAAAAAACTATTGTTTTTAGTTTTTCTTTGTTGTTTTGGTAGCTCTAAATCTTCATTTAATATTGCAGTTTACTTATATTTTTAATTTATATTTAATTTTTTAATATTTTTAAATTGTTATGATGTATTAATATTAAAAATAAAATTTTAAAATAAAAGATATTATTTTAATATATTTTAAAAAACAAAGCAGCTTCGTGTAAGAGACGACGAGGCGAAGTCTGTGTCTATCCTAAGGCGGGCATGAAAGAATTCCACTGCACAAATCTGGAACTTCGTAAAGACTGCACTGTTGAAGGATAATGTTATTTATTAAACAATGAAGCCTACCTTTTGGTACCTAAAGAAGGAGGTCTTAGCCAATATTTATAAATATCTGGAATCTCTATCTTAATTTGACACGTATGTATGTATGTATGTATATATATATATATATATATATATACATGCCTTGTGGAACACATCTTCAAGGGTGTCACGTGATATTGACTTTGAGAATAGTTTATATTTTTCATTTCTTTAACTTTGACATTTTAACTGCCAATAAATGAAAATAAATATGCATTTAAGATAATCTCTCAAAACAAAAGTTGAAGATTTTTAATTTTTAATTAATTTTTTAATATTTTTAGATCGTTTTTATATATTAATATGAAAAAAATTAAAAATTAAAAAATATTATTTTAAAAGGCAATTTCTAATGTGATTTACACCTCAACATTGATAGCTGTTAGCATTCATAAATATTTAATATTTTTAAAAGGTTTTTCTTTTTCTTTTTTAGTGGAGTGGTATATACATTTTGCTACTATAATGCGCATGCCAATAAAGTTGAAAACAATGTATAAAATACATTTATCTATAATAATATGTTTGTAATCAGTTTTTATATTTTATTTGCTTGGAAGAGTGTTTAGCAGTGCGGTTAAAATATTATTTGTTTAAAATCTAAAAATTATTTTATTTAAAATTAATTTTTATAGTATTATTTTAATAAGTTGATATTAAAATAATTTTTTTTTAAAATTATTTTAATATATAAATGAAAGAGAATTTCATCCAACATGAGATGATGAAAACTCACATAAGAAGGTGTAGCATCCTCTCGATTGACCCAGTTAAGTTTGGACAGGGAAAATAAACCTTTTTTATAAAACAAAAAAAAAATGTTTCTGATGGTAGGATGGAAAATCAATGAAATATAAAAAAATGTCAGTTGATTTATAGTTAGAAAATTAGGAGGGTGATAGTGGAAAAAAAGAGAGAGAGGGAGAGACAAGGGCAAAAGAGCAAAGACAAGTAGGGAAGACTATAACGTAAGACCAACCAGAGTTGCAATCAAACTGTACAGAGTCTCTTTCTAATCTAATCCAATGTTTGTTTTTGACTTTTATGTTTTCTACGTTTTAATCCATTCCACCTTCCTATGTTGAATCACCAAACGCCAAACCCAAAAACTGTAAATAAAGCTTCAATCTTCTCTTCTTTTTCCTCCAATTCTCTATTCGTTTAGTTTAGAACTTTCTATTTTTTCATTGCCTTGTCGGTTTCATACCCAATAAATGAAACTCTCCTCTGTGAAATCTTACCAGTTTTGCACCTTTCTCTCTCTCTCACCTTCTTTACATCTTTGTTCTGTTAATAAACTGTTAGTATTCTCTCTCTGACAACATCTACTTCATTTCTTGTAAGTAAGCACTTCACATTATCCAAATGTTTCTGGGTTTCTTTTATGTTTTGATTTGTTGCATGCTATCAAAGGTGCGAGAGAAATGATGGGTTATATTAAGTTTTATATTTTATGTTTTTTAATTTTTGGGTTTTCTTTAGCATGTTGTGTTGTTTCTCTGGGTTTACTTTAGTGAGTAGATTGTGTTCTTTCACGGCAACTAAATAGAGTTTGTTCTTTTTTAACTCTTTGATGATATTGATTTTGGTGGCAGGGTAACTCTAGGTTCTTAGTGCTGGTAGGAAGCTCTTTTTGTTGATTCAGTTTCCTTGCTTTCAGGTAACTTTCGCTCCTTTTGGATTATGTTTTTACATAGGAACGGTGAGATCTATAGGTGTGGCCTTTGAACTCCTTTTCTAAATCTAACACTTAATTCTTTCCCAGGAACTTTGATCACCTCTCTCCCTTTTTTCTGCGTCTTGATGTGCATTTCCTCTTATGTTGAATCGTTCATGACTTCTTTTCTTTTTTTTTCTTCTTAGAAAGGCCAATTCTTATTGCATCAAAAACTTTTTCTAAAATATAATGTCTCTCTTTGTTTCCGGGTTTTACTGTTCAAGACAGTTTTTCAAGACTGTCTTTACTCTTCTCTGCCTTATGTACCTATAAGGTGTAATGACATTTTAGGCTCTCAAGCTCTTAAAAATTAAAACGATTGGTAGGGAACAAGGAATGATTGCAATCTGTGTATGCAGGCCACTATTTATGATTTCTCTTGTTATCACAGTCTCTTTTATTTCCATTTTTTAGTCTAGATAGTTTCCGATAAAAGAATAGTGAAATTTCAGGATAAGAGAAATTTACATGGTTTATGCTTGTGTATTTGAAGTTGAGTTTTGGTCCTTGAAGGCAAAATCATTTCTACCTGCTGCAGATAAAGTCCAACTGTAGACTTTGGAAAATAAAGTAATATATATCAATTAATTGCAACTAGCATTGTTTTTCTTTTTCTATATATTTGCCATGAATAGCTGGGTGTAATCTTATACTTTGAATTATTGGTGCTTGGATAAATTAATTTAATTAACAGATTATGGTGTTTAGTATTGATTTTTATGTTGAAATAATTGGAATATTTAATTAGAGAATGAACATTTGTTCCATAAATCAAGTACGTCCACGTTTCTCTTCTTCTTTCTGGATTTTTGTCGGCTTGTGCGAAGATTTCGATGCAAGAGGAGATAAGGATGAATTTATTTGGCCAATCCAACTCATAAAATGTAATCCCAGTCTGAGATTTTGATTTGGAGGACAGATTCTGTGAGTTTAATTGTTTTACTGGAACCAAGTATAATAAAGGCATGTACAGGAAGACTATATTGCATTCATAAAACTCGCTGTGATATCCTTATCATTTCAAAACATATCCCTCCTTCTCATTTTATCAGCGTCATAAATTTGTGTTCAACCATGAATTCTTAAGAAGCAATTTCCAGTGAGTTGCATAAGGCTAGGAATAAGAAAATTATAGGAGAACAATCTGTTGCCTGCGTTTGAACCACTGAATCTAGGTATGTATATAAATCATTCGGTTGAGTATATGACTTTTCTGTATGCATGGCTAGATAACTTGTTTATTTCCTTCAATCAATTTATCAACATCATGAATTTATTTACTTGTTGGCTAGACTTTAAATCTTTGAGATTGAGTTTGAATGTATGGCCTAACTCCCTTTTGGATACATTCAACCAGTCTGTCACCTTTTTCCGGCGATTGACCATCCAGTTGTGTTTTAATTGTTTCGTAGATTTAACAGTGAACAATTGTCTCTCTTTTAATTTTTCTTGATACATGAAAGGATGATAATTGTAATAAGACTAGATACATTTTAATAATTTTAATCTTTCTTTTTGTTTAATAAATGCTATGATTAGGTCAATAGTCAATAATAGTTTTGCATAAATAGACAAAAATATATAAACAAGCAGTTTCTCTGTGACAACTTAATTACCTTTTTAGTTCACCATGAAACTATGGTCACTTTACTCTCTTTTTATGATGATACACATCTTTCTATTTGCTTACCGGTTTATCTTTATTAGAATCTTAACTCTAATCATCTATTTGAGCATCTGATTATAAATGTTTATTCTCCATTAAAGTTTTTGAGGACTTTGGCTGACAGAAAAGAATCAAAGGATATTTCTTGGGACACTGAATACAGTATCACACTCGTACGAATGATCAAGATCTTGGCCAAGATCTTGAAAGTTTTGCTGAGTGATGTACACACTCTAGGACCTTTCCTTTTCCCTCTATCACTTTCAAGTGAGTAATGCCTGTGATTATATGCACGGTAGTCAAGAGATGTCCAGAGGAGCTAGATATGTCATGTGGCAGGAAGGTGTAAAGATCTTCGAAAAGATCTTCAAAATCCCAGGCCTTTGCTTTTTCCTGTTTTTTAACTTGTGATAGGTGTAAAGATCTATTGCAAACGGTGGACCTTTTTTTGTTGGCAACTGCATATAATATTTATGCATATACAGGGCATCAGAAATGATTGATTTATGGTCCACGGATTTATCTTTTTATTCGCTTTGTGTTCTGTTTGGTTGTTACAAGGCTGAGCATTGCTCATCTCATCACATGGTAGTTAAATATATTTCCCCCCTTTCTCTGCAGGTCTTTAGTTCTTTAATAATTGCACTACTCCTTCAAGATCTTTTTGGCAGGAAGGTGTTGATTCTGCACCATCTCTGTTCTTCTAACTCAATATCCAGGAACAAGAATACTATTATCATACAACAATGGTGTCGAGATCTTGCATAAGTTTATTAGACTTTGCATCAGGGAACATGATGAATTTCAGTCAGTCTCCTAGATCCCTTCCAAGGATAATGACTGTTCCAGGAATAATATCTGACGTGGATGTTGATGGAACTAATGATGGCATTTCTGATGCTCCATCAACTGGAAGCGGTGCAAAAATGATTATAGTGTCAAATTTTCTCCCTCTGAATGCTCAGAAGGATTTAAACTCTGGCAAATGGTCATTCAGTTTTGATGAGGACTCGCTTCTGTTACAGATGAAGGATGGCTTCTCAGCCATTCCTGAGGTTGTTTATGTGGGGTCTCTCAGGGTCGATGTTGATTCAAGTGAACAAGAAGAAGTTTCACAAAAACTGCTGGAGGAATTTAACTGCGTACCCGCATTTATTCCTCCTGATATTTATAAAAATTTTTACCATGGTTTCTGTAAGCACCATCTGTGGCCCCTTTTCCATTACATGTTACCTCTGTGTTCGGATCATGGCAATCGCTTTGATAGATTGCTCTGGCAGGCCTATGTCTCTGCTAATAAGATATTTGCAGATAAGGTCACGGAAGTGATTAATAATACAGAAGAAGATTATGTTTGGGTCCATGATTATCATCTGATGGTTCTCCCTACTTTTTTGAGGAAGCGTTTCAATCGTATTAAGCTTGGCTTCTTCCTGCACAGCCCGTTCCCCTCATCAGAAATTTACCGGACTCTGCTGGTTAGAGATGAAATTCTGAAAGCGCTGCTGAATGCTGATTTGATTGGTTTTCATACATTTGATTATGCTCGACATTTTCTATCCTGTTGCAGCCGGATGTTGGGCCTAGACTATGAATCGAAACGTGGTCATATTGGTCTTGAGTATTTTGGCAGAACAGTGTACATAAAAATTTTGCCCGTGGGGATTCATATGGGTCGAGTTGAATCTGCTCTAAATCACCCCTCTTCTTCCATTAAGGTCAAAGAGATCCAAGAACAGTTTAAGGGGAAAAGGCTTGTCATTGGAGTTGATGATATGGACATTTTCAAGGGCATTAGTCTGAAGTTATTAGCTATAGAGTATCTTTTGCTGCAGAATTCAGAGTTGCGGGGAAAATTAGTCCTGGTTCAAATTGTTAATCCTGCTAGGAGCTCAGGGAAAGATGTGCAAGAAGCAAAAATGGAGATACATTCAATTACCAAAAGGATAAACAACACTTTTGGTTTTCCAGGCTATGAACCAGTGGTCCTGATTGATCGTCATGTTCCCTTTTGTGAGAAAACTGCCTACTATGCATTGGCTGAATGCTGCATTGTGAATGCAGTGAGGGATGGAATGAACCTGATCCCATACAAGTACATTGTATGCAGGCAGGGGACGCCGAAGATGGACGAAGCTTTAGGAGTTGCCTCTGGGTCACGTCATACAAGCTCGCTTGTTGTATCAGAGTTTACAGGCTGCTCACCATCATTAAGTGGAGCAATAAGAGTAAATCCATGGGATATTGAAGCTGTAGCCAATGCAGTGAATACTGCCATCAACATGCCTGATTTAGAGAAGCAGTTGCGGCATGGAAAGCATTATTGCTATGTTAGCTCCCATGATGTAGCTTATTGGGCCCACAGTTTTATGCAGGATTTGAAGCGAGCGTGCAAAGATCATTATAGCAAACGTTGCTGGGGTATTGGCTTTGGTCTGAATTTCAGAGTTTTATCACTCTCTCCTAGCTTTAGGAAGCTTTCCAATGACTATGTCATCTCAGCATACAAGAGAACATCTAAAAGGGCAATATTCTTGGACTATGATGGAACAATGGTGCCTCATATTTCTCTTGCTAAAACCCCCACTCCTGAAGTCATCTCTGTTCTAAACAATCTTTGCGCTGATCCCATGAACAGTGTGTTTATAGTTAGTGGTAGAGGAAAAAAGCCCCTGAGCGATTGGTTTGTTCAATGTGAAAATCTGGGTATAGCAGCTGAGCATGGATACTTCTTCAGGTATTTTAATAGTTATTAAAATATTGAATGTCTAGCTTACTAATTTTGCTAGCAAGGCAAACTTTTTGTCTATTAAATGGAGCTTGTAAGGTTCAAACACAGAAGTCATTCAAGGAAAGTTAACTTCTCCACTTCTTAGGTGGCTGCAATAGTAAATGAAGCTAGTGGTTTTCTATTAATTTGGTAGGATCCCTTTTTGTAAGATGTTGTTGCCTTTTCTTCTTGTAGGTGGAGTGGGATGTCTGACTGGGAAACGAGTTCTTTGGCTGTGGATTTTGATTGGAAAAATATTGCCGAACCTGTCATGAAATTGTACACAGAGGCAACTGATGGTTCCTATATAGAGGTTAAGGAGAGTGCCTTGGTATGGCACCACCAAGATGCTGATCCAGATTTTGGATCTTGCCAAGCCAAGGAACTGTTAGATCATCTGGAAAATGTCCTTGCAAATGATCCAGTAGCTGTTAAGAGGGGCCAGAATATTGTTGAAGTAAAACCACAGGTATGCGTGCTTTTTGTTTGTGGTTTGTTCCTGTGTTCCTGAATTTTTTTTCCCTTTTGTTTTGAAAGTGGTCTAACATTGACCTTAAAAATGTGCAGGGAGTAACTAAAGGGTTTGTTGCAGAGAAGGTTCTTTCCAAAATGATCGCTAGTGGGAAACCCCCTGGCTTTGTGTTGTGCATCGGGGATGACAGATCTGATGAAGACATGTTTGAAAGCATATCAAAAACACCATATAGTTCATCACTCCCTTCAGCTCCAGCGATTTTTGCATGCACTGTTGGCCAAAAGCCAAGCAAAGCTAGATACTATCTAGATGATACTGTTGATGTATTAGCTTTGCTTCAATGCTTGGCTGATGCTTCAAGTTCAAACTTGAGTAGCACAGAAACACAAGTTTCTTTCGATAATGTTGTACGAAAGGAACTGTGATTCTGCCCTTTCCATGCAATGACACAGGCTGAACAAGCACCTTGGTGTCTGTATGGTTGGGTGCAAGAAGGGTGCTTGTTTTGATAATCCTTAGTTTTTATACAGTAGGTTTCTCCGGAAGCTGGTTTCTGATATTAACTCATCTGTTGCATGCTGTGTGGGGATCGATGCTGGTGCCTTGCATAATGCAAGATGGGATGATGAAGAATTTGTGGTCTCAATCAAGCATGACTAATACATTTTTTCTTTTTTACCCTAAAAAATGCAGGGAAATGAGGGCTGGTGCGTGAATTTTCTGGCTTGGAGGGGGGGTACATACTGTGTAGTTCACAGGTTCAGATGTTCATCATCATAGGTAGTGTTTACTGATAAGAGAACTATTTAGGTTTTTTGTGTACATGTTTTTTATTATAAAAGAAAGGCATTCTTTAGGAGGCCATACTTATCTATCTTGTTTTTAGCAAGGAGATTCTTTGATGTTTTCTTCTTCTTATTATGTGCCATCATGTTCAGTTAAGTCCGAACTGTTAAATTAAAATTTAACATTCAATATACATGATTAAAAAAAAAATTGATTTTGAATTCATAATCTGATGTATACTTTACAAGATCTTTTATAAATATTGACACAGTTGGGTTAATATGTGTGAAATTTATACAATATTGAAGTATGAAATTGAAAAATATTTAATTAAAAAAAAAAGTTTTGGGTTATTAAAATTATCTTTCATTTAGTTATATGAAAATAAAAATAGACACGTTTAAAATTAAACATTAATCAAATATCAATATGTTAGTTTGAAATCACGATAAACTTAAAAAAATTAAATCAAAATAGATTACGAAGATCAATTTAAAATCAATTAAATATAGAAGGATAAAATTAAAAAAATAAAAAATCTATAAAATAAATCAAGAAAAATTAAACGTTAAATAATGAAATTGAAGAAAAAAAAAATACACAATCTTCAGAAGAGGTATTTTGGATCCAAAAATCCATTTCTCAATCATTTTTTTTTCTCAAAAACACCTAAAAGTCATCTTAGAGATCTAAATAAACTCATGCATTGCTTTGAACAACCAAAAAATAGGTTAAAGGACTAAGAATAAACCTGAATAAATTTTGAGCTGAAATCTATTCTTTCAAGCAAGGTGAAGATAAAAAAACACCTTATTGGAACTTATTTTATTAAATAAAACCGGTACAAAATAATTTTTTTCATAACTGAAATTAATGTTAACTGATGATTTCTCTCTCTAATTAGAATTAATATATTTTCTTTTTCTTTTCTCTAAACTAGAAATTTAAAAAGAAAGATAACGAAGTTTTATATTAAAATCAAATATTTAAAAACTAAAATGACCAACAATGTATCAATTGAAAAGTAAAGAACTAAAATGAATTTTGTGCATCAATTTTAGAATCACCACCTAGTTTCCCATGTTTTTCACCCTAGTTCTTTGTTTGCTTTTTTTAATAAATCAAAAGTTATTGGCTATTAATTTTGACAAAAAAAAAACAAAAATCACCGCTCAATATGTGCATAGTATAAGAAACACCCTATTTAGGTTCCTTAGAATTTATTTTCTCTCACCTTATTTAGAACATTTTATTGAAGATTAATAATGAGATATAAAACATGATTAAAATGTTTGCCTAAAAACATAAGAGGATTCAAAACTTGGCTGGTTTGTGTCGATTTATTTGCATGGGATTTGAAAAAACGGTCGTTGCATGGCGCGTGGCATTCTTCATTCATTTTGGATTTGAATTTTTCTAGGCATCCTAGGATTTCACCATCTGTAGACTAAATTTATAATGGGCCCATGCAAAGGCCATACCAAAACATTACGAAGGGCCCATAGACAACAATCTGACATCTGACATCTGACATCCCAGTTCAACCATTAGAGCGAAGTCTTAAAACAACCAACCTCAATAGATCGCAAAAGTAAACAATGGCTTCTTCTCGCTTCACTGTCTTTACGCTAGCCGTCTTTTCCATCTTCTCCCTCTCACAGGTATATTTATTTGGGCGAAACCCTATTGTTAGAAACCCTAAAATGTTTTGCTTGGTTTCTGTTGTTATAATGTAGAAGAGAAGGAATGAAACTGGAAAGATATAATTTACTATGCAGGTTGGAGCTGCAAACAAGCTCAAATTATCGCCATTTGAGTCGGCACTGGACACGCTGCAGAATCAGATCGGGTAAGTTTTTTGGGTTCCCTTTCCTTTTTGCCTTCTCTATCATAGAACTGTACTTGGTTGCCAAGAAAAAGGAGGAAAATCAACTATGAAATTGGGATCTTCAAATGAAATATATTTGCTATTTTATTGGACCCAAAAGATTAATTTAGAAAAAAAAGCCATAACTTGTGCTAAATGTATAGCTAGTTGCCATACTGGTATACATATTTCATTTTTTATCGTAGTGATTGAATGTATTTTATTTCCTGGTGGACCGAAAGATTTATCATTGTTTTGCTTCTTAAATTTGCAGCTATGCCTTCAAGAACATTGGTTATCTTCGCCGAGCGATGACACACTCATCATTCTCCGAGGAAAACAATAAGGCGTTGAGCATTCTGGGATCAAATGTGATTGACACATCTGTCTCTATGTATTACCTTGGAAAGGACGCTGAGATCTCCTCGAAAGACCTTAACCGCCGGATAGCAGATAACTCTAAAGTGGACACTTCATGTGCTGTCGATGGGATGAGATTGGGGTTGCACAAGGTGGTTAGAGTTTCTCCCAAAACTAATTCGACGACTCCCTTAGTGGTTTGCAGTGCTTTCAGGGCGTTATTTGGGGCTATTGCTATTGATACTAAGAAGGCTGATGATGCTGGCATTGTGTTTTGGAAGGTTCACGGTCGTGAGGTTGGAAAACCTATGGTTATGTAAGTGAGCTTTCTCTTATGATTGTTCATAGAAAATGTATGCGAAGTGGTGTTTGCCTCGGTAGGGGACTTTACATTAGGTTGACTGTTAATAACTTAACATGGTTATGTAACTAATATTTGGTTCCCCTGACTCTGAATTTGGTTGAAATATGTATGTTTATGTCGGAGAAGTAATATTTTTGTACACAGAATACCCTTTGATTTGGTTTTGCATTCTCACTCATGTGACATTAAGTAGGTTTCGGGAACCTTGTTTCAGCTATGTTTATTGGGAAATGTATGCAACATTGTGCCCTATCATTCATCTAGAATACAAACGCCGAGCAGCAGATACTTGGCTTTTTTATACTTTCACTCTTAACACCGTCTATGGGCAGATGTGAGGCAAATAGTTTAGTCTGTTGAGTCTAATGTACCGATTAGCCTGTTTTATTATGGATCCTGACTTGCATTCCAACCATCATATGTAGTTAGGTTTCTCTTGTCACGTAGCATAAAGAGGAATTATGAGCTAGAGTCCCAGATTATGAAAATCATAATGACCTGGTGTTCTGACCATGCTGTTTCAAGAGTTCCCTTTATGGATTTTGAAAGTATCGATTGGATTGTGTGCCAGAATTTCGAAAACAAAGATTATTTTGTGTATTTGATTTGGCGTCTACCTGCCTGTACTAGATATAGAAAATTTGAATGCGTGAGCCTTGATCTAAATAGTGTTGGAATTATCTTGCATCTGCGTCGTGAAATTTTCTCCTCACGCCCGAGGCTTGTCATCGTCAGGATTTTACATGGCAAGGCAAACTAGGTGATAGATAGGAGCGTATCGAACAACTTCTATTAGAAGGGGCTATAAGCATATTTTGTTGCAGTTCAGCACGTTTCACTGGGTTATATATAGGCGTTCGTTTTTGGCCTAGGTGATGAGTCTATCTACTTGTTTCCCAACTAATAACCTAATTGATGTTATATACCAAACTTTGATGGGTCCAAATCACAGTAACCAAAAAAAAAAAACACTGTATTTCCCGTTATGCAATAATCAGTTGTTTTCTGGTGATGCTTTTCTGGCCCTGACACTGCGTGTATCGCCATGATGCCATAGACCTTGACATCTAGCTCCATTGATAAGAAGTATTTTTTTATATATATTAATGTAGTTGAGTGTCCGGGCCAGTTTGCGTGTACTTCGATTAATCTCACGGGCCCTAAAATTAACGATCATGTAAGTCTCCAATGACTCTGAGGTTTGTAAAACTCGAACTGGTCACATAAAAATTCTTAATTTAGGGTTAGATGGCCTTCAGCATTAGGATGCAAACCCATTTCCGCATCCAGTGAATCGGAAAATGGCTTTCCACATAGAAAATACGTCAAGTACTGATATCAGATGTTTGCATATGTCAGAGACGTCTTCTGAATCTTGCCGCTTGTAAAGAGAGAGTTATTTCTGGATTCTATAGCAATACAAGCATAGGACTTGTAGACAATATTATCCATTGCTTCTAAAAGAAAAGAAGTTATTTATTTTCGGTTCTCTTTTGCTTTTCCTTATACCTGGAAGAGTCCATTCACAAGAGCTTTCTGGAGTTGGGGGATGGATATATCTGGTGGGCTGGGAATGGTAACGAGATTTTACTATGGTTTGATAAGCTGTGCATGTTACCTCAACTCCATGGCAGTGATGATTAATTTAATTGTTTCTAATTTGATCTCTGCTTCTCATAATTGGGATTTTAGAGTTCTTCGAACTCCTCCTATTCCTCAATTTACACCATTCGTGCTTGTCCTTGATCTCGATTCTGCTCTGTCCTGGACCGGTTTTTTCTTCTAAATCAGCTTACAAATGGCTAGCCCACAGCTCTTCCAACATGGCTAGCCCACAGCTCTTTCATTAACTGGGTTTGGCGTGTACAAGCTCCAGCAAAGGGTAAGAATGAGATATCTTATGTGGTTTGTTTGTCTTGGTCGTGTCCAATCTACTGAAATTAATCTGCACCTGCTCCGGGATTGTCCTCCGACAAGAGGTTTATTAAGCCTTGCAGCCTCCTCAGTTGTCGGTGTCTTTCTTCACTTCTGGCATATCTGACTGGTTGCTTATATTAAAAACCATGTAATCCACTTGCATGTTCCCTATCACGGGTCACATAGCCCCTCTATATAACAACATCGCATTAGAAAAGAGCATTCTTCGATTAAAACCACATTATGATAATAATTATTTTTTAATATTTTTTATTTTAAAATTTTATTTTTAATATTAACACATTAAAATAATTTAAAAAATTTTAAATTTTTTTTAAATTTGTAACAAATAATATTGAACAGTCATTCATGAATGAGAGGAAATAAATAGAAATATTAGTATGCATTCAAGTCGGCTAGATTTTGTTTGGGAATGCAGTTTGTAATTTATTTTTTGTTAAAAATTAATTTTTTTTGTGTATTTTAGATTGTTTTGATATATTAATCTCAAAAATAATTTTTTTAAAAAAAATTATTTTAATATATTTCAATACAAAAAACACTTTAAAAAATAACAACAATTACACTTTCATACATACTTTTAGTAATGGTTTTGATCATTGTTTCTTGTTAGTCTTTCTCTCGTCCTATTATTTTCTTATACTTATTTCATCACGTATCTTGAATTGAATATTATTGGATACCTATGATATGATTGTCTGGTTGACGCAAGAGGGTAGGGTAGGCTAGGCGAGAAATGTTGGTATATGTCAGAAGAGAGGAGGTGTGTGTGTGTGTGAGCTTCAATCCACCTTAAGCGACCCCATCGTCGGAGCTTAAGCAACAAAATTAGGGCAATGATTATGAACCAAATCAGTGGATTTATATGGATGTAACAAGTAGATAAAGTGTTTTTATTTTAAAAATAGATCATGTGTTTGTTAAGAAGATCAAAAGAGAATAATAATAATAATAAATGTTATTTTCTTGAGTTTCAATCTATAATATTCACTATATATATATAACGTATTATTTTTTTTCTTGAAAATATTTTTAATCCTGGACTTTTTATTTTTTTTTTTAAAAAAAACAAATGTCTTTTTCTTTGGATTTGTATTATAAGCTTGTCCAAAGTTTTAATTGCTAGTTATCTTACAATATATTGCAATTTAGTTTAATTAGGTTGAATTATGGACTAAATTTTATAAACATAGGACAGTTTTTTATCATTGCATTTTTATATGAGCTTATTTGTCGAATTGACAAAAATATAGGAGCAATTTTGATATGGAACAAACATAAAATTGTGTGAGACATGTCATCCTACTTAGAAAAATAACACATCGTCTTTTGTTAAATTCTAGCAACCAAAAGTTGGATCCAAGTTTTGAAACTTCAAAAACTAATCTTCAACATAATTTTACCTAAATTATTCTTAAAAAAACACTATAAAAACCTCAGTATATTTATTTCCAACTCGAACAAACCTATAATCAATCTAAAAATCCAAAACCTAACGAAATAAAAACAATTTTGTGGATCTTGATTTACCTTTTATGGCATGTTCGAAGAAAAAAAACATCTTTGTTGAACTCCGCTCAAAGTCAAATCAATTCACATCGGATTTGCTTCTTTTATGGTCGAAATATGAACACCCAAATACTTTCTTCATGTTTTTTTTTTTAACGGCTTTCTCTATTCTCTCTTCTCTCTTAGCATCAAAAGACTAAATAAATAAATAAATAAATAAAGTTTATGGCTGATACGTAAAATCCTAAAATTATAGGGGGATCAAACACAAGAATAAAAAAATTTAGGGACCAAACTATAGTTTTTAGTTGCCTGAAAAAAAGCTTTTTTAAGTGTTAACTTTGGTTATTGTTATTTCAATTGCTTAAGATTATCAACTTAAATTCTATTCTATAATATTGACCTTTAGTTTAATATTGAGAAGTTTCTTGTAACTATGGATATGTTTATAACATGCAAATCAAAACTAATTATACAACTTAAAACCATGTCAACATAATATGGGAGAATAAAATTGAAAAGAAAAAATTTCAGTGATGGTAAATGAATAAATTTCAATGAAAAAAAACAGGACAAAAACAATTGAATTGTAACAGTCTATAGAGAAATAGTCTTTATGACCACAATAAAAGAAACAACAATGGGACACTATTTTGATTTAGTTTCTTTATAATAAATGAAAAAATACATTAAATTGCATGATAAAAAAAAGTAGTAGATATAATTAAAGTTTGTAAATAAAGCATGTGAAGAAAATAATAAAAAAACATCTAAACAAGGATAAAATATAAGGTTAAAATAATGAACTTGTGAAAATAGTTTTTTTTTTTAAAAAAAGACTTGTATTGAAATTATTGTTATGGGGTAAGTAAAAAATATTATCAAGGCTTTCTTTAAATACTTATTCTAAAGCCTTAGCTACTTGTATTATAAAAATAAATAAATAAATAAATAAAACCAAATTAAAACTAGTTAATTTTTCTTTTCTAGTTTTACAGTTGATATTTAAAAAAATAAAAAAGAATCCATATAATGTGAGCATAATCCACAAACCTCAGTGATGAGCACAAATTATTTCTCTATAATCTTTAGATTCCACATAGCTTATCCTTTTGCTTTATTGATTTAGAATTATTCTAATAGTTGATCACCAAGCTTCTTTTTAACAAGCTCCATTCCAATAGGTAAAGAATTATCCTTGTTCTTATCTATATTTCATGATAAGTTAGAGTAATTTAGTATTAGTATGAATAATAGAAATTCATAAGTGATGAGGCTGCATAACACTGTATAAAGGATTGGGCTTCTCACGATTAATGATGGGCTAATGAAGAAAAGTCTTATCTAAATGGGCCTAAAATGCCTACAAAATGAGTTTCTTATGTGTCTGTAAAGGACCCTCTAAAGTTTAAGTTAATGCAACGAAAAAGAAGGATGAATATAAAAAATAATAATACAATGAGTGGGGTTTTGTAGAGAAAATATTTTTGATCTGTTAGTTGTGGAGATGGTTCTCTATTGTGTGGGATAACTAAGATATTTATATAAATGACCACCATTGAGATCACATGTTTACCTGAATTTAGAGATTAGTATCCAAAATAATAAAGTAGGGGTGATAACCTAAATGATTAATGTTAGGCATTTATGAAATCGTCATACTTGTTATCCTGACCAATGAAAAAAGCTAAAGTGTTGTGAGTGCTTAGTAAGGTATTCTCTACCCATCGTGGAAGATGGCATGTGGAAATTATGAAATACTTGTGGACAATGTATAATGACTTTTATTTCATAAGTTTATATTATTTTATATGTCATGCACAATAATGTAGGTCAAGCTAATCATGATCGGCTACATTAGGTCAAGACCAATAATAGAGCAACTTTGACTACTTAGTTTTTGTGTTAGGATCAGGCCTAACCCGTTAACCGAGCAACTTGGCTACTTGGTTTTGTGGTTAGGCTTAGGCCTAACCTTTTTTATCAAGAAGTTTTTGTTGTTTGGCCTTATGGTTGGATTTAATCCCTAACCTAATAAATAAGATTTGGTTACTCGATTTTGTAGTTATGCTATGACCTAACTTATTGACTTAGTAGTTTGGCTACTCAGTCTTGTAGTTGGGCTCAAGCCAAATCTAGTTGTTGAGCCATTGCTATAAGTTTATTTTTCAGGTCCATTAGTTGTCTCTAGTCTTTTAAACATATTATACATGTTATATGTTTCAAAAGACTTGATAGGAAGATAAACACCTGCACATTCCTTCCATCATATAGATAAGTGAGTGAGTCTAATTTCAAGGTAAGAAATTTATATTCCAATCAATTGAAGATGCGATGGACATGTGGTAGGGAATTTATAAAAGTATAGGATTTATAAGAGAGATGATCTTATGTGTGAGTTGGAGGAAAGGACTTGGACTTATGATATGGTTTTATCCCTCTCCCTTTATCTTTAATCCCATGAAAGTTGAGAGGGAAGAACTTGTGAGATGAAGGGGAGGACTGGACTCGTGAGTTATTTGTCTTTTCTCTTTATATTATGATTGATGGGTGATGAGAAGGAATGCCTCATGACTTTAGATTATGACTTTACATGTTTTTTTTTTATCTATTTTTCTTTATTTGGAAATGTAAGTGAACCTATAAATTATAGTTGTTACGTATGCCATGAATGGTCATGCAAGTGTGCAGGTGAAGTGAAAGGGTATGAGGGCAACTCATGAACTTCAAATTAAGTCTAGTTTTTAAATTTCAAATTTGAGTCCAATGGCTCTATAAATACACTTATATTCTCCACCATTTTCTCTACACTTAAACTTTTATCCTCCTTAGTTTTGGTAGCATAGGTTAGGGGATAATTTTTGGATATTTTTATTTTTTAAATGGTTAAGTGGTTTAGAAGGACTTTTAGTAATAAGAGCAGTGAGAGAGGATAAGGTCATACGACCAATAATAGTTAAGCAATTCAAATAATTAGGAATATGGATGCATACAATAATAAACCATCTAGTTCTTCATCTCAATAACAATTATTTAATCCCTATCCTAGTATTGTAACTACTATTGATGTCTAGAGAGTGAATAGTATACTAAAAAATGATTATTTAGCGAGGCTTCCTTTTCCATACGAGAAGATTAGCACACCATTTGTTAGTATCATACAAGAACAATTAATGATCACCATGCTCATATGTTTATTCAAGTATGGGTACATTTTTTCTCTTTAAGATTTTATGAAGGATATATTTCTTATTTATGTAATATTTTTAAGTTAGTTGCATCTAAATGGATGGTAAATAGTGTTGGATTTTGAGAAATTCATGAAACTACTCGGAGAGACTCCATCTATTGATATATTCTACAATTGTTATAAGTTAGCGGGGTAAGAGGATTTCAAGGTATATCTTGGTTTTACACCTTCTATTGTAGAAACAATAGTCTTTTATCATAAGATAGAAAAGTAAATGGATAGTAGTCAAGTACACTAGAACTGTTGTATTATTAGATGTACCTGGTAACTGGGGAAATCCTGCTACCTGAAAAGCCCCAAGAAATGAGTACAATGTAGTACTCTCTCTTAATAGTGTACATAAATTATTATACAATAGATTGAAGTGTAGCCTAAATAGAAATTATATGGTGTTTTTAGCATAAGGACATTCAATAGGAAATGGTGAATGGGGTATGAGATACTTTAATATGTAACTTGAATTATTTATTGAAGTCATATCTCATCATATATGTTTTCGGTGGCAAATGGTCCTAGTTTCCTCAGGAGAGCTAGGAGACATCTTCCTTCAGTGTGATAAATAGATAACAAGGAATCTAAGAACTCTAAAGAGAAGGATACTGAGGAGGAGATAAAAATAAAACCTAAATCTCAATCATCATCTATGGAATCACAAAGAAATTTTAATCGTGCAACTAAAAGGATAATTACATGTAATAGAAGTAGACATACTTCTATTAATCCATCCTCTTTTAAAAATCATGATAATCCATCCATTCTTGTGATTCCTCTTTTAACTCAACCCGTTCTTATCAATTTCCTCTACAACCTTTTCCTTCATCACTCTTTTCCAAATATAAGTCTAGGAGTAGTTCATATTCATAACAATATAACTTGCAGGTAATATGTTATGCACGTCTTCTTGATGTTGCATGGTTAGGATAATAGAATGAAGCTCTGACTATGTTACTAATATAATACCTATATTTTTAAAGGGCAAGAAACATGGAGTCAGTGAACATCATTGCAAGAATATCATAACTTTTTAGAGAGGTAAATGCTAGTTATTTCCCTAACCTGATCGAGCATTTCAATGCCATATAGAGATTGTTTTTAAAGTGAGTACACTCGGTCTTTTCTTTATCCTTTAAATAAAATTTCATGTTGATATTTTTTACAAGCTTTCCAAATGCAATCCACGATATCAAAGAGATG
The DNA here is from genome assembly GCF_951802175.1 of Populus nigra. Taxonomy (NCBI): domain Eukaryota; kingdom Viridiplantae; phylum Streptophyta; class Magnoliopsida; order Malpighiales; family Salicaceae; genus Populus; species Populus nigra. The sequence continues at coordinate 9,320,053 of NC_084867.1, read as the reverse complement.
GAAAGCCAAAAAAGAGAACATGTCTAGAGTGTTGGAATGCAGTGTGTCGACATCAAAGAGAGCTTGAAGATTTGATATCCTCTTGTGTATAATTAGAGAGTAAGATTAGAGAACAACAATTACTATATCACAACATGGTCCAAGGAATAAATACTTATTAAGTTGATCTTAATATCCAGTGAGGATATTATGATCAATAAGCAACAATTGGCTTTTCCCCCTCAAAAATATTATCGAGCTAAAGTCCAAAGTCGCTAATACCCATAATGAGATTTCTAGATTGCAAGATATTAGGAATCATCCTAGGAAGTGTTAGGCTATGTTTAGAAATACTCATACGTGTAGGGATTTTGTTGATGATGAGCTAGTATCTTCACTTTGATAACAAGACTAGGAATATCAATATAAACTTCACTTGAGCTTTTCATCTATATAAACCTCTTAATTTTGATGAGTTCTTCCATAGACGTGCTGAGGATACTACACGTAGAGCATACCTTCATCGTGAGGAGGGTGATGTTTAGTTTGTATTGCTTATATCTATTTTACATTTTTATTTTCTTATTTTGCTTGTACTAAAAAACTTTTATGTTGAAATATATCATTTCATGTTATTTGTGTTATAGAGACACTTTTCGCTATTACTTAATGGAGAAAATAAATAAATGGTATGAAGACAATAAATATTGAGATATATGTGTATCTAAAGATAAAGAGATGGATGGAGAAGGACAAAATCAAAATCAATTATGGAGCCAATATTGTTTCATTGAAGCAAAAGTTTAAAGTACATAAAAGGATCGTCTTATAAAAGACAAAGTCTTTCTTTTAGATGTTGGGAAGTTTGTAAAGTTTTCCTCTTATTTAAGATTGTACCTGATTCTTGAGGTACAGTGAGTTCTTCTTCATGAGATAAATGGAGTTACATTCTTTGGATATCATTTAGTTTTCTTTTACTGTGGAGATTCTTTTATAAGTAGGGAATTTCGTAGCTAAATACTTGGTAGTAATTACAATATTTATTTCATGGAGAAAAGGTTCTATAAGGATAGCGTTGTAAGGTAATTTCATTTTAATCACCATGAATTTTTGTTGGAGTATGCAATATTAAAAGTGATCACTAATATTTATTGGTAAGTATATAACACCCTCCACTTTCAAATTGCCTCCTTCAATCTTTACTAGGAGATTGACAACATTGTCGTCATCTAGAAGCTCTCGATGTGTTTTATGATTAGAGAGGTGTTTTTTCAATTTTTTTTCATTTTCATCATTTAATATTCAGTTAATTAGAGATGATTCATGATTTGTTTCATTTTGATTTTTTGAGGTTATCCCCAGCTCATGAATCGAGTCATAGGTTTGATGGATTAACCCGAGTTTACTCGAGTCATTTCTTTATCTTTTTTTAATCATTTTTTTTAATTTTATTTTTCAAAACTAGGTTGATTGGAAATATAATTTCATAATTTATTTTAATTTACTTTCTATTAGGTTGTCTCGGTCTTATGACCAAGGTCGCAAGTTTGTCAGGTTAAGTCAGTTTGACTCAAATCATTTTTTATCCTTTTTTATTTGGTTTTTTCTTCAATATCATCCTTTAACATTGGGTTTATTGGAAACTATGTTTCATAATTTATTTTGATTTACTTTCTATGAAGTCATCATAGTCTCATAACCTTAAATGCAAATTGATGGATTAATATGGGTTGACTCGAGTCATTTCTTTATCTTTTTTTAATTTCATCTTTCAAAACTTTGTTGATTGTGAATTGGAGTTCATAATCTACTAGGTTGTCCTGGTCTCGTGACCAAGGTCGCGAGTTTGTCAGGTTATGTCGAGTTGACTCGAATCATTTTTTATCATTTTTTATTTGGTTTTTTTCTTCAATTTCATCATTCAACATTGAATTTATTAGAAATTATATTTTATAATTTATTTTAATTTACTTTCTATAAATTCATCATAGTCTCATGACCCCAAATACGAATTAGAAGGTTAATTTGAGTTAACCTGAATAAATCAAATATATTGTCATCTCAATATTTATATAAAAAATATCATTTTGAATATTTGTTTTGAGTCAAATTATGTTTTTACTGGTTATCCGAGTTGCTTTTGGACTCGCCAAGTTAACTGGGTCATACCAAGTCAATTTCCACACAGTTTAAAATTTCTTTCTACTAGAAAAAACATTAGCAATGCTTAGATATTTTTTTTGTTAATTTTTTTATCTGGCCCGCAGTGTAGCTCGTGCTAATGATCTAATGAAAACTATAAAAGATATCTTCATTAAAAAATAACAATAAACTAAAGGAGGAGGGTTTTTTATTGTATCCCTCGTCACATAACATTATTCACTATAATAGTGTATTTCTTTCTTTCTTTTTCTAATTTATGTTTTTTATTCAATTTCAATCTCATCGTTCAACATTAGATTGATTGAGAATTGAACTTTTTTTTTCAATTTACTTTTAATGAGATTATCTCATACTCATGATCTGGACCGTGAGTTTAATAGGTTAACTCAATTGATTCGAGTTTTTTCTTCCTTTCCCTAATTGACTTCTTTTTTTCTCAATTTTATCTTTTAATACTAAGTTGATTGGGAATTAGACTTCGTGGTTTGTTTTGGTTTTTTTATGAGGTTATCCTCTTTCTCATGACTCAAGTTACGAGTTTGACTATTTAACCCGGGTTGACTCGAGTTGTTTTTTTGTATTTTTTTAATTGATTTTTTTTCAATTTTATCTTTAAACACTGGGTTGATCGAGAATTGAGCTTCATAATTTATTTCAATTTGCATTCTATTGAGTTATCTTGATCTCATAACCCGGGTTGTGGATTTGGCAGGTTAACTTGGGTTGAATTGAGTTACTTTGTCATTTTTAATTGTTTTTTTTTTTTATGTTTCATCATTCAATAGTAGGTTTATTGGAAATTAAGTTCTTTAATTTGTTATGATTTGTTTTTTATGAAGTTATCATGGTCTCATAACTTGGTATGCGAATTGACAAGTTATTCCGAGTTAACTTGAATCGATTCAATATGTTGTTATTTTAATGTTTATTAAAAACATATCATATTAAATATTTATTTTCACTCAAACTATATTTTTACTAGTCTTCAAGGTTATTTTTAGACCGACCAAAATTATCAATTTACATTAAATAAATTCTTACACTGTTTAAATTTTATTTACTAGAAAAATATATTAGTAATGATTAGAATTATTTTGTTTCCTTTTAAAAAAATTTGGTCCGTGGGCCGTCAATAGTAATACTATAGAAAAAATGAGTTTTTGTTTATAAAGTCGTTGATTTTACAGAAAGAATTCGTGTCAGCAAAAGAGGATTAGACAAGGTTGATAAAGAGCGGTATAATCCCATTGTCCTGTCCTGGTGATGATAAAGCTGGCAGATGCAGTGGTGGGTCCGCCATGATAAATCAATTGGACTCTTGTTGCTCACTCACACTTCCATTATTTCCTTTCCAATCAATATTCCTCGTCATGACACCTCATCTGGACCCCACGCAACTATTGTGCCTCGCAAAGGACCTGATTACCACAAAGACTCACTCCACAACGGCTCTTCCCGAATAATCCTTCCGCACCCAGTAGTAAGTAGCCCATACACACACGCAACCATTAAGCAGTGTGATTAATTATCACATGGATTATAATGCTCATATCCTCCCTTATCTCCCCGTTATATCTTACTCACACTGCCCACCCACTACAAGCATGTTTATTTTTATATTTTAAAAATGGTTTTGAAAATATTTAATTTTTTAATATATTCAGATCATTTTAATATAATAATATTAAAAATAATTTTAATATATTTTTAAATAAAAAATACAGTAAGATACTCTGCCCTCCAATCATGTAGCTGGACTACAATCAGACTTTTAAAGTTCAGGACCAAGAAATATTGCTCTACAATTATTAAAAATTACCGAATTTTGTCTCCAAAAAAATATTTTTTTTTCACATGCCACCGTGAACAAAAACCATCTTTTGTCCAAGATAGCTCGAAATATATTTTTTCAAATAAATTATTAAATCTATTAAATATCATACCCTTTTTCTTCTTTCTTTTTCCCATTTCACGCCAAAACTATCTTAATTGTTTTAATCAAAACAATTTATTTAATAAATAATTAATTAATTCTGCATATAGTTATAAACTTAAATTTAACTGGAGTAAAAAATCCTGAAAACCAAAAACTCATGGTTTCAAACAATTGCCTTGACAAAACCACCCATGAGCTTAATTTAAAAGAAGAGTCTAGTATTTATGATTTCAGTCTAGGAAAAGAGTTTAATGTCATGAGCTCAATCTAGGAAAAGAGCTCAGCTTTTATAGACTTAACCTAGAGAGAGAGCCTAATGTCACGGGCTTGGCCTAAAAGAAGAGCCTAATGACATGAGCTCAGCTTAAAAAAAGAACTTAGCTCTCATGAATTCAGTTATATTTTGAATTTTATTATTTTTACATCTTTAAGTATATAAAATTTCTTTAAGGGTCACCATATTTTCATCGTATTAATATTTATATAAGAGATATTTATCCCTCATTAATGTATATGTTAGAGATATTTTATGTCGTTAATGATATTAGAATAAAATTACATCATAGCTCATTCTCTTCATAAAAAAACAAGACTAATTGGTGATATAATATCCAATAAATTTAGTTTTAGAGTCTCTCTAAAATATTATTGTATTTATTTGTTCTTAAATGACTTGTTTCAAAGCTACTAGCTTAACTAGATTACAATGTATTGAGTTGGTGGAATTGGTCATGAAACTTTGATTCACTTTACTTCTAATGCTAAAATCAAGCTCACATGATTTTTCTAAAAAACATTTTTTAAAGAGTATGATAAAATTATTAAATTTAATTTAATTTTGTTGATGTTGATATTGTTATTATCATTTATGATTAAACAGACCATAGTCTTTTTAAAAGAATGAAATTAATTAAAATATGATGCTTTATCTTTTTTATGCTGTTATTGTTGCCATGATTAAACATACCCAGTAATTTTTTATAGGGATGAAATTGATTAAAATCTAATATTTTATCTAAAATCACTTGATAGTTTTTTATAGTCTTATATATAACAGTCATCTTTTAAACTTCGACCTCATACAAATTTGTGAAACTTAAAATTCTCCTAAATAAAAATTATATATAAAAAAAATGAAATCTTCCTGAACTGGCACCTGTCAGTTCCCGGTATCTTTCCGTTACCTCTCTTCACCTTTCCTCTCGCATTTAAAAACCTCTCTTTTCCTGAAAAAACAAAGAGAGAGAGAGAGAGAGAGGGAGAGAACTGGATCAATCCAAATGGCCTTTAAAGGGGCAGAGCCGATCCCAGAAGAAACGACGTCGAATTCTCTCTTAACAAACACGCGCTGCTGCTTCTGTTTTCCCTGTTTTTCTTCCCGACGATCCTCCACCGTCGGATTATCCTTCTGGGAACGAATCCAATCATCATCACAGTCACACGGCTATGATCCCCATCAAAATCAATGGTGGTTCAAGGGGATAAGAGCGTTGAAGAAGATCAGAGAGTGGTCAGAGATCGTTGCGGGTCCTAAATGGAAAACTTTCATTCGAAGATTCAATCGAACTAAAAGCAGTGGCAGTGGTAGCGGAAGGCGCCATGGGAACTTCCAGTATGATCCTTTAAGTTACTCGCTGAATTTCGATGAAGGCCCGGGAGGACAGAAGGGGGATTTCGATGAATTGGATGATTACGGTGGGTTTCGCGATTTCTCCTCCCGTTACGCCTCCGTGTCGGCCTCTGGCCAGCCGGTGGATATGGATGCCTCGGAGAGTAAAGACGTTGTGGTTATGGCTTGAGAGAGAGGAGGAGTTATGGCTTGAGAGAGAGGAGGAGCTGTGAGTGAGGGCACAATGGATGCTAATTTGCGCCGGGCTGTGCAGGATAACGATCGAGTGTTTGCTGACTCGGTGACGCAATGTGCCGGCGCGTACATCTATAGTATTATTATAGCTTATAGCTGTATAGATAGAGTTTTATTACCTTTTTTTGGTTAATTAAATAAATTTGAGACGGTAGGGGTGGCAATGACAAGGAAACACGTGTCAGGAAAATGGCCAGTTTGCCTTTTATGCATGTATTTTTATATATATATATATATAAATTGGGTTTCTTGTTGGGAGAATAATAGGGAAGTAGGGCTTTGTCTTGTAACATTTGTGTGTATTAATAAATACATTCTTTAAATCAAAACAAAGATATTTTAGGAGAATGATTTGTAGCCAAACTTTTTATTAATTTGTTAATGATAAATTGATTGGCCTTTCTTGAGGGTCATCAATTTTAAATTTTAAGTTATTGACTTTCGAGTTTTTTTTAAAAAAAAATTTAATTTTCAAATGAATTTACTTGTAAACTTGTAGATGATGAATTTTAAATAATTGATTGACCCTCTATTGAAAAAAAAAAATGTTGTCCTGTCACTATAGTAATCACAACTTATCACGCCATTACCATTATTACCCCTCCACTTCTCTCTTTTATATATCATTTACACAACTATTAATGAAAAATAATTTATTCACTAGAAAATTTTAAAATATTTTTTATAAAATAAACACAACTTTAATGTGATTAGAATTTTTATTCTTGATACTAAGTTTTGTTTCAGTTTAATTAACCTCTTTTCTTATTTTATAATTACTCTCTCTCATTTATCTTAAACTCAAGATCTAAAAGAAAAAAAAATAAAGTTCTAGATCAAAATGTAAAACTCTTCAAAAATGAATTAAAAAAGAACTTTAAAGACTAAAAATACACCTTGACAACAGTAAAGAAAATAGTCTAGGAATTTATTCCATTGTCAATTTTGGTTTTTAGAGTATTAATTATGATTAATGAAGCAAATTATATTTGATTTTTTCAAATCAAGCATCGATTTAATATCAGAATTCTTTTTTAACATTGCAAGAAAATCCTTGCAAAGTTAACCGAGAAAAATTATTAATTCTAACCTTAAATTAACTAGATATAAAAGGATCACATTGAGAAAAAATAATAATTAAGTAACCAAAGAAAATAAAATAATAAAAAAAGAGAGAGTAAACACTATACAATTCCACGGTATTTGTTCCCAAATGGCACAATGTTTTACTGAGCTTTTTTAGTTTTTTTTTAAATTTAATTAGTTAAAATTATTAAATAATAAGGGATATAGTTGATAATACGACGCAAATAATGGTAAAGTCTACCAAAAAGAACCAAATACTTCCTTTTCGCTCACATATTTATGAAAAACACTTAAGACATTACGGGAAACTATACTTGTTTAGCATGAGGATAGATAGAAATGCTTTACCTATCATTATATACTATATATAAAAAAGCATGAATTATGTTTTAAAATATTTATTTCCATAAAAACACCTTTAAATTTTAAGAGTTTTTGTACTCGTAGTAAGAAAACTTTAATGATAAATATCAGATATATTATCTTACCTTATAATTATTCTATACTCTAAGATTAAAGACTTTTATTCTATATAAAAGGAAGATATAAGTTATTTTTTTAATATCATAGTATCAAATATATGTTATACATTGATCAACTCTATCTCTAATTAAATAAGAACTTAAAACATTAATATTATTCCTAAAAGAAGATTAATATAGTTTGTTTTATTATATGTCTATTTATACAGCATATAAAACCTTAAATAATATAAAATAAACTTCTAAAATCACCGCCAATCTATATACTATCCTTTTGACACTCTATTTTGATTGTTAAAACCATAATTTTGAAATTCGGCTTGGTTCGGCGGATTGAACTGGAACCCGGTCAATCCGGGGCTGGAATCGGGCTGGGTTGAAGAAAAAATAGAAGAAAGAAAAACCCAGTGTGACCCGGTCTAAAACTCGGTTGCAATCAGTTGACTTTTGTTTTTACTAAAACAACGTCATTTTGATTTAAAAAAATTGACCTAAACGACCCGGTGACCCGGTCAAAACCCGAAACTCGGGCCTTGGATCGGGTCGGGTCTGAAAACTATGGTAAAAATTGTAAAAATGATTAAAATAGGTTACTAAAAGCCAAAAATTAAAAGCTGAGAATTAATAAAAACTTATAAAAAATTATTAGAAAGAGATCCTTTGTTTTAGCATTATATTCTAGTCCTTTAGATGAAAGATTCATAAAACTTGTGTTATTTTGTTTTTACCATCCTTAATAATATTAAAAGAAGAGACTCTTCTAAATAAAGCAATTCATAAAACTTTTGTCCATACCTATATTTTTTATATCTTTAATATCTGTCATATATTGTAAAAAGAAATATAATTTTTTTTTTTTGATAAACTCTTATTTAAATAATTTTTGTTATACTAATATTAAAAAAAGACTAGTTAGTCAAAAAGAAGAATGGATTTTTTATTTATTTCTATACCTTTAATATTTTTCACATATATAGTAAAAAATAAAATTTTGAAATAAAAGGATTTGTAAAAACCAGTAATGCTAATATAATCATGTTAAATTTTAATGGAGCATTAAATAAGATTTATATTCATATGGGACCTTATGTGTTTGTGTTATATATAGATAGTTTTATTATATATATATATATATATATATATATATATATATATATATATATATATATAATATTTCATTAGAAATATTTGCTTCAAATTTGAAGGAAATGATGGAACCACTGACCAAAAAGGAACAAATCCGCTGGCTTGAGTGGATCGATAGACATAATAAATTTCTCAATGCCTTTTGACTTTAAGCACCAATTATTGAGTTTTTGTTTTCAAAAAAGCATAGTACGAATAAAATATATAGAGTTTGTAGAAGAAGAGAGCACATATTCTGGTGTAATATCCTATTTTATTTATTTATTTATTTATTGAAAAAACCGGTTAACCCTTCTTAATATTAAACAATTACAAATTAAGAATTATATTCTTGCTACTGATCCTAGAAAACGTCCGAAAAAACTTATAAACTTAATTTTCAAATTAAAATTTTTATTTTGAAAATTAGATTTATAATATTTTTACAAAATAAATTCCCATTTGTAAGATTATTTTTTAAAAAAGTATTATCTTTTTAAAATTAATAAATATTACTTTTATCACAATAATTATAAAAGTAATAGATAATATTTATTTTTTAAATTTATAATTTTAAATATGTTTTTAAATTAGCATTTTTTGAATTATTCACATGTTGTTGCGGCTTTATAAATTATGCTATTTTTTAATTAAAATTTTAAAATTCAAATGCATTATTTTTTCAATATTTTGTTTTTACTTTGCCATTTTAAAGAGAGAGAAAACTACCAATTACTCCCTACCATTTTCTTTCTTTCCACGTAATGTTATGAATATTCTAAATATGACGCTTGCCCGTATATATGGTGACTAATCTATAGTGCCAGCATGTGTAGATGACTGCGCGCATATATGGAACAAGAGTTCTCATATTATATTCTTCGACTGTTTGGATTTTAAATTTATTTTTTTAGAGTTATTGAAAATTTATATAATTATTAATTTTAAAATTTATAAAATTAATCAAAATATATACAAACTGATCCAAATATCTATATTAATAATAATAAAAAATTTGTACATCACCTCCATGTCAGCATGCTTGTAGCAGCTATTTCAGTATAACAAATAGATTTTATTTGAGACATAAAAATTATTATTTTTAAGGTATTAATTGTACCTAATATATTTATTATAGAGTTATAACAATATATTTTCAGGATGGAATAATTTTTAATTTATAAACAATAATTTCTATAAGTTTTTTAAGAGTTTATGTTTTGCATGTGATAAACATAAATAGAGAATTTGTAAAGAAAAAAAATATTATTTTCTAATTAATGTCTATATATATATATTTGGTTTTCCCTCCAATATCCAAATGTATTGACTTGGTGTCCCTCACATTATAAGGTACAACACAACCTATTACCTTTTCAATATAGAATAAAGTTCTTTTTGTTTATCTACTTAATGTACAAGCTTTTTATAACAATCCTCCACTTAGCTTGTAATATTGGATCGTACCATGTTTCATGCATAAAAAAAAAAGATATCTTTTGAACAAAACCTCTTCTTAATATAAGCATTTCAAAACTCTAAAGAAATTATGATGGCATAAAAGCTTAAATTAAAATTTTATTCAATAGAATTGAAAATACTATACACACGATCCAATTAATCCAAAACAAAAGTTTGCCATTATTTTAGCTATAATATGGCATTTTGCTACTTTTTTAATTATGAACATTTACAAAGTTTTTCAAACTTTTATTGAAGTAGCACCACTTTCTATGTTCATGTAGGTGAAATTTCTTTTTTATATAAAGATTTCATTAAAAGTTTTAATCATTTATCCTCCCATTTAATTTGAATACTAATTTTATAAATCTTGATTTCATATATAAATTAGTACACATCACTCTTACTAATAATTTGTTATTATCCATGAAACTCCTAACTAGAAAAAATACAGTTAGGTTTATTTTATTAATAAGTTTAATTAAATGGTCTTAAGCTTATATTAGTAGAAGTACTTCTAACTAAATCTCTTGAGAGACCTTTAATAAAAGAATTTGCTAGATTATTGTAAGATTTGACATACACAATGGTAATTATCCCGCCAGAAATTAATTATCTTATGTATTCATGTCTCAGGCTGATATATCTAGATTTTTCATTATAAATTTTAGTAAATGCCCTAGACATAATTGCTTAACTATCATAATATAAGGAGATAGATGACATCAGTCATGGTCACAACTTAATATTCAATAACATATTTCTTAACGATTTTGCTTCCTTATCGGCAATGACTGCTAAAACTATGAATTCAAATTTCATTGTAAACTGAGTTATGCATTGTTATTTCCTTGAAGCTCAAGAAATAACACCACCTTCTAGAATAAATATTCATCCAAAGTTGACTTATTATCATTTACACTAGTTATCTAATTAGCATCAATATAACCTTTAAGTACAACTAAAAAATTATTATAAAATAATCCAAAATTTATAGTCCTTTTCAAGTAACCAAGTACTCTTACAATTGCTTTTCAGTGATCCATACTAGGATTACTTGTGTATCTGAATAATTTGCATATTGTGAAAGTAATACTAGGTATAGTACAGTGCATAACATGCATTAAGTACCAATTGCACTAGCATATTCAATTTGAGCTTGTGAAAGCAATATCAGGTATAGTACAGTGCATGACATACATTAAGTTATCAATTGCACTAGCATATTCAATTTGAGCAATTGATCTATCAATTTAAATAAAACATCATATAGAGTATTTGCTTATTTGATATTCAAATGATTAAATTTATTTAAGACTTTCACAATATAATGAGATTGAAAAAGAGGAAAACCCTCACTTTTTTTCTTATTTTGATACCCAAAATTGTATTTATCTAGTTCAAGCTCTACATTTTGAACTTTGAGGTTAAATATTTCTTCATATCATTTACATCATTCATATTAGTACTAATAATAAGAATGATATCCATATAAAGATATATTATCACACCAAAATCATTTATAAGTTTAGAATAATACATTTATCAACACTAGCATGTTTAAAACCATATTTTAAAATTACATAATTAAATTTTTTATGCCATTGCTTAGGAGCTTGTTTTAATCCATATAGATATTTAATTAATTTGCAGATTTTATGCTCATTTCCTAGTAGAGTAAAGCTCTCTAGTTGTTTCATATAGACCTTCTCATCTAATTCACCATTGAAGAAAGTTGTCTTGACAATCATTTGATATATATGCAAATTATAAATTGATAATAAAGCTTAAAGTACTCTTATAAATGTTATAAGAGCCACCAAAGCATATGTATCAAAATAGTTTATTTTTTTTGTCTAAATCCCTTGACTACTAATCTTGCTTGAAAAGTTTAAATTGACCCATTATTATTATATTTTCTTATGAAAACCTATTTATATCTAATTGCTTTGGAATTAGAAGGCAAATCAATAATAGTCCAAGTATTGTTATATAATAATGAATCCATCTCATCATTAACTGCTTCTTTTCTAAAAGTAATATTTCAAGACATCATTGTTTCTTTATGTATTTTAGGATTATCTTCTACTATTAATAAGATTAATATATTCTTAAGAACATCATTCTTATTGCCTTAAACTAAGAAAACAATGGTTTGTGAAGATATATAAATGGATGTAAAATCTTTTTTTTTTCTAGTACGATGGCTTCTTCTAAGTTCAATAGGATGATTCATTTGAATTCTTTTATTTGTAGAACTTGGATAAAAACCTGCATTATTCGTTGATTCTATTTTAATTTTAGAATTATTGATTCGTTCACTAATTGAGTTAGAATCAATTTGAAATTTATTTTCAATAAACTCAAGATCTCTAGATTCCACAATTGTATTAGAAATCGAATCCAATATTCTAATGCTTTTGAATTTTCATCATAATCAACAAAATTGCTTTTTAAAGCTCTAGATCCCAATTTCATCATTTTAGAATCTAGAACTTTATAAAAAGCAAGATAACCCTAAACTCTAAGATAATTTAAATTTGGTTTTCTCTTTTTTCATAATTCATATAGAGAAACTTTTAATATTCTGAAAGGAGTTTTATTATGTATGTTATGACGTGCATGATGTCGACTAACAAATATGCCTTCTTAAATTGAAAGGGTTTTGGGTTTAATTATAAAGTTATGATTAAAGAGAGTCGCTACTTAGTAGTAGTCTAACAACTTTGTTTTCCTTGTGTTTTGGTCCTTAAATAGTGAGAGAGGAGGAAAAAAAAATCACTAGAAAGAGAGAAGAGAGACAAAGGATTTTGGCTAGCCACGTTACAGCGACAAAAAGCTAATATTTTTCCTTTTAGATCAGGGTTGTTAAGGTTTTTTTTTTTATCCAATACTGGTTAAAGGCTGTTTTAAGATTGAGAATGAGATTATTATTCCCAATGTTTTTTCTATATATTTTCTTATTATTATAAGTTGAAATTTTGGTGTTTGCAATCCAAAGACATTATTAATAAAATTTTTGTCAAAACATGAACAAAATGCATAAATAAGAAATTAGAATTTTGAATAAATAAATAATTTTCTCCAAAATTTTAATCCTTTGAACTCTTTCAATCACCATTGATTAATTTTTAACTGACTTCTTTTCTAGTCCAAGACTTTGCTCTGGACAGAAAGCCAAAATGGAGTTCTTGACCAGTATTTTTTGACAATAGAATTAGAAAATGTAACCATTAATTCTCTACAAATATATTCATATTTGCATATCCATACAGCTACAGTTAATGCTAATCCTAACCACCACAGCCACAGCCAAATGCCAACGCCAACGCCAACAACTAACCAAAATGGCCCCAGTTAGACAATCATGACCTGTACGGAAAGGCATCTAAACGAAACATTACAATCAAGAACCTGTGAACACGTTCAGGCATTTCTGCTATTCAAAGACTTTATGTTCAACAAAATGTCACCTACAATCCATGGAAAGCTCAAGCAATTCATCCTTTCATGGAAATAAGTAGGATGGTAAGTAACGTGATACCATGCTGAGGCCATGCACTGGTGCTCAGTAGGGTTGCAGCTGCTCTCAAACCATTCTTTAGCTTCCTTCTTCAGGTTCTTCAGCGACACTAGAATTCTATCCTTCACATCTCCGTATTTTCTGTTGTCACGTTGCAAATACGTTGGCCGGTGTCGCAAATTACCTGTCAGTATCTCATCCTCAGTTTTAGCCCCATAATAATCCATCAATGTGCTCATTTTCTCCATATACTTCTCCTTATAGATTGATGCAATTCCAAGGAAATCCTCAAAACCTTTCACTTCAAGATCTTGATCATAAGTTGCTTCAGCAATCTTTTTTGACCACATAAAGTTTGACCTTTCTTGTCTTGTTGAATCATTGATGTCTCGATAGAGTTTTCCCAATACCCCATCAGATATGTACATTTGCTTTTCTGCTCTCTCCATGAAATCTGGAAATTCCCTCGGCTTCAAATACAGGGGCATCTCAGCTGGCGCTCCGGTCTTTGCAAAGTCAACTGCCATGGAGTGGAGGGTTGCCAACTGCAGACATTTTTCACTTCGGGCTTTATCTGGTTCACAGTCAGCATGCACTAAATGGGCAGTAGAGATGGCACCCAAAGTGTCATTGATCATATAATCCACGAAAAATCTCTGAATTTCCTGAAATGTCAGCAATGCAGGAAAAACATTTTGTCGGTTTAAGAATCATTGAAAGAATTAAGAGTATAGAGAATGTCAGTTTATTACCAATTTCATAATGCAAGTTGAAGTACCTCTAAAGTCACATTGTGATCCATTATTCGTTGTCTCCCTCCAACGTAGTCCATTGGGGCTTCAGTATGACAAGGGAGAAGACCTTCATCCCAGCTTATGAAAAATTGATCCCCATCAAGATCACCACCAGAGCATTCATTTGGATGAGGCCTGTGTACAATTTATTTTAGTAAACTATCCATTTACTAAAAGAATCCACTGCCACTTCCTCCCTATTTACAAATTACTTTAAACACCTCCAGACAACAGAAGTTGCATATTATTGCATTGAAAATGAAAAATGCTCAATGATGATGCATGATAAAACGGAGTTTAAGTAGAAATCCTTTTCCCTTTTACTAGAAAGAGTTCATGAGGATGCTGTTGAGTAGAAATGAAGCTGCTTCTGTCAGAAAACAAATATATGTGCAGATATTGGAGCATCTTTATTGACATAAAAACCAGAGTCAGGGGGAAAAGGTTCATGAAAAACATGATTACATAGACTTTAATTTTGGAAAAGTTTCCCCATACAAGTCAGGTTAACTACTGATGATTACAATAGGCAGACCAAGAAGGAAGAGGATACCAAATTTTTTTTTTAAAAAAAAAAACTGTTCCTTGGCATCCAGCATCTCCTACCTTTATATGTTTTTTGTATTTTTCCTCTAAAAAAATGAAACATTAACCCTTCTAACCTCAAAATCAAGGATGTGCCTATTCATGGAGTCCACAGAGCATGGACCTGAACCAGTGTTCCTCATCATCTCAATACCTAAAGTTGTACAACTGCTAACACAACAATGTGACCAAAAGATAAATTCATGAAAATATTAAACATTTTTGCAATGCCTGATGAGCAGTGGTATCTGATAAATGACCATTAAACATATCACAAATGAAAGCACTGGACTAAAATGTTAATAGATGGCACCTCAATAGATCTAAACATACCTTCCTCCATTCTGGGGGAAGATAATGCAATCCACCAAGCCCTTCTCCTCCAGTTCCACATCATAGACTGCTTCAAGGACTCTAATGTCTCCTGGGTGAAGACAAGGATTTTTGGTGACAGCCACTTCCCCTATTATAGTGGATGTTGACTCATCTACCTTCCGAAAGAAGCTCTGGTCGCAACATTGCAGCTCTGCTTTTGTCATGGTTATGCGAACATAAACTTGTCCATAGTCTAAAATACCACTTTCATCCAGGCAGCCAATCAGGATGCGACCCTTTGGGACAAATATTCGACATCGGCTTCTTAATTCCATCAATGAATTTTCATGATAGGCTTGAAGCATCATTGAGAGGAAAGGTTCCACATTGGGCTCATAGCCTTGAAGCAACATCTGTACAAGAATATTCTTGGAATCAGCCCACGCCAAATTCTCTAAGACATCTAAAGCTGATTCTTTATTAGTTAGCATTTTTTTGAGCCGATACAACTGTTTCTGTTGCAAAGCCTGAAATATTTCATCCGCCACTCCCAATGTAGACAAGAGAGAAATGATCTCCCGATTCAAATAGCAAGGCATGGACTCGCTCCATTTAGTGACATTGAGCATCCTGTTTTCTGAGTCAAATTTTAGCATACTACTACGCAAAGATAGCTTCCGGAAGGAATTACGGTCAACAGCAACCACCCCCTTATAGCCACCATACCGAATTTGAAATGCTGATGGAGTATGACTCAATCCACACTTGTGAGCAACTTGCTTGGCGAAAGAAAGGGAAATTTTGCCAATTCCATCAGAAAAGCAGTAGTCAATGCCATCAGTAGTGACTTCAATGTCAGGAATAATCTCTACATCTTGCACAGGAACAACAAATGTTTGCAAAGAAGAGCTGAACAACTGACCCATCCTGGCAGCACATTTGGACACACTGCGTATCTTGTCAAAGCAACCCATCCATTTTCTAATATCTTCTGCTTTCACATCATTGTTAGAAGCAAACATCCAAACAGAATTGGATCGCAATTGACTAGCAGAAAAAGCCAGAAACTCAAACCTTTTAGCTCCAATCACAAACCCATCTCGAAGAATGGACAATATTCTATGATATATTCCAGTTCTGAAAGGTTTTGCAAAAATACCTCGCTGGATACTCGTTGAAATTGCATTCGCAGGAAGTTTACTCCAATCTTCTTCAACAAAAGTAACTCTTATAAAGTCTGAAGCATATTGAGCAAAGTGTTTCACAACATAGTTGGAGGTTTCATACTCAGGACCCAAACAAAAAATCTTTGATGGTGTAATTAAGGCCCTATGACAACTCATTATATTATTCTCTGTTAAGCTTTTGGGTGGTGACGAGAGAGATTCTCTAAGGCTTTGTTTTACAAAAGACAAGGGATCGTAACAGGTCATCTTCAACTTGTGCAATTTCTGAAGAATTATAATAGCGGTGTTTACAGTCAGATTGCGAAGGATTTTAATCAGATCACTGTCCACTGCAGCAAGACTAATTTTTTGAGTATGAACAAGAGAATTCAGCTGGAAAAGGACCTCATATGCTAACTTATCTGATCCACATCTTATGAGTGGAACTGTTTCAGAAGCAGAACAAAATTCTTCCCCATCCTCCAAATCAAGTCTGTTCATATCTTCTTGATAATATGGGAAATTCCTAAAAGTATCTGAAGCCTCTAATCCTTCTCCGATTTCCCAACAAAATGACGTTGACTGTCCAATTGATTTTATGGCAGAAACATCTGTTGTTCGAACCCAAAGAAAGTCAAAGTCTTCCTTGCAGTAAAAATACCGATTAGTACTAAATTTCGAAGCTATGCCAGGTCCAGAGATTTTTTGATAGATCCTTGGTCCATACCTGAGCTGAAAACATACAATCTAGGTTAAGACATCACCCAAGTAACACAATAAACAGAAGAAGAGTAGCTGATAAAAAGTCAGATATCCAATAAGAAAACTAGTTAAACCAGAACAGAGAGCAGGGAGGAATATTTCTGCACAGGAGAGGAGTATTTCTTTTCCTGTCACACTTTACAAATGTTTGGGCATATCTGAGCATATTTGAAATAAGGGGAAAATATAAGAGCACAAAGAAGGTGATGAATTGAAAAATATCTTGGGTCTACAGAGAAATAAAAATCTTCATCTCTTGGTTGAGCACAGCTTCATGCAATCTAATATGCAATGACCATTCAGTATAGCACACAATTCTGGTAAACTGGAAATTCATCGAGGCCCAATTCCAAAACCTCGATTCGAAGTCTAAGACAAGGAGTGTTCACTTTTGGAGGTTAGGTAAGGATGCGTTCAAATTGACATTTTGCTGCTATGATTATCTTGCATTTACAACAGGTTGCACAAAATTGGTGGCATTAACTCGCATCCATTTGACTCGGAAACATCATCCTACTATTAGAAGATGGGTGGAGAAACTTTATGCTGGTTCCATATAGGGCCATAGCAAAAGCACAGGCCACTCTCTTTTCCTCATAACCCCATTCCAACAAAGTAAAATTTTGATAAAGCTTGAATCTTTAGTCAGAATCTAATCTAACACCACCTGAAAGCTTGAGTTGTTTTTTGTATACTTCCATATTCAAATCCATATTTTGCAGAAACAAGTAAAAGGTATCGATGAGGGCATTATGCCACTTTCTGTAAGTGTATCAACCCTACAATACTCCCTACAATACTCAAAATCATTCAACCTATCTACTTCGATTAGTGAAGGTTGTGTAGATAGAATACCCAGTCTTTCAACAAAAATACAAGTGCGCTCAATACAGCATGTCTTACATGCCCATCTAATCTTCCTAAATGACAACCTATTGTTTCATTTAAATCCCACACCAAGACTTCTATTCAACAATTGTGCGAGGAACTCCACAAAGATAATAATGTAAAAAAATTCAACATGCAAATGCAAATCAACATCATACTCCATGTAAAAAGGCATTACCATATTAATTTCTCTCCTAATCCAAACAAAACCCATAAAAAACCATACCTTTAAAACAACAGCGTTAACCTTGTCACCATCCAAAGGGTACCCAACAGCCTCCAAGATATCCTCAAACTCCACCACTAACTTATAACGGAACTCCTGCCCCACCCGAATCCAAAACTCAATCCTCCGCCTCTCAGGCATAAACCACCCTCTCACACCTTCCCAATACTCAAGTACACACAATGTAGTCTCTTTTTTCATAAAACCCACATACAAAACCCCATTCTCCATTCTATTTTGGTCCTTGACGGGCCTGGGAATGATGTCATCATAGGTTTCTGATAACTTGAGATTCTGGGATTTTAAGACGAGTTTGTTCTTTAGAGAGAGAGAGAGTGCCTCGTGTTTAACCTCGAGGGAAGAAAATTGGACTCGGCCAAAGCCACGGGAATTCCAGTTTTTCCTGACCGTTGAGATTTCTATGGCAAAGACTGAATCTTTGCCGAGTTGAGCTACGAGGTACTGTAAGATTTCTTTGGCTGTGATTGTTTGCGGGATGTTTGTGACACGAACTGAGGGTCTCTCTGCTACCACTTCCATAGTTAGAGAGGAGAGGGTTTTGGTAGCTTTTAAAAGATTCTGAGCGACAGAGACAGAGAGAGCAGTCGCTGAGAAGGAAGTAGTGTGAATTTTTTTTAACTGCTTACCGGCCGTTAGTTATTGTCTTAATTATTATTTTTAAAAATATTTTTTATTTAAAAATATATTAAAATAATATTTTTTAATATTAATATATTAAAAAATATAAAAACATAAAAAAAAATTATTTTATTTCAAAAAACATTCAAAACTAAAAAGAAAAACAGGTTTTTTTTATTACCATCCCTGAACTGTTCTATAATAAATTGCTTAATTCTCTGTGCCT